>NW_028191090.1:0-440967 GCF_048542155.1 Nylanderia fulva
TTCCTTTAATTTAAACATAGGATACCATCCCACATAATCTTCTTCTCATGAAAAATACTTTAAATGAGATCCCAAATATGGGAAAGTTAATTTGGGCTTACATCATTAAATGAAATGCATAAACCGGAAAATTTGGGCACGATTAAAAATAAATTTCATGTTTATCAGAGTTTAGATAAATTAAAAATCTTCCCCAAATTCTCATCACCCATATTAAGCGAAAAATATCCCGGCCCGTAAAAAATAAATTTTTTAATTTTTAATTGTTTTGAATATTTTTTTTAAATATTTAAAAATTTTTAAACCTTTTTTTTATACATTATAAAAAAATTTTATAATGAAATAAAATGCAAAAAAAAAATTTTAAAAAAACCCATTTTTCCTAATATTTACTTCTAATAAAGAAAAAAAAAAATTTATTTAAAATATATTGTTATAAACTAAAAAAAAATTGATTCTAGTTAGAAAAACTTTAATTTTTTTTTATACCAAAAATACAAACCCAAACAAAATAATTTTTTGGTAACAGTAAGGGTTACGAAAATTGTATTTTTACCTGCATTACAATTTTTAAATTTAAAATTAAAAATTAAATAAAAATTTAGAAAAAACCCGCCTACCTATTTTAAAAAAATTGTTATTATATATGTTTTATATATATTATTTTTTTTCTATATATGTTTTTATTATTTTCTTTTAATTTAAAATTATATAAAAGGGCAGAAATTTAACAAAAACCCTTTTTAAAAAATTTTATAGTTTTTAAATTTCCCCAGATTTTTTTCCCCCCTGCCCCCCCCTTTTTGTTGGCCCTTAAAGTGTGTGTAAATGGCGGTAACCCAAAATAACCCCATTTTTTCCCTTTTCCCCCGGGGGTTTAAGGGGAATACCCCCCAACCACCTTTTTTCCAAGGGGGAAAAAAAAATCCCTCTGACCCGGGGAAAAATCCCTGGGAAAATTTAAAAATCGGGATATTTCCGTAGTTAAGAATCAAATTACAAATTTTTTTAAATGTGCCCTCTTTTTTAATTGTCCCCATGCTTGACCAAATAGATTCATTAAATTTATCGTTTTTTTTTAAAATGAGAGGAAAATACTTTTCCGAACCCAAACTTCCTTTCCCACTATTTGTACACGGGGAAAACCTTATCTATATTTCATAAAATTTGCAAAAAAAACCGCAGAGCAAAACCGATTTATCCTAAATTCCCAAAGAAATTTTAAAATGTTAAAAAATTTTTAAAATTTTGTCTGTATAACATAAAAATTAAAAACCCAATTTAATAAATACCAAAACCCCAAAATAACTATATCCACACTTCTTTTTATATTTTTAATATTTTACATCAATATTTTTAATAAAAAGAATACAAATAATTTTAAAAAAAAAATTTAAAAGAATGGGTTTTTTCATAAAAATAAATTTAAAAAAAATTTAAAAAAATAATTCTTGAAAAAGTATAAAAAAAGGGGGAATTTGTAAAAAGGGAAAAACATTATTTATTAATAATGTCAGAAGAAACGAAGAAGATAAGAGACTTTTATTAAAATTTTCTATTATTAAAAATTTAAATTCAATTGAAAAATTTATTTTTTTTTATAATATTTTCAAATTGTATTACTTCTTGCCCTATAGGCCCCCTTAAATTTACTAAGTGTTTTTAAAAGGTTGGGAAAGGGCTTTCCCCATCATGCGCAGAAATAAAAGGACATGATTTACATCAAATTTTAATTAATATATTAAAAATAATTTTATTTATAATATTTTACTGAAAACCTAGGGTTTTTTTATGTAAATATTGTAATACGAAATACAGGGAAAGTAATCGCGTGTAAACAAAATTTTTTTATACCGCTCGTTCATTTTCTTTTTTATAATACTTTTTTTCGTTCCCCTTACCTACGAAGATACAAAGCTTTAAAGGCCCATTCAAATTAATCCCTCTACCTACATATGTCCCCTATTCCCCGGAAAAATTTTGGGTTTTGGACATGTGCCGGGGTAAGTGTTTATTTTTATAAATATAAAAAATTATTTATTTAATTTCCAAAAAAAAAAGAAAAAATTTAAATTTTATCTTCAAAATTTTGCACATTTTTTTAAAATATAACTTTTAAAAAATTTTGCACAAAATATTTTATTATAGTACTTTATACCTCAAATAAAATTTGGGGGAATTTTCCAAATGAATTTTTAACACGTAAAAGCAAATTTCCCAACATTAATAACAAATAAAAATTAAAAGAGTAATGTTGATTTTGAACAACAAATAAATTTATTTTTTGATGTTTTTTCAAAATCTAAAATTAAAATAGTTTATATAATATGACCTTTTCTGAATAATACTAGCATTAAATAAAAATATAATTTTTTAAATCTTTTTACCCCTCACTTTTAAAAACAAAACATTACCCTCTTTTAAAACCCCCACACATTAAAAAAAATAAATAATAAAATCAAAAATTTTGGGAAATTAATAATTGGGGCAAATATTACATTTTTTTTTTTTAAAAATTATTTTTTCTCATATTTATTTTTGGCGTTTTCCCTTTTTTTAAAATCCCATTTTTTTTCCAAATAATTTCACTTAAAAATTGTTTTCGTTTTTTTTAATTTTCTTTTTTTTATTCTGCAAAAAATTTTTTTGAAAAAATGTGGCTTTAAAAATTTTTTTTTAATTAAACTTTTAAAAGGGAATTTTCCTTTAACCCCTTTTTGCCCTTTTTCCCTTTTTATTCGCTCTTCCCCAAAAATTTCCCCCCCTTTTCCCCCCTTTTTTAAAATCCAAAATCCGACCCCAACGGACTGATCAACAGAGTTTTAAAAACCATTCCTTATCACTTTAACGTCCTCAAATTGAGCTACTTTCCTTTTTTGGGCAGTAAGGCTTACTTCTTTTGGGTAGATGTACTTTTTCCCCATGGTTTTTTTTCCCTTTTTTTTTTTTTTTTTTTTTTTGCCCCCTCCCTAATTTTATTTTTTAATGTGCTTTCCCAAGCCTTGTACTCACATAAAAAAAAAAATCCGAAACTTTTAAATGCCTTGTCAGGGAAAATTTTGGGGAATTGAAACATGGGGCCCCCCCACCTTTCAGAATTAGGTTAAAAAACGGGGAAACCCGGGGGATTTTTAAAAAAAAACGTGTATTTTCAGAAAAATTTTTTGCAATTTCAGTGAAATTTTCCTATTCTTTACTGAAACCTATTTAAATTTTTAAAAATTGTCAATAAATACGTTATAGAAAATTAGACATAATCATTTTTTTAACAAAAAGGCACATTGCAGATGTGTAGCAAGTGGGGCCCATAACATTTTGTACCCAATTTTCTTCTTCATTTTGAAATGGCATATTTAAACAAACCGTCCCTTGATTCATCCAAAAAATTTTTTTGGGTTTGTTTCTAACAATATTTTCGGGTTCACCCCCACATGAAAGCCTTTGTCGGGGAAATATTATATGGAAATAAATAGAAAAGCCCCCCAACTAAAACTTTTCAAAAAAGGTAAAAAATGAAACATTTTTGAAAGGGCAAAAAAATTTAAAAATTAAAAAAGTCTTAAAAATAAAATTTAAAATTTGCACTAAAAAAAAGGGTTTGGGGACTCTTTAAATTTTTAAAATTTCCTGAAAAATAAAAATTTTTTGAAATTTTTAAATACATAAAAAAAATTTAATTAATTAACAAGGGTTTTTTTGAAATTGCACATTGTACTTTTTTAAAAAACCTATATTATTTACGTACGCTATTTTTTTTCCTTTTTTCTTTGTAACCCCTAAAAAAAACCCCCCCTTTTATCATACCAAATTTTTTATTTAAAGTGGAAATTTTCCCGGGGATAAATTTATCCGTAAAAAAACTAAAAATTTTGTTTTTTTTTTTAAATCATATTTCAAATTAAAAAACTGGGATCTTTTTAAACATACTCATGATATTTTTTTTCATTTTTTTAAAAAAAACTATAAACTTGAAAAACCCTAATTTTTCTGTAGTAAAAAATTTTGTTCGTTTTGGTTTTTAAAAAATGCTTAAAGCTGATATTAAAAATTTTCCATAAAAATATTTCCTTTAAATATGTTTTTAAGCTTTTATTCGTTTGGGGGTTGGTTTTATATTTTTTGATGGTGGGGTACATAACGATTATTCATTTTCGAATAGAAGCATTCCCCAGGAAAAACTTAAAACCGCTTTCTTATTAAAAATAGTTTTTCAAATATCATCATTCCGGGGAAAAAAAATTTTAATAATAGAATCTGTGAAACCCAAAAAAAAAATAGAAATTAATATAGTTTGGGTTTTTTCAATATAAATTTTAATTTTATATTAAACAAAACCCTTCTTTTGGTTTTTGCCGTGTGCGTTTTGGGGTTTTTTTGTTGGTGTCCCCCTGTCGTGAACAGAGGGGAGGAGGGGGGGAGAGAGGAGAGAAAGTTGAGGAAAAAGGGCAATGTATAGTATTATTTTTTCCCTCTTCACTTTTTTTTAATTCTCCAAATGTCTTTATATTTTACAATAAAAAATTTTTTTTTGGGTTTTAAATTTTTGTAAACTTTCATTTCTAATTTTTGTAAAAGTACCAGAAAATACAAGCCCCGCAATTTGCGCGAGTTATTGATATTGATTTTCCTAAAATGAAAAAACCCGTAGTTTATTTTAAAAAAAAGAAGAAGACAAAAAAGGATAAGGAAAAATGGCCCGCGGTGGACCAGAAGCACATATTTAAATATTATTTTTTATTTTCATCTGTGTTAAATTTTTATTTTTAAATTGGGAATTTAAACTCCAAAAAACACCAATAAAAAAACCAACTAAAAACAATTTTAAAAAAGTATCCCAAATTTTAAAAACTTTATAAAAAAAAATTTTAAAACATATCAAAAATCCCAATATTGGCCCAAAAAGCTATTAAACAAATTTCCCCGAAAATCCTTTTTTGTCCTTTTTTTTTTTAGTAAAAATTTTCCCAAAATATTTAAAAAATTTTTAGTTTAAAAAACCCCTTTTTAAAAAAAAATGGTTTTTTGCAAACTAAAACCCTTTTGGAAAAAAAATTTAACAAAAAAACATTTGTCATTAAATTTTTAATAAGGTTTTTCGCTAAAAAGAACTTTTAAATTTTAAAGGGTTAATTACAAAAATACAAAATGGCAAATTTTAAAAATTTAAAAAAAATTAAAAATTTCCCTTTCCCTCACATTTCCCCAAAGGGAAAAATCGCTCCGAAAGATCTCTGGAAATTTACTATTAAAAAGATTTATTTCTATTTCTGGAAAATTCTGTAATATATAAAAATTTTTGTTTGATATTTCGAAATTTAAAAAAAAAATTGTTTGGAGTTACCCCTTCCTGTAAAATTTTTTGTTTTTTATTTGTTGCCCTTTAGTTAGTTCCCTTTTTTTTGATAATCTTTTTTAAAGTTTTGTTAAGCTTTAAGAATAAAATTTTTTTTAGATAAATATTACATTTATATATTTTTTTTTAACTTTTCTGACTTACTCTATTTTCGGAAAAATTTTAAATTGCAAAAATACGGGTTTATAAAAATTTTATTTTTTAAACAACTAAATTTTCAAAAAATTAATACTCCCAGCCCCGCACAATGTTTGGGAAAAATATAATATTTACACACCTTTATTACAAGTAATATATCTAACCCCATATGGGGCCAAAGACCATGAAATCCCGGGTGATTTTTCCCCAACATTTTATCATGATAAAAATAAAGGGGTTTGGGGGCCCCAAAAATTTTGAGATCTTTATTTTTATTTTTTGTTTTGTGGTGTTTGGGGGCATTTGGTTAAATGTTGTCCTTTAAATTTAAAAATATTTAAAAATTTGGGCCCCAAATTTTTCAATAAATATGCCCTTATTTTCAAATTTATATTACTTATTTTTTCAAAAAACAAAGGTCCTCCCAAAAAAAAAGGGCCAATACTGTAAAAAACTCATCGCTTTCCCAAAAATTTTTTCTTTTAAAATTTTCTGAAAAATATAATTGTAATAATTACTCCAAATTTTAAAAATTTTGTTTATCTTATTCATATTAACTTTTTTAAAAAGAAAAAATTAAAAACCACGATTTTTTTTTCTTTTTACATAAATTTTATTTAGTGTTAGACTTACTTAAATTTTCAATTAAAGTAAATTTGGGCCCCGGAAACTCTTTCTATAAAAGGCATGCAAATTTAAAAATTTCAAAATATTAACTTCAAAAACACAACAAAAAAAATTTTTTTGATTTGTTTTTTGTTTTTAAAATTAATTTTCCCCTGTCGCACAAAACAAAGAAATTTTTAAGTATTAAAATCAACAGAATTTTTTTTAAAATAAAAAATACGACCAAAATTTTGAAAGGGAAATTCTAATTATCTAGAAAAAAAAAGAACCCTTTAAAACTGTTTTCTTCCTTTTTTTTTTGTTATGTTAAAATTTCTTTTTTTTTAAATTTTAGAAAAATTATTCGATATCAAACTTTTTTTGGTTTTCCGATTATAAAAACATTCCCAATTTGTATATATAAAATATTTTAAATTTTCAATTTTTTTTTAAAAAAATCTTCATTAAATAAAGAGATTTAGAAAAAATTTTCTCTTTATATTTTTAACTTTTTTAATTCTTTAAAATTCATAATAAAAGTTGGGGTTTAAAAAAATTTTTTATTTGTGAACAAATTAAAAATTATTTTAAAATTTTTAAAATTTTTTCTGACTCACCTTTTAAAATCAAAACCCCCATTTAAAATGCCAAAATATATGTATAAATTTTAAAAAATAATTTTTTTTAACAATTAACGCAACAAATTTAAAACGAGCAACCCGCAAAAATTTGGAAAATAAAAAAACAAATAAAATTCAAAACCAACCCTGTTAATTTTTTAAAAAAATTTTACCCCCGGTGTCGTTTCGACAAAACTACGAAAAACGACTGGGTTGGGCTGTACGTGTCAAAAATGGGGCCCAAAATGGGTGTGTTTTGGGGCCCAAAAAACTTTTAAAGTCGTTTTTGTTTTATATACAAAATATAATCCTTTATATTTAAACCCTAAAATATTAAAAATTAATCTTAAAGCCAAAATAATGTATATTTATAAAAAAATAGAAAATAAAATTTTTTATTTAAGTAAATTTTAACACATTTTTAAAATTTTTATTTTTTTCCCTTTCTATGCCCAATTTTTCCGGATTCCCTCGCCAAAAAAAAACCATTTTTCTTGTAAAAAACTAACCTTTTTATCAGAATTGTCTTTGTTGACCATTTTACTTGGACAATTTAAAAATCTAAACTTGGATTGAAAGTTGCCAAAACATTGCAAAATTTTTCAAAAATTTTAAAAAAATTTAAAAAAATTTAACGTATAAAAACCCGGGGGAACAAGACCCAAAACGGGGGATGACAATGCGTTATCCTAACGAAACAAATCATTTTTCGTTAGAATTAAATACCCGGGGCAAAAAGGCCAAACCCAAAATTTTTTTCTTGGACACGGCCCCGATTTTAAAAAATTAAATAATCCTTTTTTTGAAATTTAATTTCAAAAAATACCCCTTTAACCCCCCACGGGAAAAAAAATAAATGAATGCAAGGAAAAAAATGTAGGGGAAATCGCTGAATCGGGAATCGAACCAAAACCCTTTCGCTTGCCGGGGGGACTGCTCTTCCCGCTGAGCATTCAATCCTTTTAAAAAGGGCCTTTTTTTGAAATTTTTTTATTTTACGAAAAATTGTTTTCCCCAAAAAAACCAAAGAATCCACTTGTAATCGTTGAAACCGTTAATTTTGGACCCGTATATTCATTGTATCATATCCGCTTCGCAGATAAGGAACCCCAAAAGAAACAATTATTGCACTAAACCCCTCTTTGTGAAACAAACCCCATTTGAGAGCAAATAAAAAGGAAAAGAGTGATACATTGGCTTTTAACAAATTTTTATTGTTGGGGGGAAAATTTAAATTTAAAGTGCGGGAAAGTGCATCCCCATTTAAAACAAACGAAAAAAAAAAATAATAAAATTTCAGGGTTTTTTTAAATTTTCAAAAACGTCCCCTAAATTTTTTCGTCAACGCTGTGGTTTTTTTCAGTACTGGGCGTAATATTTTTCCCAAATTACCCCCTCTAAAAATTTGTTTAACCTAAAACAAAAATTTTTTTTTTTAAATTTTTGAAGATTCCCCTTTTTAAATTTTTTCTTAAATTTTTCTTTTAAAATCGGGGAAATTTTTTTGAATTTTTTACTGATATATTTTTTTTTTTTTACTGGGCTTGGGGTTAAAGATTTAAAAAAAAACTTCAAAAAAGCTTTTAATACCGAAGTATAAACAAAAAAAACCCGGGGGGTTTCTTTTTAAACAATGAGTGTTAAAATTGGGTTTGGGCCAAAAAAGATTTGGTTTAAATGAGGGTTAAAAAAACAGAAAAAAAGTCACCCCGCCCGAATAAAATCGGTTTCAAAGTTCGCGTCGGAAAAGGGCACTTTTACCTGAGAAGACAAAGACTTTCAAAAAAAAATTCAATGACAAGCTTAAACCCAAAAAAAGGGGAAAACTTCTTCTCTTTTTTTTTTTGCGTTTTTTTCCCATATAAGTTTTAAAATTCACAGCAAGGGCGAAAATTGCAGATGTCGGCCGGGAAATATTTAAAACCGCAAGAAAAACAGGATCTAAAAAAACGCGACCTAAAAAAAAATAAATTTTTAAAGTTTAAAATGAAATCACAATTTTAAAAAACTAAAATTATCAAAATTTTGTGAGAGATGTTTAAAAAACGAAGGGGAAACCTTTTCTAAACGAGGGGCCATACGATCTCGCGAAGTAAGTGTATTCCCCCCGGAAAACAGAAACTTACCCAAAATTTTTAACCGGGGAAAGCACGAATTTTCATGAAAAATTTTGTATGGGTTTTTGGTATAAAGGTTAAAAGAATTTTTCTCCTTTTTTTCTTTTTTTTTTTATTATTAAAAACGTTTTTTTTTTTTCTTCAATTAAAATTCATGATTTTATTTATGATTTTTTTTATAGAGGGAATATTAAAGTCCCAAAATTCCCTTTTTAAAAGAATTTTTAATTTTTAAAAAGCATAAAAAGCTTTTAAAAATTAAATTTTAAAATTTTTTTTCCCTTTTTTAAATTTTAAAATTTTTTTTTTTTTTTTTTGAAAAAACGTTGGGGAACAGTTTTTTTTCAAATTTTAAATTTTTTTTTAAAAAAGGGGAAAAAACAAAATTTTTTTTTAAAAAAAACTAAAAAACAATAAATAATAGAGACCCAAAAAAAAAAAATTTTAAATTTTTTAATATTAAAACCCCCCTCGCTTTTATTGGAAAAAACCCTGTTTGAAAAGCGAATTTTTTGAAAAAGTCCAAATTTTAAAAATAAAAATTTTTTTTATTTTTTTTCTTCAAACTATTTTTTTTTTTTCTTTTAAAAGTAAAATTTTAAAAAAATTAAAAATTTAAATAAGTTAAAATTTCCCATTTTTTTTTTTTTATGTCTATTTCCTTGTAAAAAACGGGGCCCAAAAATTTTAAATTTTTTTTTTAAAATTATGTAAAAAAATTTTAAAAAAATATTAATTTAAATTAAAATTTTTTTTTTAAAAAACTTTATTTAAAAATTAAATAAAGGGGTTTTTCCCCCCTTTTTAATTGGGAAAAACCCCCCCCCCAAAAAAGGAAACCCTTTTTTTTTTTTTGTCCCCTATAAATGCTTCCTCCCCCTTTTTTTGTCCCCCTTTTGTAAAAATTTTAAATTTTTTAAAAAAATAAGCCCCAATTTTTAAAAATTTTTTTTTAATTTTTTAAAATTTTTACTTTCTTATGTTTCCCAAAAATTTTTTCCCCCCCCAAAAATTCCTTCCCCTTTTTTTTTTTTTTTTTAAAAAAATTTTTGTTGGGTTTTTCCCCCCCCCCTGGGGGGCCCCCCCAATTTTTTTTTTTTCTTTGGGGTAATTTTCCCCCCTTTTAACATAAAAAAAAACTTTAAAAAAGTCCCTTTTTCTTTTGGTTTGCTTTTGGGGGAAATTTATACTTGGGTTTTAAAAATTTTTTTTAAAATTTTTTCTTTTTAAAAAGAATCCTAAAAAAAAAAAAAATTAAAAAAAAAAAGGGGGTTTTCAAAAACCCAAAAAAACCCCCAAAAAATCCCCTTTTTTATAAGAAACCCCAAAAGAATATAAAAAATTTATATTTTGAAAATTAAAAAAATAGAAAAATTTTTTTTTTTTTTTTCTTTCGCTTTTCCAAAAAAATTTTCCCCTTTAAAATTTTTTTTTGCTTTTTTCCCAAAAAAACCCCAAATTTTTTTTACATTGTCCCCTTTTAAAAATCTTAATGAATCGGGGGTTTTTCTAAATTATTATTTTTTTAAAAATTTTTTAAAAAATAAGGGGGTTTTTTTAAAAATTTTCCAAAAAATTTAAAAAAATTAAATAAAAATTTTTAATAAACGTAAAATTTTAAAAAAATTTTTTTTTATATAAAAAAAAATTTTAAAAAGTAAAAAATTTTTTTTTTTAAAAACCCCCTTTAAAAAAATATAAGTTATTAAAATAATAATTATTGCTGCAGGGGTATCAAAATTTTTAAAAACAAAAAAAAAAAATTTTTCATATATATATTCCAAAAATTTATATATATAAAATATTTTTTAATTTTTTAAAAATAATTTTTATATATATATATTATTAAAAATAAAACACATAATAAATTTTTTAGAAAATATTTTTAAAAAAAAATTCAAATTAAATTTTGGGGTTTTTTTTGGGGGAAAATATTTTTAAAATGAAAAAAAGTGTATTTTGATCCTTAGCAATTTTTTCGTAAAATGTAAAAGCCTTGGTTTTTTTTAAAAAAAAAAATTGGGAAAAATTTTTCCCTTCTGTAATGATTTAAAAAATAAATAGTCTTAGCATATAACCTTAAACCCCCGGGGAAAAAAAAAAAAAATTTTATAAATTTTGGATTAAAAATTTTTTTTTTTCCTTATCATACACTAATTTCCCAAAATCCCCCTTTTTTGTTGTTATTTAAAAAAAAAACCCTTTTTTAAAAAAGTCCCTTTCCCGCCCCCCCTGGCAAAAATCTATAACCCAAAAAAAAATTATTTTCTTTTTAAAAAATTTTTATAGGATCCCCTCGATAAAAACTTTAAAAATTGTGGGGGGATCCCACAGGAATTTGTTTTTGGGGGGAAAGGGAAAAATTTAAAAAAAAAAATTACTTGTGTTTTGTTTTGTTTTTTAGATATGTCTAATTTTTTTTTTGCTTCTCTCTAAAAACGTAGTCCCCAGAAAACTGCCCATCTTGTAGTTCTTGTCGTAAACAATTCAAAATTCGTCTGTATCATCAATTTCTTCATATTTGATTTTTTCAAGTACCCTTGTATAATGCGTGCTTAATTCTAAACTTAAATTGTTAATACATATTTATTTTTCATATTATAATGTCTTTATAAATATCATATTTTTAATTATTTTCTAATAGATTATTAAAATTTATGTATGAAATAAAATACTACAAATTCATTATAGACGCAACGTTTACTATTCACGACAATGCACGTGCAAATTACGTATGTATTATACACGGCAAAAATAGGTTTAACTTGTGCAAATGTTTATAATTTAATAATTTAAAATTTCATAACTATGTTTTATTTATTTTTTTTTTTAATTAAGGTATAAAATATAATTTTTAAAAATTAAAATTAAGTTTTCCAATTACATATTTGTTTAATTTTTTTTTAATTACAACTTAATATTGATATAAAGCCATTATAATTGGCCATTCATTAAGAAAGATTTTAAGCACCTTGCTATTATCTACAAAAATAACAATGTTATATCTATATATAAAAGCACCGTCTTTGTTGTCTGACGGAATTACTTCCGCATTTGTGGACCCGATTTTCGTGAAAGGGGGTACCAAAATTTGCAATTTTTGGGAGGTGGTTGTTGGTTTTTTTTTTTTTTAATTTTTCTAATTCTATTTTCCTTCTTCAGAGAAGGGATATTTTTGCAAAAAAAATCTTTTTTTTGCTAATTTCTGAATACATGGATGAAATTTTTTGCAAATTTTTGGAGATAGCGACAATGCGGTTTTTTTCAAGTTTTACATCACCTCCCCATTCACCCCACGCATGGCATTTATGGACCAATTTTCACGAAATTAGTACCAAAATGTTGAAAATTTTTAATAGAAAGTGTTGTGTAGTTTTTTTAAGTTTTATTCCAATCACGCATCTACTCACGCATTCACCATTTATTCACAAATTTTTTTGAAATTTTACAAAAAATTTTATAAATTTGTCGGGGATGGTCAAATATATGTTTTTTAAAAATTTTTAACACTTATTCACTCACCCACGCAACCACCCCCATCAACAATTTATAACCGTTTTTCTCGAAATTGGTACCAAAATTTTGCATTTTTTCGAGGATCACTACTATTGTTTTTTTTTTTAAGTTTTACATACTACCGCTTCCATACATTTTTGATAATTTTTCTTTTAAAATTTTATTTTATATCAAAATATTTATATATTGAGCAAATTTTTTGGGAGTGTAATGAGATGATGATTTTTTTAATTTTTTTTAATTTTTTTTTAACATAGTGTTCTTAAGAAAGAGAAAATAGAATTATTAATTTACTTTTTGGTACCATTTCATGAAAAACGGTCCACAATTTGGAAGTAGTTTGCGGAAAATAAAAAAAAAGAATTAATTTTTTTGTTTAAACGGATTTTTAATAAGGCTTATGAGCTAGTCAATATTTGGAGTAATGAAAATCAGATTTTCGGACAGTTTTCGGGGGGATTGATTTAAACTGAATTTGTTTGACATTTGTTGCAAACGCAACAGTAGTAAATTTTTTAAATCGTTGATGACATATTTTCTAATTTTGATCAATGAGTGGAATTTATAATTAAATTAATTTTTCATTGAAATTTATATATTTCCCGAACCTTTTCCAACCATTTCTTTCCATGGAAAAGTACCATACCATGATTCCATAGCTTTAACATAGGATACCAGGCCACATAATCTTCTTCTCGATGGAAATACTTTTTAGATCCCAAATAATGGCAGTTAAGTTGGCTTCCTATCATTAATGAAATGCATCATCGATAATTTGGGCACGATTTTAAAAACAGAATTTTCATGTAAAATTTTCAGATTTAGATAAATTGAAATTCTTTGCCATTCTCTCATCATAGTTAACGCGATAATATCCTGTCAATAAAAAAAAAAAATTTTTAATTTTTTTATTGTTTTGAATAATTTTAAATTAAAAATTAATATTTCAACCTATTTTTATACTATTATCAAAAATTTTATACTGTAAATAAAAGCAAAAAAAAATATAAAAAAAATTAAAAATGTCATCCTAATACTTCTAAAAAAAAAATAAAACTAGTAAGATATATTGTTAATACTATAAAATAAAGATTTAGTTATGCAAAATTTATTTATTTATACTAACCAACATATAATTTTGTAACATGTAACGTTACGAAAATTGTATGTTACCTGCACTTACATTGTTTAATAAATTGAATTAATAATTTAAAATAACCGCCTACCTAATTTTAAATATAATTTATATATTTATATGTTATATATAATATATATATATATATATATATACACAAACTTTTATAATATTATAGTTTATAATAAATCTAATTTTTATAGGACAATGAATAACATAGATAAAAATATAAAATTATGTCAATTATGTGTGGTAAAATAAAGGCGAGAAAAAATCAAATAAGTCATTTGTCCATTTTACCAACTTGTTGTATTAAATATCACCCCCAACCATCCTTTTTTTAAATGGAAGAAAACCCTCTGACCGGGTAAAAAATGCATAGGAAATTGTTAAAATCGGAGATATTCCGTAGTATAAGATACAGGAACGTACCAATTTTAATGGGCCTTAATTTACCCCTAAATTTTTCCCTAAATATTTTATTTAATGAGAGGAATCTTTTTCCGAAGCCCAATCTTCATTCCAATTTTGTACAGCTTCTTGATTTATTGTTGCAGTAAAATTTTTCAATAAAATCCGCAGAGCTTAAAGTGGATACCTAAATTCACAAAGTATTTAAAAGTATAAAAATATGTTAAATTTTGTTGTATAACATTAAATTATAAAACAATTTAAAAAAACCAAAATCAAAAAATAAATATTTGCACACTTTTATTTATATATTTTTTAAAATCTTTCATCTATATATTCCTAAAATAAAGAATACAACAAATTTAAAAAAAAAATTTAGAATTGGTTTTCATAAGAATAAGGTAATAAAAAAAAATAATTCTTGTAGAAGATTAAAAAAACGGAATTGTAATACAAAAGAAAAATATTATTTAAAATGCAGAAGAAACGAAAGAAGATAAGAGACTTATATAAACTTCTATTTTTAAATTATTTAAGTTGAAAAAATTTATTTTTTTTTTAATATTTCTATTTGTATTACTTACTTGTCTATAGGGCCCCTTTAAATTTTCTAAGGTTTTACGGTTAGTAAGCGTTCCATCATGCGCAGATAAAAGGAGCTATGATTTACAATCAAAAATTATAATAGATATATTAAAATATAAATTTTTTATAATTACTTGTAAACATAGGATTTTTTTAGTAAATATTGTATACGTATACAGGGTAGTAATCTCGTGTAAACGAAATAGTTTTTTATCGCCGCATCGTTCTTCTTCCATTTTATTAAGTACATTTTCGTTACCATACTACGAAGATAGCTAAGCTTTAAAGGCATTCGATTAATTCCCTCTACCTACATATGTGCACCTATTACCGGACACTTTGTGTGGACATGTGCGCGCGTATGTGTGTATTTTTATAAATATAATACAATATTTATGTTAAATCAATAAGGAAGAGAATTAATTATCTTATAATTTGCACATATTTTAAAATAATAACGGTTAAAAAATTTGCACAGAATATTTATTATAGTACGTATACCTCTAATAGAATTGGGAATTCCAATGAACTGTTAACACGTGAAGCAGAATTCAACATGTAATAACTATCCAAATTAAAAGAGTAATGTTGTTTTTGAACAACAAATAAATTTATTATTTGATGATTTTCATAAATCTATAAATAAAATAGTTAATATATAGATATGACCGTTCTGAATATATATCTAGCATTAAATACAAATACTAATATTAAATTATCGTTACCTCCTGTTAAACAAAACTTATCTCATTTTGAAACACACACATTAAAATAAATTAATAATAAAATCTAAAATTTTGTATTAATATATTAGCAAATATTACATATTTTTTAAATTATTTTCTCATGATATTATTTTGCAGATTTCTCTTTATCAATTTATTAAAATAAATATAATATGTAAAAAAAATGATTAGTTTTTGATTAATATATCTTATTTTATATTGCATTAAAATTAAAAATTTTGTAATAAAGTAGCGTTAAAAATATTAATTTTTAAAATTAAATTATAATATATCTGCAGTAATCATTTAAAATGACGTACCTTATTAACAGCATACGTTGCAAATAATGCACTAAAACCTTTTTAATAACCAAATCCGACACAAGCGGACTGATCAACAGGGTATTAAAACCCATTCCTTGCATCACTTTACGTCCTACTATTGAGCCACTTCCATTTTGCGAAGTAAAGGATATAATTTTTTATCGTAGATGAATCTGTTTCCCTGAGATTAAAAATAAATTTATATTAATAAATTTTATAATTTTGCATACTAATATAATTTTATTTTAATGTACTTTCAAGCACTGTACTCACTTATAAAAAACAATCCGAAATCTATTATCCATTGTCATGGAAATTTGGAATTGCAACATGAGTCACCTTCAGAATTATGTTCAAAACTGAATTCCAATGATTTTTAAAAAACAACGTGATATTTTCAGCAAATTTTTTGCAAATTTCATATAAAATCCTATTGTTATTGCACCCACATTTCAATGTTTTGATTGTCATTATAATACGTGATAGGAAATTAGCCATAATCATTCTTACAAGATAAGGCGACATTGCAGATGTGGTAGCAAAGTGTGTCCATAACATTTGTACTCATTTTCTTCTTCATTTTGCAATGGCATATTTGACAAAAGCCGCGTACATTGATTACATCCTATAGATATGTTAAAGGTTGCTTCTAACAATAAATTCTGTTCATCCCACATGAAAGCCTTCGTCGAGGGCTATATTCTATGGAAATGAATAAGCAGTACCCCAAACTATACATTTCATAAAGGATTAAATTAATGAAACATTTTTAGCAAGCATAAAAATATTGGAAATTAAAACACTGTACTAAAATGGTAATATGTAATAATATGCACTAAAGATAAAGATTGGACGTCTTTTATATTAAATTCCATGATATATAATAATTTTGAAACATTAATACATAAATAAAATATATTAATTACGTTTTATGTGGTAATTGCACATTGTACTTTTTTAATAAACATATCTTATTTACGTACGCTATTTTTTCCTTTTCACGTCGGTAAACTCTAAAAACTTTATCAGCAATACCAAGATATTTTATATTTAAAAATGTAATTTCCTGGTGATAACTTATCCGTAAATAGAATATAAATTCTGTTTTTTCTTAATATCATATGTCGATTTATAAACTGTATCTTTATCATACTCATGATATTTTTTTTGCATTTTTAAATAAAACTATATCTTGAATACTTAATTTTTCTGAATGTAAAAATATTCGTTGCGTTAGGTTAAGAATGCTGTATGCTGATATTATATTCTCCATAGAAAATAGTCCTTCAAGATATGTTATAAGCTTGATATCGTAATGGATTGGTTTTATATATTTTGATGGTGGATAGCATAACAATGATTCATTACGAATAGAAGCAGTCTCAGGAATAAACATTAATCCGCTACTTATTAATAATAGTTTTACAAATATCATCATGTCGGAAAAAAAATATTTATTTTAGATAGGGAAACAAAAGATAAATAGAGAAATTAAATATAGGTGGAGTTTTTTTCATATAAAATATATATATATATTATATAGATATATAATATATATAATATAACATACTAGTGTGTTTCGTGTGCGTGGGGGGTGCGTTGCGTGTGCGACAGACAGAGAAAGAGAGGAGAGAGAGATAGAGGAAAAGAGAGAGAAAGAGAGCACATGTATTTATTATTTTCCATCTGCACTTCTATTAATTCTCAAGTGTCTTTATAATTATATACATAATATAAATTTGCTGAATTTTAATAATGTGTATAACTTTAATTTCTGAATTTTTGTAATGTGCAGATAATACAAGCGCGCTTTTCGCGCGAGTTATTGATATTGATTTACCTACATGAAACCTGTATGTTATTCAAAATAAGAAGAAGACAAAAAAAGGTTAAGAAAGACTGAGCAGCGGTGACGAGAGCACCATATTTACTATTATTTTCATTTAGAGGTCTGTGTTATTTTATTTCTTAAATTGTATATTATAAACTTCAAAAATCACCAATAATAAAACTAACATAAAATCAATTTTAAATTGTATAAATTATAAACTTGATTAATAAAATTATATACATATATACCAGATATCCCAAATTGGCAATGAAGCTATTAATAGCAATACTTGATATCATTTTTTAGACAATTTTTCTTTTAGTGAAATTGTCGAAGTACTAATAATTTCATAATTATAAGCCCATTAAAATAAATTTTCTCGCAAACTAAGCCCTTGTGGAAATAAAACATTAACAAGACCATGATGACCGACTGATTCTCTCAACATTTCATCATGATAAATATGATGTGTTAGGGCAACAAAACTTCTGAGGTCGTTTATATATGTATGTGTTTGTGTGTGTGTGGACGGCATTTGTGTATAACTGTTGTCTTAATTAAACATTTTCAAATTTTGCCCAATTTATCAAATAAATATGCATTATTTACAAATTTATATTACTTATTTCAAAAACATGGTTGCAAAAAATATGGTCTAATATCTCGTAATATACTCATCGCTTCCGATAATTTTATCTAATAATTGTCTTAATTTTATAATTGTAATAATTATCTCACACTAATTCTTAATAATTCTGTTTATCTTATTCATATTAACTATTTTTAATGAAAATTAACATCCACGATTTCCTTCCTTTGTACAGTAATTTTATTTAGTGTCAGAATTACTTAATTATCAATAAAAGTATTAAATTAGCCACGGATCTCTTTGTATAAAAGGCATGCAAGTTAATTACATATATGATCTTTAACACACAACAAAAAAGTTAATATTTGATTCTTTGTTCTTGTTAAAGTTATTCTATTTAATGTCAGCAACAACTTATACATTATTTTAAATGTGAAAATACACAGATATTTTTTATAAAAAGTCAAAAAGTACGAAAAATTTTAGAAAACAGAATTTTAATTATGTTAGTAATAAAAGAAAATTAAGTGTGTCTATTATAATATTTATCATCTGTTATGTAAATTGCAGTATTTTTAAATTTTAGAATTATATTATTTAATATCAAAGTTTTGTAAGTTATCTTCAACATTACAATTTGTAAAATATTATATTATCGATATTATTCGAACTTATTTCTGCATTAAAATCTAAAGATAATTTAGAATAAAATTATTCTCTTTATATATTTATATGTTTGCAATTCTTTAAAATTCCGTAATACTGTATGATTAAATTATTTTGTATTTGTAGACAAATATATATATTTTTATATATTTAACTTATTCTGATTTACCTTTTATTTCGGAACAGTATTTGATTACAAAAGTATATATATTGATAAAAATTATATTTTTTAATAATTCACTGGAACAAAATTAATGCTAGCAGCACCCAATGTTGAAAAATATAATATATTCACACACACTTTATTAAAAGTTTTCTATCTACCACGATTGTGATTCGAAAGACGACGAAAGACTAACTGATTCTCTGGCCAAACGAAACTTCTAAGGTCGCTTATATATACAAATATATGTGCGTGTGCGTGCGTGCGTGGTGTGTGTGTGTGTGTGTTGGCATATATAAAATAATAATATAATATATAATATGTTATATATATATTATGTACATATACAGATCATATTATATATTAATTATATAATTAATACGAAAATTAATTAATAAAAGGCTCGTATAAATTAACAAAATTAAACAAATCAAATAATAGGCCAACTAAACGAGCAAATAAATAAGGTGTAAAAATTTTTTATTAATAGTTAAATAATTAAAATAACATTCCGTTACAGAATCGATATAAATTGTAAACGTTTCGACTGCACTACAGTCTTTATCAATACATAAAAGTTAAATATTAAAATACAAAGTTAAATGTTAAAAATACAAAGTTAGTTAAATATTAAATATAAAATTAAAACGATTCTTCGCTGTTGACCAATAGATATGCAAGGCGATTGGTCTGAGATGCCAAGTTATGCGATATTTAAACATGCTGCGGATATAATGCGCAAATTAAATCAATGTTAGAGAAAATTAAAAATCTTTCAACTTACATTATCGTTTTAACAAGTCCTTTTTCCCGATATTTCAAGTGTGTGTTGCGAAGTCTGAATACCAAATGTCAAAATAGAGAGCGTGATGTATTTATTTATTACCAATGTTTTTTCTAAATTATGATTCAGCAAATTTTTTAAGTATGTCAAAATAACTACTGTCTAACAATTCGGTGTCTTTATTTAAATTAATTCCATTTTTCTGTTCTTTAATGTGGATCATTTCAGATATTAGTCTTTTATGGTAATTCTTTTCATGATCCATAATTTTAATATTGTCCCAGTCAAATGTATGTTGTTCGTTTAGAATGTGTTCAGTGACAACCGACTGTCTAGCAGAGTCTAATTTAATATTATTTTTATGTTCTTTAAGTCTCGTTCCTAACTGTCTTTTTGTCTGTCCGACATATGTGGCATCACAATCGTTGCAATTCAATTTATAAATAACGTTAGAATTCGTGGGGCAATTATTTTTGTCCTTTTGAACTTTTATGAAGTCATTCAATTTTTTAATGCAACGATATCCTACCACTACGTCAGGTCTTCTTATTGCTGAAGCAACTTTCTCAGATATTGATTCTATATATGGTATGACAAAATATTTAATGTTAGTATTAGTATTATTAGTATCTGTTATATTGTTATTATTAGGCTTGTTAATTTTCTTAGTTGAGAGATTTTTTAATCTGCGTTTTATTTCTGTGAAAATTAGATCAAGAGGATAACCGTTGGATAGCAAAATGTTAATAGCTTTCTCTATATTTTTTTGTGAAATTGCGGATGTGATAGTAATAAAGCTCTATCTACCAAGTTATAAATTGTTCCTATTTTATGACAAGTCGGATGATTTGAAAAAAATGAAAGTAATCTACCTGAGAATGTCTTTTTGTGATACCAATCTAAATAAATTTTATTATCTATTACTTTGATCATTATGTCTAAAAAGCTTATACACCGATTATCCTCTTTTTCCAATGTAAATTGTAGTCTATCGTTATAATTGTTGAATTCGTTCAAAACATATGTAATATTGTCAGCGGAAGTGCATAAAATAATGTCGTCTACATAACGGAAATAAAAAGTCATTTCGCAATTTAAATTACTAATTACCAATGTTTCCAAGTCCTGCATGACTATATCGGCAATGATCGGAGAAAGTGGGGAACCCATAGGAGTCCCATAAATTTGTTTGTAAGTTATGTTATTAAAAGTGAAAAATGTAGAAGTTAATATAAATTTTATCATACCTATGAATTCATTTTTGGGAATCTTTGTGTGTGACTCTATAAAATGCCATCTATTATTGATACCGTTTAATGCAAGATCTACGGAAACATTAGTAAATAATGAAACAACGTCCAATGAAACTATTATGTCGGAATCTTGTATTGTTTTCCCTGATAGAATGTTGCATATATCAAAACTGTTATTTACAAAACTGTCCGCTCTAGGAAGGCTATCTTTTAAAATTTTATGAAAGAAGGAAGCAATATTATATAGAGAAGTATTTATTGAGGAAACTATTAATCTAAAAGGAATATTTTCCTTGTGGATCTTGGGGAGCCCATAGGCTTTAGGAAGAAGAGAATCGCTTGAAAATAAATAATAATATTCTTTTTTGTTGATGAAATCTTTTTTCAACTATTTTTTTAAACAAATATTGAGGTCTTTTTCTATTTTTGTTGATGGATTGTTTTTAACTATGGTATACGTAGAATCGTCTTCTAGGAGACTCTCAACTTTTTTTATATAAAATTCTTTTTCTAGTGCGACTGTAATGCTGCTTTTATCTGCTCTAGTAAATAAAATATTAGGATTTTGATTGCAGAATTTAATTGTGTCTTTATGCATGTGAAATAATTTTTCTTGTATGTCCGTTTTTTTGTCATTATTGTTTAAAAATAATGAAAATTGTGGAATGGCAGCATTACGAATCGAAGTACGATTTCTGATCCCGTTAGAATTGCTTTCTATATCTTTGATGAATTCGTGTATAGCTACTTTTTTATTTAAGTTAACTGGGAGACTAAATTCACCTCCCAATTGTAATAGATTGGTTACATTGGGGGGAATTTTTTTATCAGTTAAATTAATAAACCATTTCTGGTTAGTTTGTTGTAAAGGATTATGTGTAGCACAACGAAAACTGTCGGCAGAAACAGCGTTATCAACAATATTTGTCGATGATGTTGTTTTCAATTCGATAGGATCAATATTTTTAATATAAAAAAACTGTTCATCTCGGCTCAAATTATTGTGTTACAATAAAAATAAAATCTCGACGGCAATCGGAGCCTGTGCGGATGACATGCACAAAATTAATAAATTAAAATGAGATCTCAAGTCAAACTCATTTATTAAATTCTAAACGTTTTGACCCACTTCGGGTCTTCTTCAGTAGCTGCAAAATACACAGAAACAAAAATAAAAGATAATCGGTACAATCAGAAAATTATAAAACTCGTATACATACAATCCGCAAATAAATTAAATATCATTCTCCTCCCTATTCGAACCGTCCGGCCGTCGGAGTGTCTCCCTAACGGTGACCATCGTCAGGAAGGAAGCAGAGCAGTGACTCCCTTACCAACACTAATATATATATATACATATATACGCAAAAAAAAAAAACAAATATAAAAATAAAATATGAAAATGAAAATAAAACAACTAATACTTATCGGCACTCATGTCAAAGGTCTAACGAAAAAATCCGGTTATGTATAATCACAAAGCTAGATTTTGGTAAATTTTTCAATTAACAGATCAAAATTCTCGTTTAATTTGTCGGTGTCGCTATGTAAATTTAGACTATTCTTCTGACGCTTTATGTGGATCATTTCGGATATCAAACGTTTACCTAAAAAAGGCTCCTCGTCCAAGACTTTTACATCCTCCCAATTAAATTCATGGTTCAATAATCTATGTTCCGATATGACTGATAATTGTGACGTGTTTCTTTTTATGTTGCTGCGATGTTCTTTCATCCTAGTTTTCAACAATCTACCCGTCTGCCCTACATACGACGCATCACAATCCATACAATCAATTTTATAAACTACATTGTTATGGAGTTCCCTTGGTAACTTATCCTTGTGTACTTTCTTCAACAACATATAAATCCCTGAACTGCACGGACGGGGTTTTACCGAGAGCGTATGGTCTGCCGAAGGTGCATAAACCGAATTGCCCTTTACGTGTCATCGTGTCATCTAGGAATACACCTCTTTATTACTTGGCAAAATTTTTACATAAGATAATATATAAGGCAATTCCGAAACCTGATTCGGCTATTTCTGATAGTTTCCAATTAGTGAACAAATTAAATGGTTTATGTGTGGATAGTGATGTAAAGATAGTTTCACTAGATGTTGCATCATTGTTCACCAACGTACCATTGGATATGGCTATCGATAGTTTAATTAACAGATGGGGGTATATTGAAAAAGAGTGTATTATTTCACGGGATGAATTTTTATTGGCAATTCGTTTTATTATGAATTCGACTTATTTTATGTTTAATAATGTATGTTATCAACAGACTTTTGGCACGCCTATGGGTTCCCCCCTCTCACCGATCATTGCGGATATCACGTTGCAAGATTTGGAGAGTAGAGCGATTGCTGCGATTCCATTGTCATTTCCATTTTATTTTAGATATGTTGACGATATCGCGTTGGCGGCCCCACCCTCCATGCTTAAAATTGTTTTAAACACTTTCAATTCTTTCTATTCTAGATTGCAGTTTACCATGGAGGAGGGGGTTGACAACCGATTGAATTTTTTAGATGTCGCCATTATTATAAATAATGGGAGCATTGAGTTTGATTTGTTTCATAAGCCGACGTATTCAGGTAGATATTTAAATTTTGAATCGCAGCATCCTCTCTGTCATAAAAAAGGCACCATTATCAGCCTCATAGATAGAGTTTTTTGGCTATCTCATCCGAAATTCCATAAAGGTAACTTTGAGTCTATGATTGGAGTTCTTTTGTCTAATAATTATCCTCTCAATTTGATATTTCAAACATTACAAGCGCGGTTAAAAAAGTTGTTCTTCCGGTACAATAATAAGTTGCATAACAATAGAGCAAATATATGCAATGACAAGATTCTAACGCAGAAAAAAGTTTCGAACTTTAATATTCCGTATATTAATAATGTATCGAAGAGAATCGAGGACATTACACGTGATTTGGATGTCATTCCATCATATACAGCAATTAACAGTCTCCGTAAATTCATCAAAGTATACAAGGATAAGTTACCAAGGGAACTCCATAACAATATAGTTTATAAAATTGATTGTATGGATTGTGATGCGTCGTATGTAGGGCAGACGGGTAGATTGTTGAAAACTAGGATGAAAGAACATCGCAGCAACATAAAAAGAAACGCGTCACAATTATCAGTCATATCGGAACATAGATTATTGAACCATGAATTTAATTGGGAGGATGTAAAAGTCTTGGACGAGGAGCCTTTTTTAGGTAAACGTTTGATATCCGAAATGATCCACATAAAGCGTCAGAAGAATAGTCTAAATTTACATAGCGACACCGACAAATTAAACGAGAATTTTGATCTGTTAATTGAAAAATTTACCAAAATCTAGCTTTGTGATTATACATAACCGGATTTTTTCGTTAGACCTTTGACATGAGTGCCGATAAGTATTAGTTGTTTTTATTTTTATTTTCATATTTTATTTTTATATTTGTTTTTTGCGTATATATGTATCGACTGTGTCGAGGTAGAATACCGCACAGTCGTTAGAGTGATGTGTCACGTGTAGCATCGTCTTCTCTCTGTTTTTGCTGTCGGGGTGAGTGTTCTTCCCGGTTTTTAATTTTTAATTCTTGTGGATTGTTCTACGTTTAATTTATATTATGTTGATTAGTGTTGGTAAGGGAGTCACTGCTCTGCTTCCTTCCTGACGATGGTCACCGTTAGGGAGACACTCCGACGGCCGGACGGTTTGAATAGGGAGGAGAATGATATTTAATTTATTTGCGGATTGTATGTATACGAGTTTATAATTTTCTGATTGTACCGATTATCTTCTATTTTTGTTTCTTTGTATTTTGCAGCTACTGAAGAAGACCCGAAGTGGGTCGAAACGTTTAGAATTTAATAAATGAGTTTGATTTGAGGTCTCATTTTAATTTATTAATTTTGTGCATGTCATCCGCACAGGCTCCGATTGCCGTCGAGATTTTATTTTTATTGTAACACAATAATTCGAGCCGAGATTAACATTTTTTTTTTTTATATTAAAATAAATATTCTCAAAGCATCATTAAAGATTGCAGGATACCAAAATGATAAAAGCAGATCCGGTGGACATAATCAATGTGACTCGGACATAAAAGATAGAATTGCAGCAATAGAACGAATCAGGAATAATACTGTGTAGCATATTTTAAAAGAGCACTGATAGAAATAAATTTATTGCGACATTTTTTTATAAATATTTGGCCAGGAACTCGTGGCGATAAAATTATCTTCTCGGCGGGTCAGATTTAAGTCCTCTTGATTTTTTCTTTTAGGAACATTTAAAAACTATGTCTCATGCAGTTAACTGAATAAATACTGGAAAAATAACAAGAAATTTAATTTGCATCAAATGTATTACAGAACATGATGATTGACTTTCAAAACGAAAGATAGCACTTTCACAGAAGAATCGCGGTCTGTCTACGACAGAATAAAAGAAGTTATACTGTTAATGTTATTATAATTCGTGTAAAATTTTTTGTGGATAAATCTTGTGGACGGGATAATCGCGATGTATGTTGTGAAAGGAATGTTGTTCCAAGCTAAATATTGCATAATATACATCAACTGTTACGATGTAAGCTTTTGTATACTTATGCGTCACAGTGTATTTTGACGGCAACTCTACCGATGTACCTTACGCACGCCAGATATCGGCAGATTGCCGTGCGTCAGGCGCTCTTAATGCGAAGTTTAAAATATTTATAATTAATGAACGAAGTCTCGGACGCAATTTTGTCATTCTTGATTTTCGTCTTATTTTATCATGTAAAATCACTCCTTACATTTTGGCCCACCTGTTACCGAACATCCTGTATATATATATATATATATATATATATATATATATACAGGGTGTTCAGTAACTAACGGACCAATAATTAAGAGCGGATTCTCTAGCCAATTTGAGAGATAATTTTTCCTTAGCAAAAATGTTGAGAAGTAAATAATTTTCGAGTTATAAGCGATTGAAAAAAATGGGTTTTTTGAAAACTAAACGTTTCGGAGTTAAAAGTCCAACATAATTACATTCTTCAGTTAATTTCAGGTAGAGTTTACTATAATAAAATTTTAATTTGAGGCTTAGTTATAAAGATACATAATGACAAATATTGGAAACTTGTAAAAAATGATGAGTTTTTTCGACATTTTCGCTGAAAAAAAATCGTTCCCAAATTGACCAAAGAATCCATTTGTAATCGTTGGTCCGTTAGTTACCGTACACCTTGTATATATTCATATGTATTTATATATATATATATATATATATATATATATATATATATATATATATATATAACAACCTCTAAGTTCTGTTGATCTGACACATCATGTTTATCATAATGACCCGTACAGAGAATCAGTCAGTCTTTCATGGTCTTTCGAACTGTATCATGGTAGATATAATAATTGTAATAAAGTGTGTGTGAATAATTATATTCTTCGAACAGTGCATACTGCTAAAGTGCATACTGCTAGAGCATTAATTTGCTGTAGTAATTTATAAATATATAATTTTGCAATTAACATTTTGTTTCAAAATATTGGGTAAGTCAAAATTAATTTCAAATATAAAAACACACATTTGTCTATAAATACAAAAAAAATTTAATCGTAAAGTACAACAGCATTTTAAATAATTTCCAACATATGTATAGGAATAAAGAAAATAAGTTTATTCAAAACTATCTTTGAATTTTAATCCAGAGATAATTTCACATAATGTCGATATAATATTTTAAGAATTGTAATGTTGAAATAATCTGGAACTCACAAAAGTTTGATATCAGATAAATTATTTCTAAAACTTAAAAATACTGCAACTTACATAACAGATAATAAATTTTATAATAGACAATTTTAATTGTCCTTTTATTAGTAGATTATTAAAATTTTATTTTCTACAATTAGTCGTACTTATTTTTTATAAGAGAAATATCTGTGTGTAATTTAATATTTCAAATGATTTTTAAGATGTGCTGACATTGAGTAAAATAACTTTAATAAAAAAGAAGAATCAAATACTAATTTTTGTTGCTGAAAATTATGTACATAATTAAAAAAAATAAAAAATAGAACAATTGTTTTTAATTTGTATTCGATATATCTTCTTATAAGGGCAATAATTATGAAAAGTTTAAAAAAATTAATTTTGTTAAGAGAGAAATAAATATAAAAAAATTAATATAAAAACAACACTTATAAATAGAATTATCGTAGAAAGTAGAATTATATTGATCATATAAGTTAGAAGTAGACAGAAAATTAAATATTTTACGTAAAATTTTTTTTACATAAAATATTTTATATAAAACATACAAAACGCATGTTAATATTTAAAACGCATAAACAATAGTTTATATCTATTTAATAAGATATTCCATTAAAGTTGAAACGTTTTAAATATTTAAATTAAAAATGATTAAAATTTAATTTTTACTTTTATAAACAAAAATAGTAATGTTACATGTGTATTGATAATGATAATATGTAAAAAAATATAAAATTATTTCAATTAGAAAGCTGTAATAAAATAAACATTGATAAACATTATAGCTTTAATACTTAATACCGAAATAAAATTATGATAAGAAATTGAGTCAATGTATCAAAAAATTATAATAATTTTTTATTAATTATAAATTATGTATAAAGTAAAATGATGGTACATTCTAATTGTCAATCGAATAAAAAATCCGTAATATTATAGAATTCAAGCATTTTTAACTCTACATTTATTTTGATGCGTTTAATTTGAAATATCTAAAATAAACTCCTAGCTCCGGGACACCTTATATATATGTATATAATGTTTATTATTAAGTTTATAATTTATAAAATTTAAAATTGATTTTATGTTGGTTTTATTCTCGGTGATTGTTCGTTTGGAGTTTATAATACACAATTTAAGAAATGAAATAACACAGACCTCTAAATGAAAATAATAATAAATATGTGCTCTCTGTCACCGCTGCTTAGTCTTTCTTATCCTTTTATTGTCTTCTTCTTATTTTGAATAAACATACAGGTTTTCATGTAGATAAATCAATATCAATAACTCGCGCGAAGCGCGCGCTTGTATTATCTGGCACATTACAAAAATTCAGAAATGAAAGTTATACACATAATTAAAATTCAGCAAATTTAAAATATGTATATAATTATAAAGACATTCGAGAATTAAAATAGAAGCGCAGATATTTTAAATCAAAGATTGCAGAACATAATACTTTTTGTTTTCTGTAAAAAATTTATATATTGAATTTTAATGAATCACGTAATTAATAAGTATATTTCTATACATGCATTGCAATAATAATTTTTTGTGTTGCATTTTTTAAAGTTTTATTATCAAAGAATTCGTTTCGCGCACGTAATTATATTTGATATTAAATTAAACAAAATAAGAAAAAAATAAATAATAACATAGAAAATATGTATAAATATATACAAAATAGTTGTAAAGATAGAAATTCGGCGAATTAAAATTATGATCATATTTCTACCTTCAAGCAATTATCATCGCAAAAATTAACAATGACCATTGTACAATAAATAATAGAAATAATTTTCTATAAAAGAAAGCGCACTCTTGTGTCGTTTAGTGATTTAAAAAAAGACATCAAAATTATATTTAATTTCTATATTTATCTTTTTGTTTAGGGAGTGTGTTTTACAGATCTAAAATAAATATTCGTTTTCCGACAAGATGATATTTCTAAAACTATTATTAATAAGTAGTGGATTAATGTTTATCCCTGAAACGGCTTCTATCCGTAATGAATCATCTTTATGCTATCAACCATCAAAATATATAAAACCAATCCATTACGATATCAAGCTTATAACATATATTGAAGGACATATTTTCTATGGAGAATATAATATCAGCATCAGCATTCTTAACCTAACGCAACGAATATTTTTACAATCAGAAAAATTAAGTATTCAAGATATAGTTTTATTTAAAAATAAAGAAAAAAATCATGAGAATGATAATGATACAGTTTATGAATCGGTACGTGATATTAGAGAAGACACAATTGTTATTTTGTTTATAAATAAGTTATTACCAGGAAATTACATTTTAAATATAAAATATTTTAGTACTTCTAATGAAGATTTTAAAATTTACGACATAAAAGGAAAAATGGCGTAAGTAAATAATATACATGTTTATTAAAAAAGTACGATGTGCAATTACATAAAACATTGTAATTAATATATATTATTTATGTATTAAATGTTTTGAAAATTATTATATATCATGGAATTTAAATATAAAGACGATCAGCCTTTAGTACATAATATTACATATTACATTTATAAATTTTTTCAATTTCCAATATTTTTATGCTTGCTAAAAATGTTTCATTAATTTATATTCTTTGAAATGTATAGCTGGGTAGCTGCTATTCATTTCCATACAATATGGCCGCAACAAAGGTCTTCATGTAGGGATGAACAAAATTTATTGTTAGAAGCAACCTTTAACATGTCTATAGGATGTAATCAATGTACGGCTTTATCAAATATGCCATTGCAAAATGAGGAAGAAAATGAGTACAAAATGTTATGGACACACTTTGCTACCACATCTGCAATGTCGCCTTATCTTATAAGAATGATTGTGTCTAATTTCCTCTCACGTATTGATAATGACAATCGAAACATTGAAATGTGGTGCAATAACAAATATGGATTTTATATGAAATTTGCAATAAATTTTGCTGAAAATATCACGTTGTTTCTTAAAAATGAATGGAATTCGAACGTGAAGGTGACTCACGTTGCAATTCCAAATTTCCATGACAATGACATAATAGATTTCGGAATTGTTTTTTATAAGTGAGTACGAGTGCTTAAAATTACATTAAAAATAAAATTATATTAGTATGCAAAATTAAAAAATTTAAAAACAAGTATATTTTTTGTTTATGTAAACGTTTGAAAGTATAAGAAATTGCGAAAACAATTTTAATGAAATTAAGTTTATTTATATTATTACAAAGTATATTAAATATATTAAATATTAAAAAGTATACCGTTTTAATAAGTCTACCGTTTTAATACGTACATAAAGGATAAAACATATATGCTAAATCGTACCCTCTTACAATTAGATAAATGTTAAAACTGCAATGAAGCTGTAAAAGAAATAACATATTTTAATTTATTTGAAATTATTGTTCTTTGTCAACGATATACATATTAACTGAAATTTTTTGTTGTTTTATATTGTAAATCAAAAAATAAAAAAATATTATTTGGTACAATTTACAATACTGATTCGCTAAATTGTATCCATGATTTTGTAAATCGTACATATAATAATTAAATTAAAATATTGTAACAAAAATAAAATTTAATTTTCTATAAAAATTCTGAGTCTTAACATTTAAATATAATTTTTAGGGATACAGATATCATCTACGATAAAAATTTACATTCTATTGCTAAAAAAATTGAAGTAGCTCAATTAGTAGGACGTAAAGTGACACAGCAATGGTTTTATAACATGTTGAACAATCCGTTAGTGTCGGATTTTTGGTTTAAAAAAGGACTTATTACATATCTTGCAACGTATGCAGTCAAGATGGTACGTTATTTTAAATATTTTCAACGCTATCTTGCTCGCACCTTCTCGCAAACGATATAATACTAAAGCATTTATATTGCAAGATTTTCTTAAATCAAACATTTTTTACAAAATTTATATGCATTCTTTGTAAATTGTCTTGAAAACATATATAGCATTTTTTAAAATAATGAACTCATTTTGAGAAAACATTTTTTTTATATGTTTACGTGCATAGGTATATAATTATAATTTAATTTATTAAAAATTTTTATTTTTTTAATACTACTTTATTAAATATTTTTAAATTTTTATGTAATATAAAATGAAATAAATTAATCAAGAACCAGTACACATGATATTTATTGAAATAAATTCGATAAAGAGAAGTCTGCAATATAATATCATGAGACAATAGTTTAAAAATAAGCAATAATTGCTAGTTATATTAATACAAAATTGTATATTTTATTATTATATATTTATTTTAATGTGTGTTTTTCAAAATGAGAATGTTTTGTTTTAACAATGAAGTAGCATTAATAATATTAGTATTTGTATTAATGCAGATTTATTTTTAAAAAAATTATATCAATATATTTAATTTTTTTTTTCTTTAGACTTATCGAGATTATAATCAAATAGATCAAATAGAAAATTTATTAGTTGTTCAAAATCAACATTACTCTTTTAATTTGGATAGTGGTTACTATATGTGGAATTCTACTTTACAAGATAACAGTATATCGGAAATTCCCAATTCTATCAGAGGTATATGTAATATAATAAAATAGTTTGCGTAAATTTTTAACTGTTAATAATTTAAAATAAGTCTAAAATTAAAAGATAATTAATTCTTTTTTAAATCTTTATGATAATTAAATCTTCATAAGTATTAACGAGAAATGTACTTATAAAATAGAATGATAAACGGTGCGGCAATAAAAAACATTTCACTCTTACGCGATTACTATCCTGTATATACATATATATTATAATTTTTTTTGTAAAATTACTATGTTTACACGTATCCATTATAATAAATATACATTTATAAAATATCTAATTTATAATTTTTATGTTAATTATAGCACCCTTTATAATGCGCATGATGGAACTCTCCTTAGAAGAAAGTTCTTGGAATAACATTCGTTCATATGCAAATAGCACGTGAGTAAAAACAACATAGAATATAATATAAAAAAATAAATTTATATAAATCTTAAATAATTTATAATAATATACAAATTTTATAATGTCCCTTATTTTCTTTCGTTTCTTCTGACATTATTTCATTTTTTTAGTGTTACAATTCCTCTATTTTTACTGATCTTCTATCAGAATTATTTTTTATTTTATTATTCTTATTCCTATGAAAATCTATAGAGAGAAGTTGTTATCGTTATAATTTTTTCATATACATATTCATTGTTGTTTTATTTTTGTTTTATGATTTATCATCTTTTTAAATAATTTTAAAAATTATTTTTCTTTTTATTATTTCCTTTATTTTTTTATAATTCTGTCTATAATTATTCTTATATCTGTTTTTTTAATTGGATTTTTACGTTACATTTGTTTCCTAATTTTATTTAACAGGTTTTTAAATATATAACACTTGTGTCTCTTTTCATTTACTTTCTATATTTTTATTTTCTTCTTCCGTAAATCGATGTCCTTTATATTATTTTTGTTTTGTTTTTAACTTCTTATTTGTTTTAATTCTTCTTTTAATCATTTTATACTCTCTCAATACTTTGCTCAAATATAATCTGTATTAATGCTAAAAATACCTAAAAAAATAAATAAAATTATTAAATTTTATTTAAAGTTATATATGTGTAATATTCTTTATTATTATAATATAAATATAAGATATATAAATATCTGCAAATTAGAAGTGCGATTTTATATTTTGCTTTTTAGTGTTTATTAAATGTTTAGTAATTATTGAGATATATGAAGCCACCTCCAATTTTTATGACCTTGACATATGTTGTCAAGGTCACTGTCCTGAACAAGCATGAAAAGGTTTTAGCTTGGATATTTGATGTTGATAAAAGCTTAGATGCTTTTTTAATACAATAGCTAGTATGTATGCTGTAGATAAAGATATAAATAAATAGTAAAATAAAATAAAAATATATATTAAATAAATTTTAATTTTATATTATATTATTCAGGTCAGTGACTTTGACAACAAATGTCAAGGTCATCGAAATCGGAGCTGGCTCCCTATATCTCAAAATTACCATAATTTTTTATAATATTAACATTATACAGATAATTTTAACACATTTGCAATTTATTTTTTATATATTTTACATATTTTGTAAATTTAGGCTATCACATCGTCTAGACTCTACAAATTTTATGAGGAATAATCATTTAAGAATAAGAGAGATTATTGTTATGCGAAAGTGGGCTGCGGAAAAGCATTGTCCTTTCATTAAAGTAGAACGAAATTATATAGATCCTATAAGCCACACAACCGTATCGATACAATATATCGACATATTAGTAATTCGTCAAATTCTTATAACTTTTAGTACGCAATCATCTTCCGATTTTAACAATTTCACTCCTTATATTCTATACGCGTTCGAGGATTTCGAATTATCATTACCATTTAAAGAGAATGGTTGGATGATATTCAATATACAACGAGTTGGTAAATATCGACAAATGGATTTATTATGACTTATTTCTCGTCTTTATTTTACACATAATGACAATTTTATTTTTTATCTATTTTATTACTTCCTCATAGAGAAAGTTTTATTGTTTTGGTGAAAAAATTTTTTTTCATATTGCTATACCAATGTGTTTAGAATGTTCCAAAACATCGAAAAAATACATTTTTAAAAAATAAGTATGTATTTACGGATGTATGCGCACACCCACATTTGCGTGTTTTTTTATATCTCAAAAATTATTTGATTTGAACCACGGACACTTCTAAAAAAAATTTAAAATTCTATTAAAAATAAAATACTTTATGCATTTTTCTAGAAATTGCGGTAAATAAAACTGTTATTGCACTTGTATGCCAAATTAGAGCACTCCAAGTCCAATACTTTTTGAAATACCATATAAAAAAAACACACAAATGTGGGTATGCACATACATCCGTACATACATATCCATTTTTCAAAAATGTGTCTTTTCAATGTTTTGGAACATTCTAAACACATTGGTATAGAAATCTGAAAAAAATTTTTTTCACCAAAACAAAGCTTTCTCTATGTGGAAGCAATTATATGTATTTGCATTTTATTTATATGTATAAATATTTTGATATGTTTTTAATTTATAATTTATATAAACAAATTATAAAACGAAAATTGAAGTAAGTTTGAAAATAATTAAAAAATAGGTTTGAAAATATTAAATATTAATTATAAAATTATTCAAAACAATAAAAGTTAATATAATTTATTTCCTATTCGACAGGATATTATCGCGTTAACTATGATGGTGAGAATTGGCGAAGAATTTCAAAATATTTAAACTCTGATAATTACATGAAAATTCATGTTCTTAATCGTGCCCAAATTATCGATGATGCATTTCATTTAATGATAGGAGGCCAACTTAAATGCCATATATTTTGGAATCTCATAGAGTATTTACATCGAGAAGAAGATTATGTGGCATGGTATCCTATGTTTAAAGCTATGGAATACATGTATGGTACCTTTCTATGGAAAGAAATGGTTGGAAATGTTACGGTAAATATTAATAAATTTCAATGAAAATATTACATTTTAAATATCTGCTTACCCTCATTGATCACAAATTAGAAAAATATGTCCATCAACGATAAAAATTTACATCTGTTGCGTCGCAAACAAATGTACAAACAAATTCAGTTTGAATAATCACTCACCCGAAGAACTGTCCGAAAAATCTGATTTTCATTACTCCAAATATTATTGATATATAACATTGTTATTAGATATATAGCAAGGTGCTTAAAATCTTTCTCAATGAATGCAATTATAATGGCTTTATATCAATATTACATGTTGTAATTAAAAAAAAATTAAACATATTTTTATGGGAAAATAATAAAAAAATATGATATATTTTAAATACATTTATAATATGAACAAATAATATAAATTTGCTGTTTTTTTAAATCAGCCAACAAAGCCAAAGCACGAAAAATTAATTTTTCGGAACTGTATCTCTTGGTTTGAGATCACTAAGTTCCATATATAAATTAATCTCGAAACTTACATATGGAAAAATAGGCGCGAAAATTATAGGTCCGAAAAGTCGCTGAAGCGGGAATCGAACCCGCATCTTTCACTTTTCGGGCGACTGCTCCTACCAACTAAGCTATTCAGACTCTTTCATATCCTATATCATACAACATGAACAAATAAATATGTATTTAACAATTTTTAGTTTTTACTAAGATACGCATTATACATGGTACTTGAAAGAATCAAATATGAAGAAATTGATGATACAGACGAACTTAGAATATGTTTACGACAAGAAGCTGCAAGATGGGCATGTTTTCTCGATAGCCCGACATGTAAGAAAAAAGCCAACGATAAATTAGAACAACATGTCCAAGATCCTACAAAACACAAGTAAATTTTGTTATATATATTTAGCCTTTCTTACATAATCAAATTCTCTTGTAGGTATCGCCTACAATGTTCAAACGATTTGATCAAGAAATCCATATGCTAATCTTTAATGAAAAAATTCAATTTTTTATTATGTTTTAGACTCTTGCCATGGTGGCAGGAATGGACATATTGTAACGGTTTGATGATAACTAACAACAATGAGATTTGGCAATTAGTGTATGATATAGGATATGAAAAATTTAATCCTAAATTTATACAATATTTGGCTTGCCCTGATAATGCTAATATGACTAGAGACTATTTACGATTTCAATTTATTAGAGAACGAGAAAATCAATATGTTCTTACATACAGTCTCTTACATATTATTACGAGGCATGCTAAAAATCAAACTACACTCCGTTTCATATTAAATGATCTTTTGGAAGTAAAACCAAAGTAATTTGACATATTTTTATATATATTTTCTACAAAAATTTATTATGTGATTTATATATATATATGTATATATATGCATATATATATGTATATTTGTTTTTTGTTTTTAGACATGTTGATATCACTGCAGCAATAATTATTATTATTAATAACGTATATTCCGTAAATCAAACTCAGGTAAAAAATTCACATGTTTATATATGTATTTATATACAAAATGTGTTAAGAATACGATATTAATAATTATTTTTTAATGTTAAAAAATTTTGATAATGTTACAACAACATTGTTTATTAATAATATTAAATAATAATACATTTTAGGAAATAAACAGTTACGTTCAACGGTTGAAGGACATTGTACACATAAATGTTGATATGAAAGCAAAGGTAAATTTAAAAAATATTATTTTGGAAAGCGAAAGAAAACGAAATATTGTTCTATTTTATTAATTTCTGAATATGAATTCTATATTCGTTTTGTTTCTTATATAAAGAGTATAATATTGATTTTATTGTGCAAATCTTTGTTTATATATATTAGGATATCATAACGCAGAATTCTGACAAAATTAAAAGCAAGATATCAATGCGCAACAGTCAAATCGAAAGACAAAGACAGTATTTTGATAGTATTTTTTATTATAAATAGATAATACTAGAAAGTAAAAAAATTGCAGCTTTGCATTGTGTACGTGGATATACTTCATATTAATAATTTTCTTTATTATCTACTACAATATAATATATAAATAATTATATCTGTATATATATATATATAAAACATGTTTGTATAACTATAAGAATTTGTAATATGTTATAAAGTTATATATAAACTATTTATAATTGTATGTGCTTATATGTTCAATATTAAAATATCTTTTACATTTAATTTATTGTTATTATATAAAATTTGTGATTGATTAGCATTTTTTAGTTTACAATAAATCACATAACACAATCTCTCTTTCTTTCTCTCTCTCTCTCTCTCTCTCTCTCTCTCTCTCTCTCTCTCTCTCTCTTTCTCTCTCTTTTTTTTTCCTCCCTATCTTCCTTCCTCTTTCTTGTGTAAATCCACATTTTAATTTCAATAAAGTTATTTAAATAAAATATTAATTTTAATATTAATATTTATTAAATTATTTTACATAACTTTTAAATTGTGCAATCTAATTCGGCACTTATTACTAATATTTTTAGTAGACATAGAAATACTGCAAAATGTGTTAATCGGAATTCTAACTTAATTATATTTTGTTAATTTTAATAACGCCATTTTTTCTGTAGGAAACCAATTTCTACATCAAAAATTGTCTTCGTAGAAGAAGCTTCGAAACACTTGCACTCACGTTTCTTTTGTTTCGTTCGCGATGTTTGGATTTTATAGCTGTCACATTTTTCACGCACTGTCAATTTTTATGAAAAAAATTACGGGACTAATTCATCGCGTAACTTCCCACTTATTAAATCGACAACGTCAAAAAGCTCCAAAAATTCTCGCGATCCACGCACGTAAATTCGTTCGCGCAAACTTTCGACGACTCATGTCGAAGCTGACGTCACGCGCTTTCGAGGGACTGAACCTTGAGCGAGATTCGCGGTCGATGAGATCAATTTATTAATTTATTTCGCGCGGATGCAGTTGCGATCGTGATGTTGGTAGACGCGACGCGATCGGATTTATACGATAATAAAGTAATTAACGACGCGAAGACACTAATTAGTACTCATATACTCGTACTTTAACCGACGTAAGCGCGGGAACATTTAATTGCGAAAGTGCACTAGAGGGCAGCAGGCAGCAGCATTCTAGATTGTGTTCGAAAATATATTCACCTAGGAAACGCTCGATCGACCAATCAGGACGAAGAGATCCTCGGTTTTCGATTGATTGGACAAATTCTGTACTTTAATGAATATATTTATTTTCGCTCGAATATATCTGTAAATAAATACATGCTATATACATAATTATTTAAATTTCAAAAATATAATTTTATTATTTGAGAAATGAATATAAATTAATAAAATTTCTAAGTTAATTCCCTTAAGTTTTTTATAAATAATCTTGTAAATTTAACTGCACAGCTACTTGCAAATTTAAAAATAGATTTAGATTATTTTTATATAATACTAACATAAAATATACTAAACTAATCATTTATCATTTATACTTAGCAATTTTAATAGCGTAGTTAAAATTTGTCATTCTTTCTATTATATAATTTTTATACTTTTACTGTATTTTAAATGAAATATAGTTTTCACTTCTACATGAGAACAAAATATTAATTAATCAATCATATCAATATATATATTATTAGAATGCATTATATTATATGTATAATATGTAATATATTTTTTATAAAATAATTTGCTGCCTTCTCGAATTGACAGTCCAGAATTCTAAAGCGCCGCCAGATGGCGCTGGCGGCGGCGGCGGCGCTTCCAATAAGCGCAACGCTCCGTCTTGCTAGTTCATAGTCGAAGCCTGATTGATATTCTTCGTATCGGAGAACGCGTATTATCTTTTGCCTCCTGGTGAACCGATACGGGCTCTCGTTATCGCGACTTCGCATCGAGGTTCTACGACGGATCATCGAAAAACTGTTCGACTTTTTGGCCCCGAGATTCCACGCCACGAGATCATCAACATGAGTAATGTGCCAACAGGTGAGATCATCGACTCTCGCCATCGGATCCTTCGATCCGATCGAGAAATGCGTTTTTATATATTATTTATAAGAAAACGGAATAAATCAATTGTCGAGAGTGACGAGGATTTATCGAACGCGAGCGAATTTAAAAGGGGTCGATCGGATTCTAACCTATAATTATATGCGCTGTTTGACTTTTCCAGCGACCTTGTGAACTTCCGTAAGTCGTCTGTTTACGTGTACATATGTGTGCGTGACCGGCAATTCCGACAGCAAAATTCTGCGCAAATCATATGGCCGTGATATCGATTTAAAACTACACTTTAGTATTTTAATTTGACACTTGTTTATATTCTCGAGAGACCAAAGGTTTTATTATATTCAAGATTTTAATATCTTATTTTTTTTTTTTTTTTTTCAAACTTTTTGGTACTTAATTTTTAAACGCATATGTTAATGACATATATATAACTATATATAAGTATAGCTAAATTGTGTAAAATTATTATAACAATTTTTTACGTTTTTTTTTTTTTTTTTTTTCAACTTAGAAAAGAGAAAATAGAGTATAAATATATGTGATATATGCATAGATTGCATTTATGATGCGGGTACAGCTGCATTAATTAAGGTCGATTTGCTGCATTTACTATTGTTGATTGACTCTTCTTTGGATAGAATTTCATCGCAACACATTGATTTTTTAACATACATTGTTTTTCATTATTTTTCTTCACATATTCTAAATTATTTTTTAATTTTATATTTTTTTCTATATTTTAATATCGATTTTTAGAAATTTACATATATGTATGAAGAAAAATTGAGATAAGATACTGATTGTGAGTCATTAAAGATAAGAAACAAATTTGAAAAATAATTCTTCGAAATCAAGATAATAATTATTAATTAAGAAAATAAATATATATTAAGCAAGAGAACAATCTTCAATCAAAGATGGTTTTCTTTTATTTGTTCCAGTTTATCGTAAACACTCGTTAGAAGGAATTTTGTTCTGTCTTCATCCGATATTCGCGTCGATGTTATCTCCTCGCAAAAAAAAAAAAAAAAAAAAATACATTAACCCTTTGGAAAGATTAAAAATGCAACAACCGTCTTTATTGCTAAACACACACACACGTCGCTAAGCACAGACGAGAATCCGCTGTTGGGTCGAATCGATAAACCGGTTTTCTCTCAAGGTTCTCAGTGCGAGAAGTTTTAGAAACTTTTATTATATTAGACGTCTTTGTATGCCACGTTCTCTTCCGCGCTTTCATAATAATCGATCGCGAAAATAAGAGACAATGCACTCACTTTTTGCCATGACACTATCTTATTTGGCCCAATTCAAACCAATTAGAACACTGAATCGTAACTAGTTAACTCTTCTGCACTGAAAAAAAATTTATTGAATTAGAATAAGTATTTATATTTTTTTAATGCTGTCAAATAAATTATTTATATAAAATTAATAATATTTATTTGTTTTAAATAAATTATTTATTAGGCAGTATTGAAATAAATATTTATTAATTTAATAATTTTTTTTCAGTGTGTCAATGCAAATTTTTTCATCTTTCAATACCTGGATATCAATTGCATGTTTTCGATATATTGCACAGTGATAATTTTTTTATCAAACATTCTTTCATTATATTTGATGAGATTTTCAAATACAAAAGTTGTAGTTTTTGTTTCGAGAAAAATTCCCTGAAACACATTTTTAACATTTATCTTTTTATTTTACAATTAAATAAAAACGTACAATCAATAATAATATGAAATAATAATGCGGAAATAAAATCTTTATGTAACAAAATAAAATCTAATTTTATATTACATTATTATTAAGTATTTAATTATTTTTTTGTATAATAGCTTAATATTTAAATTTTACATTATATCATTATTTAATTGTTTTACACTGAAGAAAATTTATGGAATTTTGAATAAATATTTATTTCAATACTGCCTTATAAATAATTAATTTGAAACTAATAATAATATTGATTTGATGTGAAAAAATATTTGTTTGATATAAGAAAATCTTTTTCAGAACAGATAATTATTTGTTTCAAATAAATGATTTATAATTTATGAGATAGTATTGAAATGAATATTTATTAATTTCATAATTTTCTTATTGTAATAAAATAGAATAAAATTTAATTTTACATTAGATTTTATTATTATTTTACATTAGATAATTATTATTCAATTATTTTTTTGTATCAGTTGCTTCTTCCATTTATCGATACAAGAATTAAATTAAACATAACAAGTATATCAAGAATAATATTGCTTAGAGAATAATTCTCGATAAAGTCGGTCGAGTTCAGAGAGTTGCGTTGGTAGAAATTAACGAGGATTTCCTAATTAGTGCTAATTAAAAAAATCCGTTCGCTACAATTGCGCTCCAAATATAATAAAAATTGCCGAGAAAATCAATTATCTGATGAAAGAATCGAACGCAAAAATATCGATCGTCACATATAAAAAAATCAATAACTGAAATAAAGTATCTCAAAATTTGTGTTTACGCGATATGGGACCCGTTTAGAAGCCGCTACTGGGAGCCTTTCCTTCTTCTGAAGAACCGACTTGAACCGAGGCCACTTGTCGATCCCTCTTACTTCTTCTTCCCCTTCTTTCTTCCATTTTCCATTAAAGCAGAGTGAGGACTCGCGTCTTGATTTCTCCGAAACATTTGTCCTCGCGTTCGCGTCGTTCTTTGACAGATAACAGCTGTTTACAGCCGTGAGTGCGCACGTGGTCGCTTTTCGGGGATTCGTCTCGCGAATTCGCGGATTTAACAAAGTAATATCTAATTGTTAAATCCGCGAATGTGTTAGATCCGGGAATCAATTCCGGAAAGAACGAACCTTCGAAATTGTCGTTCCTAGTGATTTTACTCGATTTTTTTTAGTGATTTTCGGTGAAACGTGAGTGTCTATTAATTGTGATCTCTTAATCATGAATGCGGAATTTAATTGCGCCGAATTTCTCGATTCACAGATTTCCGTGTCGAGATTTCTCTAATTTTTTAATTCTTTAATTACCGTGAATTCTGTGTAATAGTGTAGTCCTCGAACGTGATACAACATTTTGTTGTGATTGCATGCGTATATGCAAAGTACAAAGTGCAAAATCATATATGCGAAATTAAAATTATAGACAATTTTTGCTTTATTTATAAAATGTACAATGTATATTTGAGACAAGATAATGGAGCAAAATTTTACAGAATTTTAAAAAATTTTGGAGCAACTTTCTAATTAAAATTGTAGACAATTTTCAATTTATTTATCAAATGTATGAGTATATTTGAAGCAATAGAGCAAAATTTAGAAGAATTTTTAAAAAATATTTTGGAGCAACTTGGTAGTTAAAATTGTAGACAATTTTCAATTTATTTATAAAATGTATAAATATATTTAAAGCAAGACAACAGAGCAAAATTTAGAAGAATTTTAAACAAAATATTTTGGGGCAACTTGCTAATTAAAATTGTAGACAATTTTCAATTTATTTATAAAATGTATAAGTATATTTGAATAAGCAAGAGATAATAAAGCAAAATTTTGAAGAATTTTAAAGAAGTATTTTAGAGCAATTTGACGTGCTAGTAAGGATGGGATCAAGTTTAATGTGTACTTAAAAATCCGAATCTAATAATCAAATTTAATTTTCTACGATTTAAATAATATTTATAAAAAAGAGTATTTTATATAAATTGTCCTTGCAAATCTAGAACGCTGTATTTGAATTTTAGCTTGAGCATAAAATTTGAAACAATAATTATAAATATATATTTTTCTACGGAAAGAATCGAATCTTTTACAAATAATACTCGAACTACAAGATAAAAAATATCTACTTATATTTGCTATATATTTACATATGTAACATTTTTTATAATTACTGAAAAAATTCTTGATGCAGAAAATACAATTTTTTTCCTCCGAAGTAATTATAAAGAGAAATCATGCAAATTAAAACCTACTTAATCTCATCATCGTTACTTGCTAACAAGATCTGTTAAAGAAAAGAATAAATTGCAAATTATCGTAATATTTAATCTATATTTATTAAATCTACATTTATTATATTATATTCTTAAAACTTTCAACATGATTATCTTCGGAGACTTTCAATATATCTTTTGAATTATTTTTCGGATCAGAATCTCGAAGTGCAATTTTTGAATCTATATATTTTTAAATTCATCAATTATTATCTATTTATTTTGAAGCTTTCAACAAACTTTCGTACACTGAAAAAAAAAATTATTTAATTATTCAAATAGCCTTTTATAATACACTATTTATTTGAAACTAATAATATTGATTTGTCATGAAAAAAATATTGTTTCTAATAAATGTGTAAATAAAACTATTTAAATACATAGTTCCTTGTATCGAGTATTATATCTCTACATTTTAAATAAAGTAAAAAGGTTTGATCGCCAGTAAAAATAAAAACCAAGATTAGATAGTATTAAATCGACCAACTGGCTAAGGATGTTATATTTTTTAATTAATTTTCAATATCATATTTTTTATTTGTCAGCTACGTTTCGATCACAGTATTGGCTCTTCATCAGGCTACAATAGATAAATCACAAGACTAAAGTTATATAAAAATTGTGACAGATTCAAAAAACAATGTTGAATAAACTAACATTAAATTTATATTCTACGCGGATATAAATTTAATTAATTTTACATAAGGTTTCGACGAACTTTCTGCCAAGTATTCCTCGGGATCAAGCTTTTGGAGCAGAATTTCGGGACGAAAAACTCTTCGTGAATCTTCCGAGGAATCATGCGAGGCAACATGGCGAGCCCCAAGCAATCCGCGAACACGAGAAGCAACGAAGGACACAGGAGGGTCTGTCAAGAACACGCCGAAGAGGACTGTCCGAGCGAGAACGAGCGCGAGTTCGAGTCGCTGGAATACGAGGAGGACGTTTATTACTCGAAGCTGACGACGACGCCGAGCTTCGACGACATCGACGAGCTCGATGACGATGAGGTGGACGAACTGGTGATCCACTGCTGGCGCGATTCGAACGGCGAGATCGACGAGATTGTCGTCGACGACGGCAACCTGGAGGCGGAACTTCCGCCGGAAGCGGGCTCGCACGACGGAAGAGCCAAGAAGAAGAAGAGGAGATCGATCCGCGTGATCTTCCAGGACCTCTCGAAGCCCTACCTCGCCAAGATTAGCAACAGTCAGAACTACAAGAGGTTCCTGGAGCTGGTAAAAGGTGCTCGGAGAAGAGATGAGAGATTGCTTTAGCAGCATCTCATGATTTCCGATAAAGAGAGCTCGTTATAGACTTCGCTCAAAGGCTTTTCGTGAAGATTAGGACGATTGTCGATAATTTGATAGGCTGTTTCTCGACAAAATCTTTGGCGGATTGTGGAATTAATTTCTTGAATATCGAGCGAATGAATTTCGGCTAGTCGAGATTATAGAGTAGATAAATAATCGAATATTTTAATAGATAAAAGATAATAATGGAATTATTTGTTTAATTAATCGAGAAAATTATTGCGCTCAATAAGATTATATGTGTGTTCTTAGAAATATTATTTGATCAAATTACTGAACATTGTTATTAATATAAATTTGAATTCATCAAGACATTACATTATCAAAGATATTTTATATCAGAAAGATTTTTGTTCATCGATCTTAAAATCTAATCAATGTTTTACACTGATTTTTGGCTTTTTTATGACTCTAGATTTTCTGAATTTATGGAATTTTTTTAAAATACATTCGCGGATTTTCAAATTTACGAAATATTTCTTATTATAATCTTTTATTGTGAAAAATTAGCGGTTTTTATGTTGCTTTCCAGTTGCTTCTCGATATCGAGTTATTTCCTTACGTGTGAAAATGTACAAAAAAAGAGTTCGCTAGAATCGTGATCGAGCAAAGCATGCTTTCAATTTTTCTCGAATGACGTTTCGCTCTGTTGAAACTGCGAAACTCTGCGCATTTTTTCTCAATCTGACGAAACACAATCGTGTTTATTCGGAATTTAAGCAATCGTTTCCTGATCGAAAAATTATGATCGATCAAGTTCCAATTTTTGCCATTTTGTATTAAAAATGAAAGAAATAATATGGAATATTAAACATTAAATTAAAGTTAATACAAAAAATAATTTATTCAATCTAAACAGAGGAAAAACATTTGAAATATTATAACATAATTTTTAATTATTATTTAGATAAAAAAATTTTTTTTTTTTTTTTTTTCAATTTAGATTAATATTTAATTTAATAAAAAGAATATTTAATTTGAGAAGTTTTAATTTAAAAAATATCGTAAAAAGAGAAAAAAATATAATCTACATTGCTCTAAAAATATCTGAAGAGCGCTCTCTTGTACAAATTACTTGGAGCTGCTCGACTTTTTTTTATATGTACTTATAACTGGTTTTATGACGTTCAACAACCTCAGCAACTATCTTAGCCTAGATCGATGAGTTAGTTAGATTTAATACTGATGAATTAGATAGATTGAAAGACCAATAAGTTTATAGTATAAGTTATTTATATCTTTTTTATGAGATAATATATTCTATTTAATATTACTCAATCTTAATTTCTGATTTTAATTTTAAATTTTAATTCGATTTTTATTTTTTAATTTAATTGTAAAATTATTTTTATATACAAATATAAATAAATAAAATAAAAATAAAAAGAGAAATATATACATTTAAACATAGATAATAAATTATTTATTTGTGATAAACAACTTGTTGTCAAGAAAATTATACTTCCGACCAGTCAGCATATCTTAGTGTCGTATAACTGTGGCTAATGTTTCTGTTTTCTTTTGTCCAAGGAGAAGACGCCTCGCTTCACTCGGCTGGATCTCTATCGCCCTCGGATAGTGTAACAAACGAGCTTCAAGGACTCACCTTGGAGGAGCAAGAAGAACGTAAAGCTGAATGGAGCGCTCAATTAGCTAAAGTAAGTCTCGGAAAATCGACAATCTTGAAGACGAGGAATAACATAGTTTGATTTTAGGTCGAAGAGGAAATACAGACTTTGAGACACGTCCTCGCTAACAAGATCAAGGTTTCGCAGGATCTGAAGAGGAAGCTGGGTATCAGCGTTTGGAAAGAGCTCACCGACGATGTTAATCAGGGTCTCAAAAATGTCAAGGAAAGCCACGTGTATGTGTGTTATAAGTTACTCGCTTCTTTTGCATCTCTCTTATCTATGTACATTTTATATATACACTCTGTACGCTTTGTCATATTTTCTATGTAAAGGGGAAGTGGATGAAACATCGTGGCAGGCTTGCGAAATATCTTCAAATTCGTTGCACGAAATATTTTATCGACGAAAAATGCACGAAGTATGTTTTTCAATTTTCTCTTTGCTAATTTCTATCTTTATGTTCACCTCTGCTCTCTATTTTTCGTCTCTTTTACGGGCTGATACTCCACTTCTTCTGTTCTTCTGTTCTCCATACATAGAAGTATTGACTTTTATTTTACTTTCGGTTGGGTTTCTCATTCAGTTATCAGAATGTCGGCGAGACACTCGGTCGTATAACCAGGACAGTCTCCGGGAACAATTTGTAAGTACATAATCATCTCATTTTCTCTGGGTGATGACTCAAATCTTATTCCTCTATCGATCTGTGTTCTGCATGCTAGCGATAGATGTTTGTACATAGGACACGCTTTAAAATTTCTTAAATCAAATAAAACACATTATTGTCAAAGTTTGATTGTTTTGGAGACCTCTTGTGTTCTTGTCGATATTTTAATTTAATAATTTGATAATTTGAAGTGTGTGTCGACGAGTATCGCCAACGTAATACAAGCTATCATTATCAAATCACATTTTGCTTGAAACAAAAACCAAATTTAATTAACATAATTATTGTTTTTGTAGTGGATGATTTATGATTGTAGCACTATTACGATGTTTTTACTGGTTTGCTGATGAATCTTTCTTTTCTTTTGTCAAATCAGATACCAAAAAACAGAATCTGTACTCAAGTCCACAGCTGAAAAGACAACCAGTATCCTGGGTGGATTTGGTAGTGGCATTTCCATGAAACTAGGCCAGATGCGCAATTCCGACAGCTTCCGGTCCTTAGAGGAGAGAGTTGGATCCGCTTGCGAGAACATTAAGGTACTAAAATTAAATTAAATTAATTAAAAAAGTAGTACCAAATTTAATTTTTTTGAATTAAATAATTTATAATTAAATTAGGTAAATGCAATATGTCTTTGATATTTTTAATCTTTCTTATCAAAGTCTTCTTAATTAAATTAATTAATTAATATATATCAAATAAATAAATAAGTAAAATTATGCATTATAAAATGAACGATATATACCGGGTGTCCCGTACACCCCTTTTCTTTCACATAGTTGCATATAGTTGCAAAAAACACATAGTTTCTTATAAAAAAAAGTATGCAACTGCAAGTTGAATATTGCATATTCTTTTTAAAACAATTATCTGTTTTCTTTATACCAAGTGATTGATCTTATAATAATGTGCAGAAAAGTATAAAGGCATGATTATCGAAAATTGAATATTTTACAAGATATTTTACATTTTATGTCAAAAAATTTTTTGACAAAATGTAAAATATCTTGTAAAAATATATATATATATATATATATATATATATATATACTATATAAAGAAATAATTTATTATACACATTAAAGATGTGTAGTTTACAAAAATTTAATCAAATTATCGAGTTTTTATTTAGAAATTTCAATTTTTTTCTCCTTTGCAGACGAAAGTTGTGCCTTCGAGATCCACCTCGACGCAGAGCTTCGACGAGGCTCTCCGGGAATCCGAAGCAATGAGGCGTGCATCTGCGGCTCCGTCGGTCACCAGCCCGACCATTCCTGAGGACAAACTGCTCTCTTAGAGCCCAACATTGCCCGAAGCTCGTGCGTCTTCACCGCACGATATAAAGTGCTGATTATGCACTATATCACTATTGCATTCGTCTACTGCAATCGCTATAGAGGGCCAAACGGCGATGTATCCGTGCACGTCGAATGAATCGATAACTTCGTTGACTTTGATAGCTTCGGAATCAAGACACTTCGGGTACAATCGTTCAAGTACTATCTTAACTCTATATCTAATAAAAAAAATATATATTTTTCTTGCACGCCCTTTCCACGCCTTTTCCTTCGCAGGATTGCCTTTTTCTAGGCCATATTCAGGACATCTTTAGACGTAGCGGAAAACGTCTCTTGTAATTTTTATATCTATATTCTATATTAAAAGAAGAAAAGAAAAAACAATATTTCTAAACAATGACATGTATAGAATTTCTTTTGACAATTATTTTTGATTTGTAATTATAATAAAAAAATTTATGCTCGAATTGTGGAGCTGATTATTGATATATGCGCCGCAAAAAAATATAATTTTAAACATTAAAGTTGGTAGTAATACACAATTTTGTAAAGAAGAGAAATACTGCAATAGTTTCCGATTATTTTCACTTTAGCACCATTTACCATTTTTAATTGTTTTTTCTTTTGATGTAACTATTTAATGATATATTTATATATATATATATATATATATATACATATATAAATATATACATATATGAATAGAAATTAATTACATGGGTAAAAAATTTGCACTTACTTTGCATATACTTGTAATTTTTGGCATTCGAAATTTTATCATACATTATCGGTGTCCTGAATCGATCTGACAGAGCTGCCAAAAAAAAAAAAAATTATTTTCAACGATTTATGATAAATAACCCGTCCGTCGACAATACTTTACACATCGTGTATACAAAACTTCTTACTTATGTATGCAAACTTGATTAGCGCAAGCCTTTCAAAACATGTACAATCTGTCATAAGACAAATTGAAGTCTCGAGGAACATATGAATTTTTCTCTATTTTTTATGTATTTAATATATATAAATAATTTAAATAAAAATGATGAAAAATTATCTCTCGAATTAGTTATCTCGAATGAAATATTATCTGTTGATGAAAAATGATATAAATTTCAAGCGAATAAAGCTTATATAGACAAGTCAAGTACAATCGCGATAATACGATAAAAGAATTTTCTACGCACTGAGAATTATTGTAATTTTTATAACGTAGAAATATTATTAAATTGTAGATAAGAGATCATTAAAATATGAAAATTTCGTCTGAAAATATAAAACTCGTTTTTAAGAGATAATATTAGATAACTGAAATTGAAGAACAGTTCCTCGTGATTCTCAGTCTTATTGTTAGATAAATATGACTTAAGTGCGCGAATCTCATTAAATTAGCACGAAATTCGAGAGATATTTTGTATTTTAGCTTAATGAAAGAACTATCGACGACGCACGGTGCGTCTGTTTTTGTTAGAAAAGGCGTAAAATTTTACAAAATAAACCCGTATGTGTACATGCGATATGTGATGATTAATCAAAGATTGATTGCCGTGATTCGTCGATAATATTTGCTGCATAATCTTCTTGTTCATAAATAAATTATTTTACGAAACGCCAATAATCATAATAAGTCTCTTGAAAACCAAAAAAGGATACAAAATTCTTCTTTCCTCTCCTTTTCTTTCCTATATATATATATATATTTACTTTAATATAATTATAGGAATTAAATGCACACATACCATGGATAATATCTCAAATATTTCACACTTTGAACAACGAGAAAGATTATGCAGTAATCTTTCTGTACTTGAATATTCAGAAAGTGGAAATTAAAGAATTAATTAGTTTGAATTTTATTTTTATTGCATGATAATATATATTATATATATATTATAATATATATAATATATATTATATAACATTATTTCTAGCATTAAAAATTATATAGATATAAATTATTTATTTACATTTAATTATTTAAATAAATGATTAGATATAAATTATTTATTTAAATTTAATTAAATTATTTATTATTTCGATTATTTGTATTTCTAATATTGACACAATTTTGACAATCAATAATTATCATGCCATTATTAGCGATCGACGTGCTTATTTACTCGCGTTTAAATTTCCCGCCATTTCCAGGTGGCGCCACCTCAGTCGGCCATTGCGCTTTGGCGCTCACGCATTTACGTCGCGCCGTCGATCGCTGCTTCGTATTTATTATTTATAGATATAAAAAGTGTCTAGAAACGAACGTAAGTAATTATCGCAAACTCTAAAGTTGTAATCTTAGTTTATACTATATCGTCGAATGTGCGCGCGTGAAATAAAATTGAATATTTTAGATTTTCTTCCAACGAGGATCGAAGATGAAAAAAGAAGCAAAAAATCGCCCATTACTCATTTAGCGCCAACGCGTTCGCGTTTTTTCCCCTCGTATTTATAGTCATAAAAAGTGTCTAAGAATGAATGTAAGTCGTTATCGCGTACTCTATAAAGTTGTAGTCTTAGTTTATATTATTATTGAGTGAATATGAAACGGAAATTCGCGATATCTTTGATTTTCTTCCAGTGAGGATCAGCGAAGAAGAAGAAAGTACAAAAGTACGTATATATATGATATTAGCGAGCACATTTATTCACCATTATTCTAATTAGCGTGTACAAACATATAATCAGATCCTTTTTTCTGTTTCCAGCGAAGAAATGTTTTCCGGAGATCAGATCCTCGCAGAAGGAAGCGGCACAAAAGGAATCCGCACCAGGAATCCAGGAACAGGAAATCCTGTTGACATAGCCGGCACCGGTGAGTGTATATGTTTTTATTTAGCCTATTATCATGCTTTATTATTGTTGAGATCATTCATTGTTCGAGGAATGTAACAATAAAATTGCAAACTTCAACCTAAAAATTATATATAATATTATCTATTGTCTATTGAATTATATCGGTGATAAAATATAGTGTCCCAAAAATATGCAACAAAAAAAAATTGATTTTTTAATTAGATAAAAAATTGTATTTATAATATATATGTAATTCATTATATAACTATCTGTTCATGAAAAATTTTAATTAAAGAAAATATATCGAAAATGTATTATAATCGCAAACGACAGATCTTTCAATTGAAAACAAATTTATAATTTTTAATATACAGATTTTATTATTTAATATATGTATATATATTGCATTTTTTTATGTAATGATATTTAATTATATGTATATATGTAATTATTTTAATAATTTAATCAATATTGTTTCTTTTTAATAACGAAGATTATTTAGTATAAAAGACATATATAGGATATCTAAAAAATATTCAGCGATATTTTTCAATAGATAAAATTTCAAAACAATTACGGATATAATCGATTAAATAGCAGGCATTTCAAGTGTCTCTCTCTTTTTTTATAAAAAAGCATATAAACCTTTATTAAAACTAAGTACAAAAATAATAGGTACATTTTCTTCGTCGTCTTGTCTAAATCTCTAAATTATGCCAGCTGGTTTGCGCCATCCAAAATTATTTCAATCATTATACACTCGTGAGCAATAGCGAAGAGTATCCTAAAGATGATCATGTAGGATATATTTTCCTGTGTCATATGAAAGGCTGTTCTGATATAATATATTTTCGCCATTTCTCTCAAAAACGTTACGTGACAAACTAACAGAAACCTCTGGATCTCGCGTCAATATTAATTAATTAATTAATTTATGATCGATCAATAAGTTTGAAGAATCTGAGAAAAGCGAGCGAATTCCTTACTTCAACACGATTGTACGCAGCATCTCATTTAATGACGATAACGTCATTTTTCGTTTCGGTGAAATCTTCGGCGAGTTCGGAGCCGATTTTCCAACGAAAGCGTGTGAAAGTTTCGTTGAAATAAACCTCCTTCGCAACATATCAATACATATACATGCATAATTAAATAATCTCGTTGACTCGATAAATTAGTCGAAAATTTTCATATATTACACGCATATATTGCACTTAGCAATTTATTATTCTTTGATCAAAAAATCATCCTCGTATCGTAGAGATCGTTCGACGATCTTCGCGATTGCTGAAATTAGGAGAGAAACTTGAACGATCATTTTATTACTAGAGCATAAAAAACGCACAACTTGGAAGAGGAAAGGGAACCTTACAAAGTTTTAAAAAACACAAACAGCTCTTATACGCAGGTCCTTAAAAAAAATACAGGGAAGGAGAGAGCGATATACAACTGTCGACATCGACGTTGCTGACGTATGAAAATACGTCGCTAATACATATACATATACATATATATATATAAAATCATATATATTTGCGTATATCTGTACGTATATAGAAACATTGTATTATATTTATATTTATATATATATATATATATTACGACTTCGTTAACAACATAAAATGTAATTATTCACATAACACAATAATCCGTGATATAATATAATATATCATTATAACGATCTGCTTTTTTTGTACTGGATAGGCCGACGCGCATATTTTTATATACAGGATGTTCGCACAATGTACGGAAAAGTATCTCAACGATAGATTCTTCAAAGTTTTCAAATCGATTTTTCTAGGCGAATAAAATATTATATTATATATTCATCAAATAAGCTTCAGAAGTATGAAACAGCAATAAAAAAATATTATTTATAATATAAATAATTTTATTAATAACATTTTCTTTTTCTTTTTATGTTATAATTGCTTTGGATCTTTATTAAGCTTAAATGTAATTTATAATATAATTACATACTTATATAGCCAATTTTCGTCTCACATGTCTTTATTTTATTTTATCGAACAAACGATTCAGCAAAAGATTAGAATGGCAAACTTGAAAAATCGTTTGTAATTAAAAATATTAGAGTTTGTATTATAATTGGTTTTTTTTTTTTTTTAAATTAAAATTTTTCCAAGTTTAAAATAATTTTTTATTGCTCGTTTCACATGGCCTCGTAATATTTAGTAAGTTATCATTGTGTTTGAAAAATCGATTTTATTATCAAAGATAATGTTCGAAATATTTTTCGTTAGTATATTCGGTCACCCTGTATAATACATAATATATCTCATCAACTTTTCTGCGAGAGTACAAAGATTTGCATTCCTCGCACGCGTCCGGAACTAAACGGAACTGTTCGAGTCTCTAGCTTTGATGATCGATCGGGAGGAAGAAATCGAACAGCCACGTGTAGCTATATATAAAACGCGTCGAAATATTCTATACATCTTTTCTTCGCGCGGCCCTCGACCGCTTTGAGTATTATTGCATCGCATATTGTTTAAAAGAAGGAAAAGAAAGTAAGAAAGTAGAGAATTTCTACATTTACATTCTCGTTACCATGGTAACCTCGGGATTCGGATTCGTATCCTTATAATAAAGGCTCAGAGACAGCCGCCACGATTTATTCCTAGGATTAGCTTTACGTACGTACATTCACGCTAGGCAAAGTATATATATATTGTATATGTATGTAGGTTTGAGAAGAAAATAATATGAAGAATTCAAGAACGCATCTCTCTCTCTTTCGAACGCGTTGGGAAAGATCTCATGGTTCTCGAACATTGAGGATCCGAGAATCGGAAGACTTCGACGAGTATTTTTTTTTTTTTTTTCTCACGTGACGCGATCAACACATTGTCAGGAAATAAATAATATCGTAATTTTACAATTGATAAATTAAATAATATTTTAGTAAAGTACCTTCAGAAGCAGTTATTTTTTTCTCTTATACACAGCAGATGTTTCTCGTTCCCGAATATCAGGCGATTATTAATTTTATAATCAAGTTTGATATAAGGAGAATTTTGTGTAGAATTTCTCAAGAACAATTTTTTTAAATTATTATTATTTCTCGAAATCTATTCTTCCTCGCGCAATAGGCAAATTATTTTACGAGGCAGAGAAATTTTCTTTCGTATTTAAACAATTTGGAGATTATTTGTTTTATCTTCCTCTCTGAAGTGGGATATTTTAATTTTCAAAGTGGGAGGATTGCTTCGTACGATTCGCGATTTTTCCTAATCCGATAACTCGTTTTTCTCTGCGTTTACGACACGCGATTCGTTCATGGCGACCTTTACGTTGCTCTTTTCGCGCAATCTTCCATCTATGGAGATCATTGTTGTAAGACGAGCCACACCTCTTCATCCTACCTTCAGAAGGTTAACAGGCTTGTGCGCAATTCTTAAGGAGTCGTCTAGACTCCTAGACTAACAGCAAAAATGACTGTCTTCGAATTTCAGAAGCGAAAAAAATTTTTTTAAATTTTTCATATCTTTTTTTAATTAAAAATAAAATATTTGGAACGCGCGTATAAAAATTTTATTTAAAATTGTGTTTCTAAATTCTAAATATTTTTTTCTAATATATTATTATATTTTTTTGAATTAAAAAATTAGAACATTATATCTTTTTAATATTATTTATTTTTTTAATATTTTCTTTTAATCTTTTTAATATAATTTTTAATTATTATTTTATTATACTTTTTAATTAAAAACAGATATAATGGAATATTAGTATAATAATTATATACACGTGTAATTACTACTGCAAATATTCTATTTTTAATTGAGAAAGATATTAGAGAGTTATAATTTTAAATCTCAAAACTTTTTTACGAAATCCTCGAGTTTTTTATAGTCCAAGAATTTCAAGTTTCATACATTTTTTTACTTAAAAGTATATTTTTCATAAAATGTATTTGCACTCTGAAAAAAATTGTTTTCATAAAAGAAGGAAGAGTTGAAGAATAAGATAAGAATTATAAATAAAAGATGAGTAAATAATCTTGAATCTTTTTTAAACTCTTTCTTCTTTCACAAAAAAATTACAATAAAAATTACAAAAATATTACAATTAAAATAAAATACAAATAAAATTACAATAAATTACAGTAAATGTTTATATCACAAATGCAGAAAGTATTCACGAATATGAAATTTCTCGGACCCGAGGAAACTCAAGGATCTCATTAATCCTTAAGGGAATTCTAAACGCCCCTGAGAAGTTTATTGCTTTTTTCCTGTTTTATCGACAAAATGTGAGGCTAGATAAATTATAAATCTATTTATTCTTTTTATTGGCAGTTTGTACATACAAAATAAGACCAGGGCGAATTTGGCATTAAATAAAGGAATATACGTGAATGTTTAGATATCAATTTGGAAGCCTAGTAAACGAGAATAACTCATCCTACATTTTCATGTGTGCACGAAAATGTAGAATGAGTTATTCTCGTGTGCTAGGCTTCCAAATTGAGATCTAAACATTCACTTATATTCCTTTATCCAATGCCAAATCCGGCCTGGTCTAATTTCAGGTAAAACACAATCCGTATAGCCAATAAATAGATTTATAGTTTATCTAACCTCACATTTTGTCGATAAAACAGGAAAAACAACAGATTTCTCAAGAATCCCCTGAAGGGAATGATCCTAATAAACGGATCTGTTTTTTCGGCCGAGCGATTATTTCTTTTCAGATAGATTATTGACAATTTGTACATACAAAATAAGACCAGGGCGGAATTGGCATTGGATAAAGGAATATAAGTGAATGTTTAATGAACGATGTGTATACACACATGCACGAAAATGGATGATCTATTCTCATTTACTAGACTTCAAAATTCATATCTAAACATTCACTTATATATATATTCCTTCATCCAATACCAATTCCACTCTGGTCTTATTTTATATGTACAATCTGCCAATATTGTGTATATGTGTAATATGTGTGGTGCTAACTTATCGGAATTCGGGACGGCGTTTAGGATCCCCATAAAGTCTCCGCGACGATCGAAAGTCGTCGCATCCGAGGGATCCCGATGAACGACGCCGCTTTCCTTTCGCAATCGCGAGATGGGGTGGGGATCGATCGCGCGGTCAATTCGCCGCGAGGCTGATTAGAAGCCGGGCGGATCGCGATCCGATTCGACGAGATTGGTGAAAGCCGCGACGGCGGTGACTTTAAACACCCCTTATAAGGTCGCTCTCATCATCGCGATCTTTAAGTACCCTAGACCGATGCGTGATGAGGTACAACGCCGCGGTAATAACGCCCTTATATCGAGGTGCCCTACAAAACCGGCCCCCTTTTCCGTACCGTAGATTGAATTTACTTTGTCCGGTAATTAAAAATAATGTATAGAATCGTAGAGCTACTCTCGTTCCGTGGAAAAGAGAGAGAGACAAATTTCTTTTACAGGCGAAAGACGAAACACAAAAGTTCTCTCTATTTCTTTTTTAATTTATTTTGCGCTGCAATTGGAAAATAACATGGAGCGAAATTGTAAAGTTATATCAGCAGTAAAGATAAAAGATGAACTGTATAATTTATAGTATTTATAATTTGTGAACGGAAAAAAAAATCTTACAATCTCTTCGACTTCTTTATGGATTTTTCCTGCTTTTAATTAGAATAGTGAAGCACGAAAGGGGGGCAAGATATGATCGACACCGTAAAATTATAGATGTTTAGAACTATAATTAAGATGATCTGCTGTTGCTGCCTGTTTTAATTAGAGTAACGTGCAGCAGAGAGATAGATATGTTAATCTTTTGCAGTTTCTCCGTCCATTTTTTTCTTTTTGTTTGATAAATTATAAGATAATAAATATAAAATCTTAATTTTTATTCTTTTTCTCGGCATCGCGATTAAAATGCGACTATTACGACGGCTAAAAGAAAATTGAATAATCTCGTTCGGTATAATTTTTCTCAATTAATAATTTAATCTAATTTTTTCAATTATAAAAAATATGCTTGATAATATTTTTTTTTCAAACTTAAGTCGTGTTGTCGATTGAGTATCGGCTCTAGTGGAAGAATAATCTCGATTGTGCACATGATTAATTATGCAAATTGGGTGGGGAACGATCGAAATCATACGAATTTTCCAGCAAACGCGCTCGCAGATTTTTTTCCCTTTCGAGAAAACCTCTTTAAACACTCTCAACTCTTATCTGGGCAAATTTCATAAAACATAATTTTTTAGATAGATAAATTTGTCATTTTTTGGTCAACATTTAATCAATGTGACGTCAAATTGACATCATCTAGACCTTCTGTTCTCCTCGGAAAGAGTTGAGCGCGTTGAACACTTTTCAAACGCGCCTTTCGCTTTACTTAATCGATAATTAATTATCTCCGATAACAAATCGCCGACAGGTAAAATTTATCCCTCGAGGTGAAATTTATCGCCACCTGCGTCACGACGCGACGCGACGCAACGTCACGTCACGCATGCGCGTGTTTGATGGGCATGCACGTAACGCAATATCGACGCAACGTGTAATTATGTATACCAGGCTGGCGAATCTCGCGATATAGCCCGAGGGGCCCCGTGTTCGGAAACTTTGACCTCCGCGGTCGTTATTACGGGGTCGCCGGGGGGAAAATGTAGCACGCGTATACAAGATTAGGTTAGGTTAGGTTAGGTTAGGTTAGGTGCGAAAATTTGCGCGTCTCTCTCTTCGTCCCGATTTTATATATCGCATTCGCGCGTTTGCACTGCGTGATGTTCAGCGCAGCTTCTTGAGATCGTATTCGAAAGAATCGCGTTCGAAAAAAAGTTGTTCGTGAAATATAATCGCTAATTGTTTTTTAACGAGCTTCAAACAGTCGGTATAATTACGGCAGTATATGATATATAATTATTGTTGACACACGAGGGCAGTTTTCTTATTAATAAATGCGAATATTAACTCTTCACATGCCTTTTTATTGTAACTTAGCAGTGATCAATTTTTCATTTTGTGTAAGCTTCTTTATGAATTGTCGATTTTATTAATATTTAATGATTACTAAAATAATTTATTTATTAGTTTTCTTAATGCATTAGTTATAATTTTTTATATTTATTTTGATTTTATATTATTATATATATTATTTAAAAAATTTGATTTATGATTGGACCAATATATTTTTTCCATATAAAAATTTTGTGTTTATTAATTATCGATTTTATTAATATTGAATGAATACTAAAATAATTTAATTATCAGTTTTATTAATGCATTAATAGTAATATCTGTTATATATTTTTTATATTTATTTTGATTTTGTCATATTATATATAATTGTTATCAAGAAATTTGGATATGATGGACTAATATATTTTTGTTCATATAAAAATTCGGCTACGAAGAGTTGATATACGCAAGTTGGATATATTTTACAAAAAAAAAACTATATGATATATATTAATCTTAAATCTCTTCTGAGAGAATTAAAAATAAAAATAAAAAATTTTAAGTTATCTCAAATAAACGTATTCATTAAAATGAATTCTAACATTAGTGTTCTTATTAGTTAACATCGATAAAAAAATTATATTATAATAATGTAACTTTGTTATATATCATTCTCTCTAACATTATTAGTGTTTTTTTATCAATAAAAAAATCCTTCCATGAAAGATTTTGTTCTGCAAACAAAGTTAGGCAAGAAATGTCTAAAAATACAAGCGATTCTTGCGTGATACATCTATCCTGTGGTAGCTTTCGATAAGATATTCGTAATGGATCGACAATAGTCTACTCGGTTGATCCCTTTTTTTTTTAGCTGCGCTTATACGCGAGAGAAGAGAGAAAGAGAGAGAATGAAAAAAGTAGCAATGTATAAGAAAACAGTATCCCGTTACGTTTCGTTCTAAACTGCTCGTTGTGTACGTACCTAAATCACAGCTCATGCTACTAATTACTTATTAAAGGGTATTCCTCTCGATACTCTGCACTTATTTTGCTCTAAGTTACTACCTAAATCTATTCTCTGTATACAGGGAACGTTCCAAGACCGTCGGAGATCTCTCTCGCAGATTCTTTGGCCGATTTGGAATATTTCGATTAAATCAATCGAAGTAATTTTAATTTTTTAAATTCACTATAAAAATATGAAGTATTCAAAATACGACGATCTTTGATATTTTCACGATGAGAAATTGATTAAGAATTTGAAAATGAGAAAAAATATTTTCATCGACCACAAATATACTTCGATTGAAAGGACTCGACGGTTCTGGAACACCTTGTATAATTATGTGTGTATATATATAATATATATAAAATATTATTTTATAAAACATCTTTAACGTCAAATATCTCGTGGCTATTAAATATAATTAATATCGTCAATTAGCCTATAAACATTCGTCGCTCTCTGTCGTCGTCATCACCGTCGCCTGTCATTGTCTTCGTCATCATTGTCATTAAGGGTAATTGGATGATCGTAGGAACAACAATTTCACGGATGTCATGTTAATTTAAGGGGAGTGCGATTGCCTCTCCTCTCTCAATAATTAATTAATAATTAATATAAAAACTCGGCGGCGAAACGCCGCCGTTAGGATAGATAATCTCGCAAACAAAGATCGGGGTTCTTATATATAATTAACTTTTTAATTAATAACTCTATGGTGTGTGTCGCGCAGGGTTTCGTCAAAACTTTGCGAAACTCGATCGGCTTCGTGCGCAGGATGTCGCAGAAAATAATTGCCATCGTTCACTTTAATTAGCAATCGATTTTCTCAATGATGATAATTATTTGAACTTGATTCGACCTGAATTTTAATTTAATTAAATTTGATTTTGCAAATAATCGAATAAAATTAATCGAGTAGACGTAAGAAATAATTCCAACAATTGAATTGAATTTAATTACTCAATTAAATTTTAGTATTAAATAGAAAATTAAATTAATTTGTGAATAACAAGTTAAGCAAGGAAATCCACTTAACGATGTTCAATTCAAATTAAATCAAAACTTCGTCGAATCGAGCAACTTCGTCTCTTGAAAAAATTATTTTCCAAGATTATTATACGCGAGTTGGCTTTCGAACACCCGATACACACAAACACACACACACATATACGTCATATGCGTTCATCTAATTGCTCGTCATGGTTCGCTCTTTCTCGCAAGCTCGGCTCTCGTTTCCATCGTGGAAATTATATTCGTGTAAAGAGAGAAAGAAAAAAAAATGGAGAACACGAGAGAAAGCAGAAAACCAGCCGCGGGGCTGCTATCTCTTTTCCGAAACGGAAGAAGAATACGGACGGATGTGCGTATCATCAAGCTCCTCCGCGCTTCGCGAAACTAACTGGGGGGACTGCAGGCGGTCCCCGTGGGGTCCACGGCGACCTGGGTCCTGCTGGCGATCGCGGAGGACGCAGCGGGTGGGGTCGCGTTGGTCTCCGCCGTCGGGCTGGCATTACCGTTGTTCCCGGGGGCGGCGGCCGCGCCGGTCCCGGAACTGGTCTGCTGGATGCCGGCCGGTTTTTGGGTCACGTGGGTCTGGTAGTGCTTGGCCAAGTGGGCCTTTTGGCGAAAGCTCTTGCCGCAGAGCGAGCAGGCGAACGGCTTCTCGCCCGTGTGCGTCCGGATGTGCACGTTCACGCTGTACTTGTCCTTGAAACCCTTGCTGCAGATACTGCAGTAGTGCAGGGAACGCTCCTTGCGCTGCACGCTTCCGGGCGATCCACCGGAGCCACCCGACTGTTGCTGGTTCGCGTTGCTGCCGGTATCCGACCCGGCGCCACCGTTGCTGGCCCCGTTTGCGTTGTTGCGATTGGCTCGTCTGACGTATTTCTTAGGTGGTTTGGTACCCACACCCACCCGGGCGGAAGTCAGCTGCAGCTGACTCGGTTGCTGCTGTTGCTGCTGCTGTTGCTGGTCTACGTCGGTCCGTGGGGCCGGTTGTTGCTGGAGAACATCTTGCTGGGCTGCCGTGACCACCGTTACCGTGCTCACCTGGCCCAGATCGGCCGGTAGCGTGATAGTCCCCAGACTTCCGCTCGTGGGATCCAACGTGTACATCACCGTAGTGGTTGCTGACACGTTGCAGACCGGTTCCAGGCTGCAGTAGGACTCTACCACTTCGTTGGCGATGCTTTTCAGCTTCTCGTAGTCGCCTGGTCTGTAGGTGGTCTGGTCCAGCTGCGAGAGTAACAGGTCCTCATCGGTACACGTCTGCATAGAGTCCTCCTGTTGCTGTTGTTGCTGCTGCTGTTGCGGCTGATCGGGCACTAAAAGAGCCGCGTTTGCCGGGACCGGCATCGATATGGTGGGTGTTTGAGAAGCGGGTGACGAGGAGGAGACCGATTGGGACGCTCCGGTGTACAATTTGCCTTGAAGGGCGCTTCTCAGAAGACTCTCGGCGGAATCCCCGGCTCCCACCGCGACCGCGGCGGCGGCCGCGGCCGCGACTTCCTGCAGATTCTGATCCGACAGCTTCCAATCGTTATTGTTGTCCCCGGAACAGTTGGCCGAGGACACGCGCGCGCACAGTTCCTTGCTCTCGACGAAGCCGCTGTCGTCGGTGGCGTACTGCGACGAGGGTACGGTGAAGCCACGACCGTCCGGCCCGTGAAACCTGTCGTTGACGCTCCTGGACACGTCGCCGCCGGTCTGCTGTTCGTGCTCCTGCTCGCCCGAGGACGGTTCCATGCTTAGAATGGCGTCCAGATCGAGATTGGGTCGCAGGGTCCAGGAGTCGCCGGACGCCGGCGCCGGGCTTTTGCAGCAATCCAACGCGTCCATCGAGTTCGCCTCGTTGTTCAGCACCGTCAGAGTGTAGATAGCACCGTCCGTGTTCTGTCGGTCGTTGGAAGCACAACCAGGACGGACTGAGCCGACAGCTTGATGATGATCCGTGGGACCAGTCGCTGAATGAATGACGCTGTCATTGGGATGCGCGCTCGAGGACCAGCAGTACTTGTTGAGATCCTCCAACAGAATGTTGCACGTCTGCTCCTTCCCGTCGTCCTCCTGACCCCAATAGTCGCACTCGGACTGATCCATGGCGGTGGTTTCTCCACCAGGTTGGACCCCGCCGTGCTGCGCGCGCACGTGATGATGCGCGTGATGATGTTGATGATGATGATGGTGGTGGCTGAGCGAGCCGGTAATGGTCGAGACGGGCGGCAGCGCCGTCAGGGTGTTGTTGTTGGTCTCCTTGATGAAGGGCGAGCCGCCGTGCGTGCTCTCGTGGTCCTCGTGGCTCTGCTGAAGGTAGCCGGCTATGGTGCGGCAGTTCCCGGCGCCACGGTGCAGGAAACTCTCCTCGTCGGAGACGACGCCATCGGCCGAGGCGCAATGCGGTGGCGGCGACACCACGAAGTCGAAGAAGTCCGTCTTGGGCAGGTCCTCGCCGCCGCCTCCCGGCGCGAAAGCCTCCGTCAGGTCCATGACGGTCGCTCGTTGTGCTCGGTTCTCGGCCTCCCCGTTTTTTTCCTTTTTTTCACCCCGAAGTTGACGTCGAGATTTGTTCGCCCAAGTGCGCCGCACGACGTCGATCTGCGCTGGATATTCTCGTCAAACGCAGCGCCCTCGACTCCGCTCCATTCGCCACCGCATCCTCAGATTCTGCGGGTTACCTAGAAGAGAAGAAGGGAGATTAGATGAGGTTTTAATGCGATTTTAATGTGTAGGTTTCAGCTGCTCCATAGCTCTCCGCGATCCACATAAAGGGTTTAGGTGTATGAATTTTGAAATAGAAATAATATATCTCGGAGACAGGCGTTTTTGGAATCTTCGTTAAAATTCTGACGCTAAAAATCATCTTCGGATCGTATAATTAAACGATAATTTATTGCTCATTTTATATCACTCTCATTTCGAATTAATTCTATCGATTAATAGAAAAAATATTTATATCAAAACTAGCTAATATTCCTATATCTAGGAAACATTTATAGAGAATTATAATGTAAAGAAAATACATTATTATCGAAATGATTAAAAGTTATATATATATATATATATATATATATATATATATATATATATATATAATTTTTATAATAATTGAATCTTTAAGAAAAATATTTGTTACAAATAATGATGTAATAGTTAATAATAATTAAAAATTTGATTTTTTTTCAGATGCCGAGCGAAATTTCCGTTTATTTTCCGTCAAAATAATCATAAAATACGCGTTGCATACAAGTAATTTACGTCGGAAGTGCCGTATAAAGTGTCGTGCGATTCATTGATTTTTATGCGTGATCGTAATTAATCGTGTTTTCACGAGTGTTACGTGAGTGCAAAGGAAAGATGATCAACAATAAGAGAGGAGAAGAAGGCCTGAGCAGGCATCGGGCAACAGCGGAGCAATAGTGAGGTGAATATATTTTAATTATTTAATACTTTTTTGTGTAACATTTTCTTTACAATAATTATTTCAGTAAATAAAAATTGAATTAAAAATAGTCAAGAAATTCAATAAAAGTTTCATTAATATTTTATGTAATTATTATTTTTTAAATATTAATTATTTTAGACACCGATTATAATTTGTTAATATTTTTATTTTGCTGATCAATATGTGCAATTACAACTCCAGTAGGTACTGCGCTTCGTATCGGTGAGTCTTAATTTAATCTTTAATGAGTTAATTCCTCCTCTCCAAAAAAATTTATTTTAAAATTTAAATGGGAAATTAACGCTTCGTTAATTAATATACTTGACAGTTATCAGTTGATTTTGTAAAAAAATATTATTAAAATTTTTTAAGCATTATAACATATTATTTACATAATTATTTTAATTTTTATAACATATTTTAATTTTTAAATGTGATCAGCAAATTTACGCTTTAATCAGCTGATTTCTGTCAAAAAATATTAATCGAGTTTAAACAAACTTTATATATTTTTAAAAAATAGGTATTGAAAAATGGGTAAAAAATTAAAAATTTTATATATAGAATGTCGAATATATATATATATATATATATATATATATAATTGTTAATTATAAATATGTGTTATTAAATATTTTAAATATTTCGAAATAAAATCCAGAATATTTTACATAAAATTATATTACATATAAAGGCTACAAAATGAATCACAAGCGCGTGGACAGACGATTAATTAATTTCACAAGTAACAAATATTATTATTGTGATTATAAATTGATTATCCTATGCGTGCATTCCCGGACCACCTTTTCCTTGCTTGTTTGTCCTTTGAAATTTTTTTCCTGACACTCATTTGCGAAAACACGATTAATTACGATCGCGCTAATCGAAGTACAATGTTCGCGTGCACTTTACATACCACAACCATTGACGCGTCGATTAATATGGAAGCTACCATTCCTGCTCGACACAAAAATCGCGCAGCCAATTTACACAATGCTATCTAAATGTTGCTAATCAATAGTATATACACGCGCGTATATTTTACGGCAACTTCACTATCTCTCATTATAATACAAATGAATGTACGAGTTGAAATTGAAATGAATATTGATTAAAATGAATAAATTAGAATAAATATACAAGTTAAAATTAGAAATGGAAAATCCGCGATGATTAAAAACACATATCTTTGCCTATTCGCATGATTATTTGGATCGAATAAATTACTTGAAGCCTTTTAAGAATCATCCATATATTATACAAATGTCAAATTTATGATATATGCTATTAATAAATATTGAGATACGGAAATACAGCAATTTTCCCGCGAGACTTATTAATTAAAATTTTGAAACGTATTCGAAATATCAAAAAATGTTTTACACAAAAATTTCATTAAGAATCATTCTATTTAACATGACATTAATAATAGTTTAAAAGAAATTTTTTAATCTTTGAAAAATTTTATCAAAATTTTATTAATGTTGTCAAATAGAGATATTCATGAAACTCTTGTATAAAACATTTTTTAATATCTCTAATACTTTTTGTAATAAGTATTAGATAATAATAATAATCTAATAATTTATCTGTGTAAAATTCCTCGAGAATTCAAAATTTGTGATGCTTCCTAGTTATTTGACGTAATTGTACATTCCACGGGCACAAGAATGAACGCGCACGTAAACAAAACATATTAAGTCGAACGAAGGACACACATATTGAACGAAAATATGCAAGAAATTCGGCGTCTTGTAGGGTGTTTTCAAATTAGGTGACTTTATTTTAGTCGCGCCGCGAATCTCGACCGAGAAGGCAGCATTGCGAAATGCTCCGTGTGTTATCGCATAATCTTTCATAATATAATCGCGACGTAACTAGTTATCAAACGCGTTATCATTTCTTACGATTGGCTATTCAAATCGCACAATCAATTAATTTTCGCGATTATCGCGTCTGAATTAGCCATTAATTGAACGCGCAGTATTGGAGTAAAAGTTTTGCTGATGTCATACTCGAAGTTCTCCGTCATTAATAAGACATCCCGGATACGAAATAGATTGAGTGATTGCGACGCGTTTAATTAACAAGTATAGTTGTTACGGAGCTCGTATTGTAAGCATTATGTGAGTTGCATTTTTCCGGAATATAAAATAAAGCGCGCGTCGTGCGCAATTAGCGTCAAGAGTGATATGTAAAGTATCGCGATCATCTGATGAGTGGTATGTGGATGTGCGCGATTATAATTAATCATAAATTCCTTTGTAAGTGTTGTGCGAATATTTGTGTCAAAAAAGTGATGGAGCGATAAAGGACAAACAAAGGTGAGGAAAACAGCTACGGCGTGAGTAAGTTTTAATATTTTGTCGGTCGTATTTCTCTTTCATAAAAATGCTTTGGTTATTTACATAGTGGTGATTCATTTTACAACTTAATAATGTAATACACGTAACAAAAATATTCTACATCTTATTAAAATATTTTTCATATTTAATGAAATATACTTTTATAGTTATTAATTATATATTATATGTATATAATAATATTTACAGATTTTGTTAAAAATTTATGATTATTCATCATTCATGGAAACTATTATGAATTGAAATTTTATCTATCATATTTTTTATACAAGTTTATATATAAATCAATCTTATCGGAAATCTTTAAAATAATTTCTTTCAATATTAGAATAATTGTTTAAAGAAATAAATTAAAATTTTGTCATACGCACGATAATTATTTTTTTAAATACTAATTATATAAAAGTTTTAAATGTTTTTTATTGAAATTTTACAAAACAATTGTTATGATAACTTGTTGAGTTAAATTAATTTTTATTTCTATATGAAATTTTTGAAAAAACGTGAGTAATCATAACGCAATATTATATACAATATTAATAATTAATTTGATGCTAATATTGTATTATATCAATATGAAGTTATATATCAAGGTTATCATAATCGCAATGTCTTTAAATGTTCTCCATCTTAAGAAATCGCATCTCTTTGCACAACTATTTCAATAATACTACAAGTCTAACAAGATTTTCTGACCTTTTCCAATATAAAATGTCAGCTATTTAAATCCCGCAATATACCAGTGGTATATTAATCGCAATTTTCTTAAATGTTCTCCAATTTAAAATCTCCGCTTTTCAATAGTATGGTATCAGTGTTCTCCAATTTTTGAAATTTTCGTTCTTCGTATATTGAAATTTTAATTCTTTTTATGTTCTACGAAATCGATTAACTCTTCTGTCAATGAACGGATACCCGAAGCAATTTCAAGTGTTAAAAATGTGAACTTTTTCCTGACATAAAATACAAAAGAGTTTGTATTTAGGAATTTAAATCAAAATATAACGGTAAAGAATGTTTGATGCCTATAAAAAAATTCTTGCAGTGCAATATGTCAAGAATACGTAATTGACATCCATACATTGACAGAAAAGCGTGAAAAATTATCCATTGACAGAAGGGTTAAATGTTCTCCAACTTGAGAAATCGCGTCTCTTTGTTCAATGATATACAATACTACAAGTCCAACAAGATTTCCTGACCTTTTCCAATATAAAATCCCAGCTATTTAAACCTCGCAATATATCAACGACATATTAATCGTAATGTTCTCCAACGTAAAATCTCTGCTTTGCAGTAACAATCAGTGTTCTCCAAAAAATCATCACATTACAATATAAAAAAAAAAAACAAGTAGTTGGTATCCACACTGGAAAAAATTTTGTTGCATTAACAAAAATGTTCGAAACAGAATTACTGATTGAATTTACCAGAACACTTTTGCCTAATGCAACAAATCAGTTGTTTATGCAAACAAGATATTATCGCATTAAAAGAAGTTCTGGTAGATTCAACCAGTAATTCTGTCATTTGTCACCTTTTTCCGTTAATGTATGCATCGGAAAAAAAATCTTGTTGCGTTAACAAAAATTCTGTTTAATAATTGACGAGACAGAATTACTGGCTGGATCCACCAGAACACCTTTTAATGCAACAAATCAGTTGTTTGTGCAAACAAGATATTTATTGCATTAAAAGAAGTTTTTATTGTATTAAAAGGAAACACCTTTTAATGCAACAAATCAATTGTTTGTGCAAACAAGATATTTATTGCATTAAAAGGAGTTTTTATTGTATTAAAAGGAAACACCTTTTAATGCAACAAATTAGTTGTTTGTGCAAACAAGATATTTATTGCATTAAAAGGAGTTTTTATTGTATTAAAAGGAAACACCTTTTAATGCAACAAATCAGTTGATTGTGCAAACAAGATATTTATTGCATTAAAAGGAGTTTTTATTGTATTAAAAGGAAACACCTTTTAATGCAACAAATCAGTTGTTTGTGCAAACAAGATATTTATTGCATTAAAAGGAGTTTTTATTGTATTAAAAAGAAACACCTTTTAATGCAACAAATCAGTTGTTTGTGCAAACAAGATATTTATTGCATTAAAAGGAGTTTTTATTGTATTAAAAGGAAACACCTCTTTTAATGCAACAAATCAATTGTTTGTGCAAACAAGATATATATTGCATTAAAAGGAGTTCAACCAGTAATTCTGTCTCGTCAATTATCAAACCGAATTTTTGTTAACGCAACAAGATTTTGTCCTGGTGCATACATTGACGGAATAGGGTGAAAAATGACGCGTTACGACAGGAGGGATCGAAAAGGAACGATATTCTCGGACATCCGGGAGCGGCGGGCTGTGATCAATTGTACGTGTTGCGTTGTTGTTGGCATTTAACGCGAGAGCTCGAGCCTCGGCTCTTGCACACCGCGTGTATCTACAGACTGTATTAATTTGGTACAGTGCGTTGCCGCGGCATTGCGGGATAAGCGAGCGCGGAAAAGAAGTTGCGCAAGCGACTGCACAAGCGTTGCTCATACCATTCAGCGTCGTACACGCGCGCCTAGTCTTGACTATCCTCTTTCTCTCTCCCTCTTCTATTCTCTCGTCCCGCTTCTATCTCGCCAGAGCGAATTTATACACGACCGCGGTGCGTTCCCACGCCTTAGAGCATGCGAGAGAGCCTGGCTCTCTTCGGGCAACCAAACGATCCCGCGCATGTAACCGATGTAACCGAGGCAGCAAAGCGTCGCGCGAGAAAACCCGGGAAAATCTAGGTCAGCCCTCTGCGACGCCATTGTGCGCGTTTATCGGTTAATGGCGAACGACGCCGAGGAAAGTTTTACGCGCTGCTATGTACGAAATCACGAGGCAGAGATCCGAGAAAATTCTCACAGGGGCTAATTAAATCCGAGGATTTGTCGCGGTTTTTTAAGAATGAAGATTTGGAGGGAATAGGGAAATTTCGAGATTTCGTATAATAACGCTGTTTGACAAGAAAATTCATCAAAACGAGACTAATTAATTTTTATAGTTTTTCGGGCCGACTACAAATCGATTTCCAAATTGCTTCGTGACGTCACAATTTTGAGAAATTTTAAATTAAAGTTGCAAAAAGCTTTTTTCACGAATTTTGTCATATTATAACTACAATATGTGACGTGTCGGAGAAGTTTTATTTCAATCAAAATAAAGTATGTTGTTGGGACTTTTAAGCCTCAAAAGGAATTTTTGGTTATAATTAATAAGATATTTATGGTTAAATGTGAGTTGTGTTGCGGTTAACTGTGACTTAAATCATTGATAATTTACGAAATAAATTTCAATTATCTTAAAGGTTTTTTAGGTCACTAAATACAAATTCAGTGTCAAAATTGTCATATTCAAAATAGAGGAAATGGTCACCTATTGTAGCTACAATATAACAAAGCCTTTTTTTGCAACTTTAAATAAACTTTTCTCAAAATTGTAACATGATGAAATAATTTAAAAACCAGATTCAAAAAGTCATTTTTTATTGAACAGTGTAATTAATCAAAATTTATAATCCTGATCTTGTAGAATAATTAAAATTTTAAACAATCTAGTTATAAAGGCTCTTTTGAATATACCATAATCAAATTGAGGTAGAAAGTGGTACTAAAAGTTAAGCACAGGCACGTCTAATTTGATTATAATTATATTATATGTATATTAATGATTTTATAATATATAATTTTCTATTTATAAAAAATTATAAAATTATTTAGATGTAATATATATTATATAAAATAAAAATAAATTATCAATAAGTTCAAACAAGTAAAAATAATAAATAACAAATTGATAGAGCGTTTGTTTTTTTTAAACATAAATTTAAACTGAGGACTCTCACGTTTTTCGCTCGATTTTTTAATATTTGAAAATTTTTTAAAATCTTGATTGAAATCTGAGAATTATAATTCGAAGAGATCAAGAGAGGAATTTTTCAGAATGTCGACGATTCCTGAAAAAATCGAGAAACATAGGTTTCCAAGAGTCACAATGCAATTGTTCCCCGCAGCGATTTTTTCTCTTACCTCTCGACTGCGCGATCGCTTGTGCAACGCGATCTAGTTTCGATCTCTCGCGAGATCGGCAGGGAACCGGGAATGCGATCGGCGAGCATCGCGTTTGAGCAACTCGTCGCCCGAGGAGGAAGTCGGATCGTGAAGTTCGACGATCTCGCAACGCCGATTCCGAGGGGGCAAAAAAAAGATCGGGAAGAAGGGGAAGACCGGGAGAGAAAGAGGGAGGGATTTCGATCGCGATCCACGTGCGGTAAGATCGATCGTTCGGGCTAATGAGGCCCGACCGATCACACGACGATGATTTCGCCGATTCCGCGAATTCATTTGAAGATCGACCGGCAACACCCAGCCGCTTTCCTTCCGCGATCTCCGGCCCCGATTATTTTCGCCCCTAATTCTTTTTTGCTTGCCTCTTTTTCTTCATCAGACAGTCGTCGATTCTCCTTTGCCGATCGCGATATTAATTTGGGAGATTTAAATGCGAGTTGGAATTGGTTACGTTATAGGTATCAAAATTTTAAATTCTGTACAAAATTTATTTATTTATTTAAAAAATTGAATAGAATAAAGTACCACATCGGGATGTCAAATTGTTAATCTTTTGTCGATGCACATAGTCTTTCTTCAATTTATCGGTACCAGGATACCAACTGCGTGAGTTTGACACATTGTCACTGCGACAATTTTTTTACACTGAAAAAAATTATTATATTAATAAATTTTTATTTCTATACTGCCTTATAAATAATTTATTTGAAACAAATTAATATTTATCTGTTTTGAAAAGAATTTTCTTATATCAAATACATCTTTTTTCACATCAAATCAATATTATTAGTTTTAAATAAATGATTTATAAAGTAGTATTGAAATAAATATTTATTCTAATTTAATAATTTTTTTTAATGTAGGAGGTAAAATTCTTTCGTTATATTTTACGAGGTTTTTGAATATAAAAGCTCTTTGTATTTTGTTTTAGAAAAAAGCGGAGAAAAGTTCTGACATTTTAAGTTTCTTTGGATACTCAGATATTCATTCATTGACAAAAGAGTTAATGTTTTAAAAAATATAAAAAAATGTATAACGAATAAAAAAATGCATGCGAGATTATCAGTACATTTCATGAATTTTAGGAAAAATTTTATTTTTTTTGGGAGGGAAGGAAAAAGTAAGTCATGCTCACGCGAGATTATTTGCGTGTAAGCAAAACATCTCCTGAATATATTTCCTCGTAAGAGAGATCAGAGATCTTTTTTGTGCTGGGAACACGAATATCATCGGGCACTCGGGGTTCAATCGATCGAATTTCGAGTCAATTTTCGTATTGAATGGAGAAAAAAAAACCGCGCCTTTCTTTTCTCTTCACCTTTTTGCCGGCCTCATCTTTTCATCCTCCTTTCATAAGCACAGGAATTGGTAAAATTTTACGAGCGTCTTTATATTCCATAATAACATGTCCGCGGTTGGATTTTATCGCTTCATTTGGCCGATATAATTTCCCACAACGCCACGTGTCTTTCTCTTTCTTTCCGAGTGATTCAGCCCGCGAATTTCACATCCAATTTTATATCCCTCTCCCTCTCTCTGTTCAAATCTCGAAATTTAAGACACTAGGAGAAAAGAGTTTGTCTTGATAAAAACGTGACGAAATTTCTCGATGTCGTGTCATAATTAGCACTTTTAGATTAGCTCTTTCCTTAACTTTCAGCGCCCCTGTATAAAGTTTTAGCTTTCTCAAACGCGCTGACACGAGGCTGCCGCTAAATCAATATTTTTTTAAGGGGATAATATTAAAGGGAAAAATATTTTTTTTAAAAGTCTGTTGTTTTTTCCTGTTTTATCGACAAAATGTGAGGTTGGATAAACTATATATGCATTGTTTTTTACCTGAAATTAGTGCACGAAAATGTAGGATAAGCTATTCTCATTTACTAGGCTTCCAAATTGATATCTAAACATTCACTTATATTTCTTTATCCAATGCCAAATCCGCCCTGGTCTAATTTCAGATAAAAAAAATATATATAGCTAATAAATAGATTTATAGTTTATCTAACCTCACATTTTGTCGATAAAACAGGGAAACACAACAGACTTCTCAAGAACGTTTAGGATCCCCTTAAGGGGATGCTGATCATGTCTGTTTTACCGATTTTGAGTTCAAGAGCTTTTCTTTTTATTGGCTATACAGATTGAAAAATCCTTCTCCACAATTAAAGCACTGATAATAATGAACGGGGAGCGTAGTAATTTTATATAAAAAAACAATAAAAGTTAAAAAATTAGTCTTTTTATCGATGCTCTTGCATCAGCTCATAACAATACTAATTTAATACAAAAGTTCTGCAGTTTATTTGTGCACAAAATATGGCACTCTCAATAGAAATGACATGAAAGAATAATGCAGAAGTAACAAAAATATTATCAATGCTTTCATTGTGGAGGATTTTTCAATCTGTATATTTAATAAAAAGTGAACCTAACCTAACTTAAAGTCGGTAAAACAGAACAACGGCAACATCTCCTTAATTTTTTAATCCAGAATCCTGTAAAAAAATACGAACCTGAATTCCCGAATGTATATAATGGAAAAGACATAAAAAAGAAACTTGAAATTTCTTTCAAATTAGCTTTTTTCTTAACTTTCAGCCCCTGTATAAAGTTTTAACTTTTTCAAACGCGCTGACACGAGGCTGCTGCTAAAAAAATATTTTGTATTACACGTACAGGCAAAGTGGCACTTTGTGTGCGTGTTTTCTGTGCAGAAAGCGGCCGATTTCCCACGCCGCCATCTAGCGGCGACGTGGTGAGTGAATAAGCCGCATTCAAAGCCATTGCCTACGACTGAGCCGCGTTCAAAGTCATTGCCCACGGCTTCAGCCGTGGACAATAACTTTGAACACGGCTATTCCCGCATCGTGCCGCCGCAAGATGGCGGCGTGCGATCGGCCACCTCGCGCACAGAAAACGCGCACAAAGCCACTTTGCCTGCACTTGTAATACAAAATATCGTGTGTATCAAGTGCGGATTGACAATTATTCACTCGTGTCGGGTGGTCGCACTCGCCTTCAGCTCGTGCGTCCATCCCCCGCACTCGTGACCAATTGTCAACTTTCCGCACTTGATACACAATATACTATTTTTTTAATTTTCCAATCCAGAATCTTATAAAAAACAAAATATAATACGGACCTGAATTCCCGAGTGTATATAATGGGAAAGACATAAAAAGGGGCGCATTATCCTCTCGTTGTGAAACTCGGCCGCGAGCCCGGCGTTTATGTCGTCGAAGCGAAACGCGAGCGAGTTATATCGGCGAACTGGTTGCAAAATTTCCCCCTTTTCCCCCTCGTTCTTCGGAGTACGAGGGCGAAGTATGGAAACGCTGCGAGGGAATATCGCGGAGGGATATTGCGATCGCGAAATGATATTGGACAAATGAAGCAATAAAGTCCTTCAGCTCGCCGAGAGTGGCCGAGGCACCCGATGATGCTGTCCGAGAATTATGATGTAACGGTGTGTGTGAATATGTTTGTGTAACGTTGAGAGAAACAAACAGGTTCAGTAGGGAAGACACGACGAGCGCAGGTATTAATAGAGCATTTACTCGCGGAGCGAATAGATTGCGAAGAAATTGGAGCGCGTTGCGTAACTAGACTCTGGTAGTTGCGTTCGCGCTCGGAGGAGGAAAAAGGAAGTTATCGGGTCACGGTATACGTTAAAATGTTGTCGGCGGTGTTCCGAGTATTTTAGTTCCACGATACGTTCTTCTGTGTATAATTATAAAGTCAAGTCTGCTTTCAATAATGAATAAAGTATCGCCCAAAACCGCATAAAAATACTTAACATTTAGAATTAATATATTGGAATCGTATAATATCCCATAAATAATATTAAAATTAATATGATATTATTTATATAATGTTCTATAATTTTATTAACTATTAGCATTTAATGTATATTATAATATTTATATTAACTCTAAAATTAGTTTTTATTAAATATATATTAAAATTAATATTGTTTATTTAACATATTAGAATTAATATATTAATTTATAGAGAGTATTCTATAACTTCTATTAACTATTAGATATAATATATATTATTTATATTAATTCTAAAATTAAATATATTAGAGAGTTAATATTTATTTATACAATATCAAAGTTAATTTATATAATATTTGAATTTTTACTATATGTAAAAATTTGGTTTTCTGTGCTATATGTATATATATATATATATATATATATATTTTTTTTTTTTAATAAGACAAACTTAAATCTCTTGAAAATATTAAATCTCGAATGTCCGATGATCACATACAAGGTTAAATCATATGACGTTAAGTCGTATTCAAAGAGCAGCGAGGTGAGGAAGGAGAAAGATTCTGTTTTTGACGGACAAAAATATTTCGGGAGTGTTTTATGGCTAGTTTTACTGCCTAGCCATTTCGAGAAGATAGCCTTTTAAACCGACGACAGCTTTCTCTGTCCGTAGCTCCTCTGTCGCGCGCAATTAAAGGAGTCGATTCAATTAAAAAAAAAGAAAAAATTATGGAACTGGCCAGGTAATTAAGGGAGCAAGACCGCTTAACCCACTTACCGCAAACAATTAGATGCGAGAGAGCCGAGGAGAGAGAGAAGGAGAAAGAGAGAGAGAGGTAGCATTAAAAGTCAAGTATACCGGCCATTAAAATCAATCAGCCAAAAATTAATATTTAAAAAAATAAGTTGACATCTCAAAAACGAGTTTAATGCACTATTCTTGTTAGTTCAATAGTTGCGTTTTGTAATTTCGGTGCAATTAAAATTTTGCATTTTTCTTCCCCAATTTTTCATATATAGTAAATCAACCAAATAATTTATTTACGAATTTATTTAATGTTATATTTAATTTTTTTTTTTTAAATTTAGTATAATTATTATATTAATTATATAATCTAGTTCAAAACAAAAAATAATTTTTTGAGCACGCAAAAGAAAATAATTCTTTTTCATAAATTTTTAATGCCGAATCCAATGTCATATTAATTTTGCTGTTTTCACTCGTCAAATTTAAATATTTAGCAATTTAAAAAATTCTCAAGTTTGAATAAACATACTTAAAAATTATGAAGTAGATTGTTATATTTAATTAAGAATTTTTCTTGAAATAAATCTCATACTTAACCACAAACATATCATTAACTAAGAACTGACACAATATCTTATGAGGGTTGAAAATCCTAATTAATTTTAACTAGAAAACTTCTGCAATGTATCACAAATTTATAGCATAATAAAGATAAAATACAAGTCATAACAGCACATTTTTGCGAATTTCTCAAAATTGCTCCATCGGAGCAATTTAAAAATTGGAATCTTATTCAGTGTAAAAAACGAAACTATGGAAAATAATTATTCTCTTTCTTGTATTTAAAAAAATTTGATAATTATAAATTTAATACGCTCTCTGCACTGAAAAAAATTTAGTTAATTCTTATAAGTATTTATTTCAATGCTGTCAAATAAATCATTTATTTGAAACTAATAATATTTATTTGATATAAGAATATCCTTTTCAAAACAAATAAATATTTATATATTTGTTTCAAATAAATGATTGATTTGACAGTATTGAACTAAATACATGTTAATTGAACAAATTTTTCTTCAGTGTGTATTTAACATTTATTACATATTTAATATTAATAATTTATAAGTTTACGGTATTTCTCCATAAGGCGTGCCATAGAATCGGGCGTGTTCTCGAGGCACGTGACGTTATTAAGTCGATACACTTAGCAGGGAAATGCAACATTTTATATATGTAAACTTTATTGGCCGTTAAGGGAGGGAGAAAAAATAATAATGTCAGTTCGGGATCTCGTGTTGTATCTTTTTCGCTTAATCGACGCGTGGTCGCTCTTAATCGACGCCTTTTACGATCGGGTCGCTTGAAAATTCAACGGTCCGGCTCTCCTATAACAGTAAAACTGGCGTTCAATTACCGGCATAGATGTGTCTTGCCCTAATGATCGGGCCGTGTGACGGATACACTGTATCTCTCTCTCTCTCGGATATTATCGACGGGAAATTATCTCGCTGCGACAAGCGAAACTACTTGCGAGCGGCTAATAACGGATTGCACGCGCGCTCGCCGTATAAACACTCTGTTCCAGTGTTATATTATACATGTAAAGAATATATAAAGAAGTTAATATATTCTCCCACAACCAGTTCGCTGTAATATTAGCGTATTAAGTATTCGTTATACCTCGTGCGCAAAGTGCTCCAAAAACCTCGACACGTTTCATCTGAATATCATATTGATTTTTTCTGATCAACTCGTTTTTATCAGAAATTTTGCGTCTTCAAATTAGGCAATGTCAGAATAATTCATTTTGACAGTTTAATTAAATTAGGATTTATTTAAAATTTATATGAAATTTTGTATACAATTTTTGCCTGTTAAAATTAGACAATGTAAAAATAATTAATTGACAGTTCAGTTAAATTATGATTTATTTAAAATTTATATATTTATATAAAATTTATATAAAATTTTTAATCGATTTTTTCTAAATACATTATGTATGTAAAAAGTTAAAACGATTACACAAATTAGTTCATTAAAAATAAAATAATGAAAAATTATGATTTAATTGAACACAATTTAATGAAATACAATTATAATATAATAATAGTTGATCAATTGATTTATGCGAAATTTAGTATGTAATAATAAGCAATATAAAAATAATTAATTATAACAAGTTTAAGACATAATATGAATCAATTAAAAAAAAGAAATTTCTCACAATTTTTATATATATATATCAATTTTTTTTTATTTTTTTATAAAATTAAATCAGAATTTTTATAATTGACTTTTAAAATTATTATATTACCTTATTAATAGCGATGAATATTCAAGGAAAGAAGAATATATATGTTCGCGTTGAATAAAACAATATCGCAATAAACGTGTAAAAATCCTTCTTCGCATTGCGTAAAAAAACCGGAAAAATTTCACCGGAAAAAAAGTTCGCGGCGGAGAAAGGATGGGAAAAAAATATTTGGGAGCAACGATGCGAGAGACAGCAGACATATACATAAATCGCAAAAACGCGCAGGAGATTTAACCGGCAGGCAGCGTGCGAGGAAGCGCGAATAAATAATATCGGACGCGTTACTCTGCGAAAAAAAAATAATAATAATAATAAATCAGCGAGCGATGGGTGAGAGAGAGAAAACATTTTGTGCGTGTCGTGTCTCTCTTTATTACATCTCCACCGCGAAAAGAGGCAGAAGCGGATGCTCGGCCCAATTCCCGCTGCACGCGCGCGTAAAAAAACGCGCTGAAACACTTTTCGCGATCGCGCGCCACGCTACACTTACGAAATCGGCAGCATTGTTGAATCAAAAAGAGGGGGATTAAATGGAAATTGCTTTCGGGGTACGATAGACCTGCGGGAAAAGAAAGAAAGAAAGGAGAGACGTCGACTTGCTTTTTCCGACGCATCCTCGCTTTAATTTGCCTTTAATTAGCAAAATTTGCAATTTTTTCTACTGAGCATAAAGATCTCGCATTTTACTTGAATAAAATTAAAATCAAAAGTAGAATATTTTTATTTCATATTTATATTATTTTATATTCATATTTAGTATTTATATAATATTTATATTTAAGATTTTTCTCTCTCTGTAATTATATATCAATTATATACATATATATATATATATATAATTACAAAGTGAGAAAAAGAGATAATTATTACACTATTAAATCTATACTTGCTATTAAATAAATTATTTAGATATATATGCAGTATAAATAATTAAATCTATACTACATACATTGTAAAAAAATATGTAATATATTTTACATAAAAATATGTAAAATTATATAAATAATAAATGTAAAATTTCACGATAAATTGTAAAAAATATGTAAAATTACATAATTAATAATTGTAAAATTACACAATAAATAATAAAAATGTATACATTTCCATTATTATTATATGTATATATTTTTATTATTTATTGTGTAATTTTACAATTATTAATTATGTAATTTTACATATTTTTTTACAGTGCATAAAAATGTATGTATATAGAATTTTTGAATAGTAATTAATTTATCGTGTAATTTTACACTTATTATTATTATGTAATTTTACATATTTTTATGTAAAGTAGATTACATATTTTTTTACGGGGTATGTAGTATAGATTTAATTATTTATACTGCATAATAATAAAAATGTATAAATTTTTATTATTTACAGTGCAATTTTACAATTATTATTTATGTAATTTTACACTGTATAAATATAGCATAATTTACTTTAGGTTTCATTTCACGATTATAAAGGCGATCTCTTTTGTACGTTTTGTTTTCCCTGAAATTAATTTCGAACACAATGCATGAATAAAAAGCATGAATTTTCCTCGTTAAATATGAAAGTCGGCTACCGTGGAAAATAACCGGCGGAACGATAACGCAACCGTGTGTCGATTTACAAACAAAGCGGGGCCGCGCTGAGAGTTTTTGCAGGATGGTTTTTAAAGAAGGCGCGCCCCCGTCAGAAGAAGAATTCGCCTCTCCGGTACTTCTTGCGCGCTATCGCGAAATTCATCAAAACTGGAAAACGCATTTGCATTGCATCGCGGCGCGCTCACGCGCATTTCGCGGTTTGCATTAAATCCCGTTAGAAAACGATCCGCGGCCCCTCGATTTCGAGAGGATGAGATGCTGCAAATTTTCTTCGCACCGCCGCTTTATTCATCGTGTCACGTTGGCGGATCTCTCTGTCTTTCTCTTTTAAGTGCATCGAGAGAGAGAGAGATGACCCGCTGTTACAACAGCACGTCTTTTGGAATTTTAAGCTATTTGGGACAACGTGTCTATTCTCTTTTTCTCTCTTTCTCTTTCTACTGTGCTTTAATCCGCGTTGCATATCCGTCACGTTACATATCACCTCGTTGCACTTTTTCACGGCTCCGTTCGTGCACGAGGAGAACACGATGGATCGTTATCAGAAGTACACTGTTTAGAATAGCAGAATAGGTCATCTGGGAATTTTAATAGACGCATAGATAAAATCTCGGAGTTGATACAGGAAGCAAATCCCAGGTGTATATATTGTACATAAATGCAGGAAATTACACTTGGAAGTATGTAAATACTAGAAATGATACATAAGTAATTTGAAATATATGATACAGGATGCACGGCAGTAAAATATTAATCGTACACTGGAAAAAATTTATTGAATTTAAATAAATATTTATTTTAACACTGGCTTATAAATCATTTATTTGAAAGTAGTAATTTTGATATGATATAATGTTGATTTGATGAGAAAAAATATTTATTTGATATAAGAAAATTATTTTCAAAACAGATAAGTATTTATTTGTTTCAAATAAATAATTTATAAAGCAGTATTGAAATAAATATTTATTAATTTAATCATTTTTTCAGTGTAGATTTTCATTAATTTTATTTCACAATATTATTCGCTGATATAAGTAAAAATCGAATCTTGCGTGAAAATTATTTAATTATTTAATTATTATAAAATTATATATTAATATATAAAATTATTAATATAAAAATAAATAATAAAGTAATATTATTAATATTACATTAATAATTTTAATAATTTTTATAATACATAATTTTAATACAAATTATTTATTTCTCAAAATTTCTCCTCTTGAAAAAATATACATATATATATATTATAGTTTTTGAAATAAAATAAATCTTAGTCTCTTTATTTGGTCGTAACTAGCTTTTAAAATCAGATTGGTTAATTCATATGTTACTCCTAATTAATTTTGATATCAATTTAAATTGACTAATTAATTTGAGCAAAATAAGTTTTGTTTCATATATATTTGTGCATATTTTTTCAGTTTAAGGGAATGATGATCGTTCTGTTTTACCGACTTTAAACTACTTTAGGTTAGGTTTACTTTTTATTAAATATACAGATTGAAAAATCCTCCACAATAAAAGTACTGATAATAATGAATGAGGAGCGTTGTCCTGCAACTAATTTTTACTGTTTTATGCTTCGACATCGATTACGCACGCAAATATACATACATAATTAATTGAAGTACGAATCTTTTGATACAGGCTTTTAATCTCATTTTTCTTACTTCTGTATTATTCTTTCATGTCATCTCTATTGGGAGCGCCATATTTTGTGCACAAATAAACTGCAGAACTTGTGTATTAACTAACTAATGTTATGAACTGATGTAAGAGGCCGATAAAAAAACTGTAATTTTTTATTGTTTTTTATACAGAATTACAGCACTCCCTATTTATTATTATTAGTACTATAATTGTGGAGAAGGATTTTTCAATCTGTATAGCCAATAAAAAGAAAAGCCCTTGAACCCAAAGTCGGTAAAACAGACATGGTCAACATCCCCTGAATATTTTATTTTGTGTCACTTGTTTTTATTTTTTATTCAAAGGAAGAACCGCGTTGCGTCGCACGCGAGAAAAGGGACGGTGGTTGTGGGGTTTATATGCACGCGTGCATCGGGGCACGTGCTCGGCCGGCGATGCATCCTTGTCGCGTTTAGAATGCGTTTCATCCGTTACCGGGCGATTTCCATATTCGTATGGGAAACGGCGAACGAGCAGGTTTTTCGAGCCTCTCTCTCTCTCTCTCTGTCTCTTCGTTTCGCTTCGCTCGCTCAGTCTCAACGAGGCTGAAGTGATACACGCTCATGTATCAGGGCTGCTCCTTATTCCGGGGTTCCGGGAGATTGCTTTACGTAATCGATACAGGTCGTCAACGCGTTTTAATCTCGCGAAAGAGAGAACGGGACAGAAACATATTTTCTGAAAATTATGTTTGCCGCAGAAAAATATATTAAAAAGTAATAATAAATATATGTTTAATATTTTAAAATTTATATAAAAATAAGAAACATCAGGATGCATAGAATGAATGAATGAATAAATAAAAATACAAGGAAATAATGCAAGCGAGAGGAAAGTTAATTTTTTTTCAAGCTTGGCTTTTATACATATATTCTGCTCTTATTTTCAAGGACCGCATATCTTCTCTCTTGACAAATTGACGCTTAAATCAGCACGTGTTGTCAGCGAGTCTCATAAAATTTCCCGAACGATGTCTTCGCCCATTTTTTAACTACTTTTGACAGCCGAGTTTCTCGCACGCAAAGCAAGTTGAGCGAATGCGTGCGTGCGTGTCGAGTATCTGGCAGGTATATTCTGTGAGAGAGAGATGCCGGTTAAGTAATTTAAGTAAAGATACAAATACACTCGACGGCGCGAGAGACTCGAGATAAACTATGCCGAGAGAACTTCTCGCTGCGTGGAGCAATGTCTGAGTACGCTCGGTAAATTGTCTTCTTTATGGGCCGTTAGACGAGAGTGCGGATAGAGTAGGAGTGCCTTTTTAAAACGAACGCGCCGACCAACAAAAGCTTGTAAAATACGCGCCTCGATAAGCACCACTCGATCCTTGGATCCTTCAATCAAAGCGAAAGACCTTCATATATCTTCGCATAGAATTATCCGTCAATTTTCTGCGCCAAGACACTCGCGATATTAGAATTATTAAATACTAGTGTTTTGTCATCAAAATTTAAAAAAATTTAAATCATATATTTTATTGTGTCACACAATTTTATAAAAATATAAAAATTTATATTTTTATTTATATATTATGTAATTTATATTTATATATAAATTTAAAGTGTAAGACAGAAAAATTTTATATTTATATTACAGAGCCTTGTTAAACTCTTAATTTATATTTATATATTTATTTATTTTATATTTTTATATTGTTTATTGTATTTATTGAAATCTTTTTTGTCAAGAAATTAATATAATTAATGAAAATATTGTGAGATTCGAAATTGCTTGTAAATAATTTATTAGAATAATTCACAAATAAATTAAATTCTAAAGAATTTCACTTCTAAGGACGAATCCTTTTTGCGTCACGGGATAATTATAATTGAGATAAATGACGTTCCGACGTAAATCGTGAAGGACATTATCTCCAGCGCAATAATTTTCGGGATTCAAGTTGCTCGTTGCACAGCCGGGAACTGTACTTGCTAATTAGTAATTAGCAATTAGACCCACGTATAAAGCCGTGCCGAGACGCTTTTCTAAATCAGTGCCTTGTGGCCTGAAATTGTCGCGTTCCAACATAATCGTCGTTCGTGCTGGAAGCTGGACACAGCCTCCGACGTACACGCCTTTGTATATAGCAATTTGAAATGAGAGCTCCTCTCTATTTCACTATTTTTCAATAATTATTTCAAAATTGTCCTCTTAAAAATAATCACGCTTGAAGCAGAACATGAAGTTGCGATTTCTCGCAACATTCTACGTTAATGAACATTAATATGTTGAATGTCACAATTAAAAAATATATAAATCTTTTGAGTTTATTTTGAATTTCAAATTTAATTAGAGTTATTTATTGGAAATGTAAAATTAATAATTATTGGATCTTTTTCGAGCATGAAATTGGAATAAATTATAACGACATAAATATTCAAAATAGACGTGACATTTATTAGAGGCAATATAAAACGCTATAAGTACAATATAAAAAATATTATTCAAAATATTATCCAATAAAAAGTATTATTAATTGAAATTTATTTAGAAACATTTTGGTAATATTTTTATATCTATTTATTTTACATATTATTATTTTTTATTATGCATATTATTGTTAATAAATAATTTTTAGGAAAAAAAATAAATGTAGAAAGATTTGATGTGAAAAATATTTATTTAATACAAAAAAAAATTCTTTTTAAAACAGATAAATATTTATTTGTTTCAAATAATATTAAAATAAATATTGATTAATTTAATAATTTTTTTTCGATGTAATAATATCTCAACAACGTATGTAATATATATTAATTTTATTTCGGCTCTTTTATCCATTATGCTAATTTGTTACTTTGCTGAACGATCTCACACGATGAGATGAAAGGAGTTTCCTCGGAGTTTTTGCGAAACATCTCTCGTTCAGTCTCAAGGTGCGTATGTACGCAATGCCGAAAGGACGGAAGCCACCAGTAAAGTGACTCGGCATTGTAATTAGTCCTCGTTACCGGTCTTATTTCCCCGTTTGTTTCTCCCGATTAACGATCTCTCTTCCGAGAGGCGAGCAACGGCGCTTCGCTCTGGCAGCGCCAAAATCAGAGAAAGCGGAGCGTTATTATGTCCGATGCTTTAATTGAACGCGTCGGAATTTCGGGAAATCGCCGCCAAAGATCCGTAGACTCGCTTTCTTTCTCCGTCTCGTTTGCCCCTTCGCGCGCAGAGAAACGCTCTCGCTTCTCGCAAAATGATTTCTAAAATATCCCATATCGGACTCGATTAACATCAAGCTTATAATCAACATGATTAATCGCGGTATATTAATATAAATGTGCGTTTGTACAATTATCATACAGACTTATAAATATTTATAAGAAAGGTAGGAAGACTTGAAATACAATATCTACCAATTTCACATCAGTTGCGTTTCCAAATGATATTTCATTTTTGACATAATATATTATTATATTTTTTTACATATTTTATTTATAGATTAATAATATGAAAAATTTATGAAAAGATAGAGAACTTTGTATTTTAATTTCTACAAATTTAAGTCTAGCATCACATTTAAAAAACAATTATTTTTAATGTGTTCCAAAAAAAAATGTCCGAATATATTATGTATTTAAAAAATAAAAAAATGAAAAGAGAATATTTTATGTTTTAATGTGTGTGAATTTAAATACGCAGTTTAATAAAAAATTATGTTTTAAAAATAAATTTATATTAACCAAAAATGCACTTCTATTTTTATATTATATATTCAGTTGCGCGCGCGTTCGGTACAATTAAATGTTTTGAAGATTCCAAAAATATCACGACAACCATACGAGATATAAGCGACGCGTCTCCTGAAAAGATACATTGCAGCGGAACGGAGGAGAGACAGAGAGATGTGCACTGGCTACGCAGGGTGCATTTGAAATCAACTCGACATCCGCTTTATCCCTGTCTTTGGTAGCGTAGGAATTCGTGTCCCTCTGTTTGCATACGAAATCCCACGGTCACCATTGTGTACTGGCCTTTGTAGTTATTTCAGAATACAAAGACGCCACAAAATGTGGAAGTCAATTTCTGAAAGATTCTTCTCGAAAATCTTTGAGCTTCCGAGATTTAAAATTTTCTTCTGCGTTTCGAGCTTCTTCGAAATTTTGGGATTATTATATTTTAGTTAATTCTTTTGATATTAAAAACAGTTTTGCGAACTTTGCTGTGGTGTGTTTTGTCTTAGAAATCTTGAATTTAAAAATCACAATAATATCGAACTCTATCATCTTTATTGAAACTATAGAATTTTTTTCGAATTATTAACTATCACGTTTTAGTTTTTTTCGATATTCAAAAAATTTGTGTAAATTTTATTGTTTTGTCTTAGAAATTCTGAATCTGAAAATCTTAATATTATTTCTAGAATTTTAATATTTTATTGAATATCGAAAGAACTAAAATGTGATAGCTAAAAAAATTCAAAAAATTTGAAAATTTGAAATTTTCATTAAATTTTAAACACATATCTTATTACAGGATATAAAGCATGGCCGAAAAGAAAGAATCGCTATACCTGTTCTACCGGAATCGATCTCCGGCGGCGATCGATTTCGCTGGGCGAAACGGCCGGAACACCTGTCCGAATTCCAGCGATTCCGGTTTTCTATTTTACGTCTGTATACGCGATTTCGCAAGCACGAAGCAAGACGAGGGAACCGAAAAATCAACCGCTGACATAATTTCCTAGGTTCCAAAGAAAACATTGAGGAGGGAGAAAAGTGGAAGGAGTTTCGCGGGGTGAACGCCTTCGAGATGCATTAAAGTCGTATTAAGGCCGTCCCGGTGTTAGCGATTGCTTATTCTCGACGATAACTAGTGGACTTTATAGAATATATAGGATGTAACTAAACAAAGGTATACGAAACACACCATTAGGTGCAGGACGACATACTAAATCGAAAAGTCCTGAGCCATTTTTTAATCTGAGCTTTATTTTTGACGCCATAAATGGTTAAAGTTTGCCAATTAGCGCGCGGCTACAACGGAAAACGCGTAGGCGCCGCCTTAGTAGGCGTGGCCTGAGACGTAGTTATCGCTAATTGGCTAACCTTAACAATTAATAGCGTCAAAAATAAAGCTCAGATTAAAAAATGGCTCAGGACTTTTCCCTTTAGTTTCTTGTCCTGCATCAGATGGTGCTTCGTATACTTTTCTTTAGTTACACCCTGTATATACACGCAAATTCCTAAATCGTCGGAACAGGTATCACGGGTACGCGGATCTGGATGGATTTGTGTTGCTGTTTGCGACCTTGAACTCCCCTTGCTCCCCCTCTTCCTTCCGCATTTTTATTGTGCCACGCAAGAGCATAATTTTAATTTCATGATTGTCTTTTAAATTCTCTCGAGGATCTTAATTTTTTAACGCGCTCTTTCTCTCACAAGTATATGTACATGACAAAAGCGAGCAGAGATTATTAATCGGAAGTTATACCGCTTCACATTTTTATATATTCTTTTTACTTTTTATTAGGTTCTTTTTAATTATTTTTAATCTTAGATGAGATACAGTTTACGTAATTTGTATACATATATATTTTATTTTGTTTTATTTTGTTTAAGTGTATAATAATTATTATAATTTTTTAATGCAATTCTACCAAGTGATTGACAAATTTTAACATTTTGTGTTATCTTTGTTTCTCATCAATTTCTTCTCTCAGATATATATAATTGTAAAATAAACATTAAAGGAATTTAAACGTTGATAATGATAAAGTCAATTCTTTTATTCTTATCAATTGTATATTGGTGAGTTCATTTAATATTTGTTTTATTTTTAATAAATCCAACAGAAGCAAATTTAAGAACGTTTCGAAACTTTATTTGTTTTTTTTTCCCTATCGCGAACGGAAATTTGGTGTCGAACGAGTTTTAAACAGCCTGATATTTCTCGTTTCGATACAGAAGTGACACTTTCCATACCGCTATAAGTATTAAGCAGACACCTGAGAAAAGTGAAACATGCTTGCTGTATTTTATGCACGCTTGTCTGTCCGCGGCAAATGACAAAAATGAGAAAGAGAGAGAGAGGGAGGGAAAAAACTGGACCGTTAACCTTTCAAAAAACAAAGCGAAAGAAATAAATTTTCAAGCAAAATAGGATATAAATTTAATAAATATATAAATTTAAATATACAAATATTTATATAATAATATAATTTATTATATACACATAAATATATGAATAAAGTGTATAAATATATTTTCTTCAAATTTACTTAATGTAATCGTAGATTTGATTAGGATTTTTAAGTACATATTGAACTTGATCTTATGCTTAATTAAGAGATGCCTCTTATGGCGCTCATTCAGATCTCCGACCTACTTCGCGGAATCTGCGGCGCATTTATATAATAGACGGTGATAACTTAGTTCACGCCAGCAATTAGCAATCGTGTCGCATTAAACTTATTCAATGTAGACCAAGTGTCTTGTTTTTTTCCTCCTTCGTCCGCGTATCGCGATTGTGCAATGCAAATGTCTTCATCTGCAACGCGATCGCGTAAAACCGCGAGCGGCTGCAACACTTAAATACGGTAAATATCGATCGCGTCGAGTAATCCTGTTTACGGAGTTCATGAATTATGCAGTAGTCTTTTTTTACTTTAAAACAGCGATACGGTTTACCATTTGCGTTTATCTCCGAGAATTAATTAATGACAGTCAGTAACCGATCGAATAGAGATATTTGATATTCCGCCTTACAAACATGTACATATATCAAATAATATTTCATGTATGTTTTTTAGCAATTTTAATATAAGATATATTATAAATATATATGATATATTTATATATTCAAAATATATTTAAAATAGTATATTTGACAATTGTCAATCCGCACTTGATACACACGATATTTTGTATTACAAGTGCAGGCAAAGTGGCTTTGTGCGCGTTTTCTGTGCGCGAGGTAGCCGATCGTACGCCGCCATCTTGCGACGGCACGGTGCGGAAATAGCCGCGTTTAAAGTCATTGCCCACGGCTTCAGCCGTGGACAATGACTTGGAACGCGGCTCAGCCGTAGGCAATGGCTTTGAATGCGGCTTATTCACTCACCGCGTCGCCGCTAGATGGCGGCGTGGGAAATCGGCCGCTTTCCGCACCGAAAACACGCACACAAAGTGCCACTTTGCCTGTACGTGTAATACAAAATATATTAAATATATAAGATGTATTTAATATATGTGATATATTAGAATATATATAAAATATATTTTTAATATATTAAAAATATATTTAAAAACTATCTTAAATAATTACAAAATATGTTAATAAATATGTAAATATATATACGTATATAAATGAAAAATGTATATATAAACGAGAGAGGAAAAAATGTTTACATAGCAAATATGAGTAAATAAAATACACACACATAGCACATTTATGATACAAGAACGAGCCAGTTCGAGAAATCGATCGAGGTGTCGCATTTGGTGACTGCGATTTATTTTCTTCTCCTTTCTGCCTCCCTCCCGCGATCCACACGCTCGCGAATTTATTTTTAGCCACGGTGACAAGAAACGAGTCGCGGATCGATCGGATACCGCTAGACGATTACTCAATCAACGACATTGATCATTACTCACGGACCGTTCCTCTCCGTAACTTCCTCCAAGGACGAGGGTAATGCGCGTGCGCAACGAAATAAATAAATAAAGGAACTCTCGACCCGTTACAGCCGCAATGCGATACGTCCTTTCTTTCCTTCTTTTAATTTCTTGCCTCTCTTTTATCCTAGCGATGCATCGCGTATATTCGTGACGCCTTTTTTCTAACGTAGCCGATCGAATCGATCAGATCGATGACGCGGATATCCTGTATCCCAAGGACCCTCTCGCGCAACCTTCTCACGAGTGCACGAAAACGTTTTCGTGCACGAATAAGAAAAGAGCCTTCGAGATGAAATCGAGCAAATTTGGATGTGATTTTCAAGGCTATCGAGATTCAAATCGAAATATAAATTAATCCATCTATATCAATTAAATATTTGGATTCTTGCCCCAGCGAGAGAATATATAAATAAGCTATATTATATATAAATATAAGTTATATAATTATATAATATATATTATATATAATAATTATATATATATAATTATATATATATATATTATATAATTATATAATTACAAGCTATAAAAAAATAAAAAAATATAAGGCAATATATGTATGTATAAAATGTATTAAGAGATAAATTTGTTGCATTTTAGTGTATCGTATAGTTAGATCGAATGTTTAACGGAAGTTTTCTCGTCGGATGAAGCATCCAAATTGTATAGCCTTGCGATTGAGATCGAACGGCAACGTTGGTCGGCTTCGATCGGCTGCGCGATATCAGGATCAGGATTTGCTTATTTTAAAATAGTTGCAACGTCCTTGAAGGTTAATTACCGGCTACGCTCGATTGCGCGATACGCCTTTCGCGATTGCCGCGCGATTCTCAATTCTTCTGTATGCGCGCGCGTGTTTATTTATCCTGCTAGCTTTTTTTTTTTTTTTTTTAATCGATACCGAAACATTTTTATCGCCGACGCAATAAAAAGAGTTAATGTAGACTCGATCGCAGATAAATCATCAATCGTTTGAATGGCATTAATCACGCGCTATTAATATTACGGTATATTAATTATATTATAGAACAGGTAGCATGAAAACAAGCTCAAGAGAAACATGAAAAATAATTTTATCTATTTATGCATCGTGGATTTTTATTAATTAGCATTTATCTTTTTTTTTTATTATCTTTATCAATTTGCACTACAATGTTTTATTGCATATTTAACTAAATGTCATTTTTTTTCTCATTCCTCAGAGGAAAAATCATATGAATTTCATTATTTGTGTCTACATATTTCTCTACAAATTATTCGAGAAATTATAACTTGTTTATCATTATTATTGCTTTAATTATTAATCATTATTAACACATAAGTATATATCATTAAATAGTAATAATTGAATATTATTATTTTCATTTATTGCTAGTATTTTATTGTGCTTTCGCTTTAATGGTTATTACTTTATATTCTGCGAAATTTTTTGAGAGACCGTCTTGTTGTTTTTTTGTGGTCAAATATAAGTCTCGTCGATTTGTTCACCCTATTTTCCAGCTCTCCCACCCGTCCGCGCGATGCTGCAATCAAGAAAATAAGGGTACAAACTAACGACGTGAAAGTTTGGTACGCGAGTCGAAGTAGGTCTCGGTGTAATTTTATGAGCGCGCAGGCTGACCCTTAATTCGAACAATGACTAAAAGGAAAAAATATAATACGATAATGTACAGTTAAGCGCCGGGGACTCACGGGTCCAGGTCGTCTCATTTTCGGGCCTCCGGTTTGAACCGCCCTCCACTCGTTCTCCTTCCTCGAGATTATCCTTAATTCCTCGTTATAACAGTATTTGCGTACGTAGCGCAATGGCGCTTGCAAAATCTAACGAAATCTTACAATTAGAGAACATTCGACAGAGATCTCCAAACACAAAAATTGTGATTGATGAACGCGCGCAAGAGTCTTTTTAATTGTTGCAATTATTGATTATTTAATTATTACAATTATGTTTAATTTTATGATTATTTAATTATTATTTTTATATAATTATTACAATTATATTTAATTTTATAATTATTTAATTATTATTCCTACTATTATTTTTTATTCTGCATTATATTATTTAATTTTTTAAATATTTTATTATATTTTTTATTAATCATTATTATTTATTATTTGATTATCTTTGATAAATCAAAGTTACAATGCGAAATTAATTATAAGTTGTTTTTTAGTTAATCCTATAGCAAAAGACGTAAAAACAAACTCTTTCAAACAGGACATTAATAACTTGTAAGAATTAAGGAATTAATTACTTGCACACTTTATTTAAATTCTTTATGAAAACAAAAATCAAAATATTTTTACCTCGTGAAGGATTCTGATTTATGTAGATATGTGCTAAAGCTTGTTAAATAGTCGATAATTTAATATTTTGTCACTTTGGGTTTAAAGCTTGAAAAGAAGATTATATTTTTTTACTCGCAATAATATTTTATTACGAAATAAGAAATATATAATCTTGATTATGAATAATGAAGTAAAAAAGTTTGTATTCATTTAAGAAGCTTGTCCCAAATCTTGCACGTGCGCCGGCGAGGAGGTCCAAAAAAAAGACCAAGAAATTGTCTTACGCGCGCGATAAATATTCATGAGCGTTGAATTTTCTCCGACAGGACGATAAATCGAGTCCTCGAATCGCGAGATGAGTCAGTGCGGTTGCTCGCGGCGTAGAACGAACCTCGAACCTCTTCTCTTCGTGTATGTGCGCACGCTTTCTTCCACCTCTGATATTCCAAAAATATCGGTCCTGTTGTCGGATGTGGTGGATGGTCACGTGGAGTGATAAATAGTGCCACGATGGGTCGAATAAATCGCTCCCTTAATCGTCGCTGCTTCTCTCTCTCTCTCTTTCTCACCCCTGTCTCTCGCTCACCTCCTCCTTAATTAAATATTATGTAAAGCGGAAGATGCAAACAACTCAACCGCCGTAAACACGTCCGCGCGATTTACGCCCGCTAATGGGTCAGTCTCGCGATATACTAGAGGGTCGCTTTTCTCTCTCCCTCTCTCTCAGTTATAACTCGCCTTTAATTTAATAGGATGAACGCATAATGTATAATCAACTTTCCTCTCGGTTATAATTTCTAAAGTATTATTTATCGCTCATTTATTTGCGCGTGTATATGTGTGTTAGCACGCGTAAATTAACGTCATGTTATATATACATACATATAAATATTATTCAACCCCTAAATTATCAGATTGATCGAGCGAGCGCAGCAAGATTCGATCTTATTAATCCGTCTTATTAGTGCAAGAGAAAAATAGAGAAGAGAGAAAATTGAACAAGCTTTTCTTTCATCATTATTTTTCCTCTTCTTATATCGTGAGTCATAGTGATTCACGCAGAGACTTTGAGATTAATTATTTCTGCGTACAAGTGACATTGTCATTTGTCTCTCGCTGATGATTTCTTTCCCGACACTAGATAAATATAGAAAATAATTAATTATTTCTCCCGTGGGTAATTTTCATGTACGTTTAACGACCGTTTTTCTCTCTCTCTCTTTCTCTCTCGGTCGGAGAGTTAATTGTTGCGCCGAGAAGAGAGTCTGATTTTTCTCCTCGAGAAATAAGGACTCGCAAGGGTCAACGAGGCGTCGATAAGGGCCTTGAGGAACGACGGCGACTAACGATGGAATTAAGCATCTTACAAATAGATTCGAATTTATTTGCATGAATTTTGAAGTCTCCATAAATACCAAGATCAAGAGCGGTATTTCCAAGTACGAAGTATTCGAATTTGCAAGTCATGAGTACTTTGATGAATATTTATGAGAAATGTTTACAACTTTTATAAGTTTTTATGACAAATTTTATGAGTACTTTTATGAATACTTGCATAAGTACTATCATGAATACTTTTATGAGTACTTATCAAAAATTTAGAGTACTTTTATGAATACTTGTATGAGTATTTTTCATGAATACTTTTATGAGTATCTATGAAGAATTTTATGAGTACTTTATAAATACTTGTATGAATACTTTCACAAATATTTTATGAGTACCTACGAAAAATTTTGAGTACTTTTATGAATACTTTTATAAGCACGTACGAAAAATTTTGAGTACTTTCATGAATACTTTTATGAGTATCTATGAATAATTCTATGAATAATTTCATGAATACTTTTATGAGTACTTATGAAAAATTTTTTATAGATTTTTTATTTCAGAGTTCGAGCACTATTTGACTGAAATGTTCTATTCTTTACGACGGAAAATATTTATAAGTACTATATTCCGAACTTTGCAGGTACTCAAACTAAAATTCGAATAACTGTTTTAGATGCGATTGGCAAGAGTACAATATATGAAATTATATTATATCTTATATTAGGAGTATCATTCGAATTCTGGAAAATGATACTTGATTATTGGATTCGACTCGGATTTTTACGTATCGAACTTGATCCCATCTTTAACGGTGAGTCGTTAAGATCGTGGAACGTCCCGGCGCCGTGATACAGGCTGGTTGGATCCACTGGCAATTTGTTATCCGGCGGCGTGACGAAATGCGTAATTACGCGCCGCTAAGAGCGCGGATAATTTTCAGAGCGTTCGCGTGCGAAAAAGTATATGCGCATCATTAATCTCGCGAAACGCGGAGAAAGAGAGAGAGAGAGAGAGAGAGAGAGAGAGATGGTTGAGAAGAAAGAAAGAAAAAAAGGTCGATAATTATACGCGCCGCGGAATATCGTAAATCAGCGATTAGAAAAGCGCGAGTCCGATGATTTCTATCGAGAGACCTCTCGTGAAAGCAAACCGCTCGTAGTAAGGATTACCTCGTGTTTAGAGCGCGGACTTGTGTAGCATCTGGAGACGTATCGGTCGCGACCATTTGCATAATAAGATGCTCGCGCAAGATACTTACTTCGTCACAGTTGTGCATCGCGGCGTAAACACTTTTACGGTGACAAAAGAGTAAACGTAAAAAAAATTTTAAACATGTTTAAATTTATTTTAACCCTCAGACGTATTTTAAAAAAATTTTAAATACAATTTTCTCTTAATTTTAATCCTCCTGTCAAAAAAACATTTTAAACACGTCTAAAATTATTTTAACTCTTCTGTCGAGTACTTTATTATTTAAATTTTTTTACTCAAATACTCGTTTGCTGATAGAAGGATTAAAATAATTTTAGACGTATTTAAAAATTTGTTTTTGAGAGAAGGGTTAACATTAAGAGAGAATTGTACGTATGTTGAATTAAAAATTGTTTTTTATAAAGAACAACGCGATGACGAGGCTAATATATGCCTTTGGATACCGGTGCATGTGCTATAATGAATTTGCGGTAAAGGTCGAAACTAGTATTTACTATCGGGGATCTGCCCCCTACGGAGAACGAGAAGTGTACTACAAGAGGAGTACTGTAAGTACTTTAAATAGCACCTGCACCGGTGCTCAAAGGCTTATATTGACCTTGTCATGATGTTCGGATTTGTTTCGAAATAACGGGCCAAAAATTACAACACATTTTCTGTATTTTTAATTTTCAATTTTTTTAATCGACAAATCTCTTCGCCGAGGTGAAAATAATTTTGGCACCTCGCGGAAATTAAATTACAAGAATACAAATTTAAATTATTACTTTTTGTCACAAACAGTTAAATAATGTATGATTTTTTATTGACAGTAAGAAATAATATTTAATTGAAAATTTCTCTCTCTCTCTTTTCTTATATATGTATATTGATTTAAGCTTTTTTTCTTAATTCAGAAATTCACGTATTCATGAAAGTTCTAAAAGATGTTCATAGGTACTTATAAAAGTATTTATGAAAGTACTCATAAAATTGTTCATAGGTACTCATAAAAGTATTCGTGAAAGTACTCAAGAAATATTTTAAATTGAGAAAAGCTCATTTATGAGTAATATGATTAATCCTACTTTACCATATTATAAATATTTTGTTCTGTGAGAAGGGGGAAGGTTAACGATTTGATATAAAAGGTCACTTCAATCGAAAACGATGTCGTTATTAGCATAAATCCGTCAATGACAGGTAATGATTTATTGCGGATACTAATTAATTTATTTATCAATATAATGTAGGATCAAAAAATTCTGGATGTTTGGTATTAAAACATGTCATTATATGAGGACAGATCGACGTGGCTCGAATATGTCTAGTCAAGAGGCGAGAAATGCAATGAAGCTCTTCGATGAATAAGAACTTGAAATTATTTATAATATACGTCACTTGCGCGATCATGTAATTACACGGAATATATCCGGCAGCGATGTAAATCACTCAAGGTTGAGGAATAACGCATCTCTCTTTCCGTTTCGCTTATCTGTATATCCTTGGATGGATATAAGTATCCTGGGAATTTTGAATTCTTTCATAATAATCTCTAGCATCCGGTGAACCGAAAATTAAAGAAAATAAAGAGAATAGTGAAATGAGAATAAAAAAGATGGATAAGAAAACAAGCAGAAAATAAAATAGTAAAAAGTATGATGAAAAATAAATTATTTTTAAAAATTTAGGATTTTTAATATTCTTCTCTTTATCTTAATTTATTTTTATATTAAGGAATCATAAAATAATTATTATAATTAAAAATAATAATTAGATATTAAATATTATAATAATAAAAGGATAAAAAAATAGAAATTTCCATAAGAGAGGTATAGAGAAAGGATATTGAAAAATAATATTAAAGAAAATAAAATAATCAATAAGTATAGGATGATACCTCTTTCTCCTGCGCGCGCTCTCTCTCTAATTCTAATAATTCTCTGTGATGTTTTTGGTTCTCAAAAAAAAAAAAAAAAAAGAATTATTCGAACGTTTTCCATCTGATCCTCGAGGAAAAATAGTCTCGCATCCTGCGCTGATCGGATAACGTTGCTAATCGTCGATTTCCCTCGTTACGATCGCAGGATCGGCGAGGATGCGCGATACTGAGAAAACGTAACTCTCGTCCTCTTCCGCGACTAAAACCCGTTCGAGCATCTAATTAAAGTATTAACGCCGCGTCTCGCACGAGCTACGCTTTAACGCGTGCGCAAACAAGATGAACTCGAGCCTTCGCGCGAATGTTTCTAGGCCGACGAGCCGGCCTTCGCGATGTCGAGAGATGCGCGCGCGATTTTTTATTAAAATTCGATATACACTCTGGGGTAACTGTAACTGTCGGTCGACTGCTTCTCTCGTTAAGATGTAGGTAGATACGTGCGCACACGCGCAACACTTTTACGTTGTCCCGGAATCATCTTTACACTGTGACGTTTAATGAGAGACTTACAACTTCCTTATATATTTTATTTTGTCGTATCGAGATATTATTAGAAAATTATTTGAAATTCTATTTAAATATTTATAATAAAAATATTAACAAATATTTATAATTATATTGAATAACTTAAGGAACTTAAGTTACATTAAGGATCTTAAGTTACATGAATAACCTAAGAAACTTAAGTTAAGGAACTTAAGTTGCATGAATAACCTAAGGAACTTAAGTTACATGAATAATCTAAGAAATTTAAGTTACATGAATAACCTAAGGCACTTAAGTTACATGAATAACCTAAGAAACTTAAGTTACATGAATAACCTAAGGAACTTAAGTTACATGAATATTTATAATTATATATTTAGAATTAAAAAAAATATATATATGTATATACTTATTTATTTATAATTTATATATTTATACATATATTTTTTATATTTAATCAATTAATATTTTAGTTGAAAAGATAATAATTAAATATATTTATTGTTAACTGTATGAAAGCAAGTATAAATGGAGGAATGGTCTTAAAAAATGTACTATAAGCTCTGCGATCGAAATGGACGACTTTCGATATATCCTGTGCGATAAAAACTGAACGAACCGTAAGAAGCATCCCAAGAAGTTACCTGCGCATCCGTCAAGGAATTGTTTTTATATTTTTAATCGCGAGAGACTCTCTCTCTCTCTCTCTCCCTCTCTCTCTCTTTCTCGATGTGCAAAAGACAGGAAATGCTTAAATGCCTCATTAAGTGGCAATTACGATAATTTATGCGAACAAAATTACCTACTCGCTATCTAAAGTAAAACGTAACATCGATTTCTTCTTGTTTTTGACTACTACTTCTCTAATTGGGTCTTATTCTCCAGAACTGAGATATAATGATTAAAAAAAAAAAGAAATCCGAACAAGATACACAATTGAAACAAAAAGTGACCTGACTATTATTATCCTGATTATATTTATGTTCATTAATTTGGCATTTGTGTAACGAGAGCTATTTAGGAAAATTAGTCTTAATATTTGAAAATTTGACTTTCTCTCTGTTTTTTACATTTTCTAGGTTACTTTATTTGATTTTTAATGTAGGAAAAATTAAACTCTCGAATTATAACAGTTTTAGATTAATTAGTAGTGTAATCAATTAAACAATTTATTTATTTAAATTTTTTAATTAATTAATTTATTAAGATTATCAGGATTATATATACCTATATAATATCATATATTTCTTTTATTATAATATCATTTGATCTTAATTAATTCATGTTTGACATTTGATCTAGATTTAAGTTGCTAAAAATAAGTCAAATTTTCTCACTCTCTTCTTTTCTAAACCAAAAACGATTTAGATCTTAGTTCTCGCAGCGAATCTCTCGCTATGTACCTATATGCTTGTCTCTTTACGAACCAGCTGGCGAACAGGAGCGAATCCATTCGCCATCGACATTGCGCGCAGATCGCGCGTTACCTCCGTTTCAGATTTTTACCGTCGCTCTTCGCGGTTTCTTGCTCAACGCCGGTCGTCCGTATAAAAACGTGCCGATGCTGAGGGAAAATATCAACCGTGCAAAAGCAACGACGCCGGGTTCCGTGAAAATTTCCAGTTTGCTCAGTCGTGCGAGACCGTAACTGGATTCAGGTGCGTGCGCGATTTTAAAGTTTTCTCTCTCTCTGTTTCTCAGGAAAACCGAGCGAACGCTGTCACGACATTTATTATTCGCGCGTCGCGAGTGGAAAAGAAAAAAGTAGGCTTTTTTTTTTTATTTTTTTCGGTCATTAACGATCGCACGCGATAGTCTTTAATTATTAATTACTCGCCAATAATTGCTTGTAATTTATAATAACCTCGCTCTTTAGTTTGCGAGGTCTATTTCAAAAACTATCTAGGCGAACTCGTTTTTCTTATATCTCGAGGTTAAAATATGTGTTAAAATTATTATAAAATTTAGGAATTAAGAGATAATATTATATATTTTTCGGGATTATACGCTTCATAATTATTTTCATTTTATTTAGAATCTTATTAGATCAATTCGAACAGTTTACTAATCTAAGCTTTAATTCGGGAATTTTTTTACATCACAAAAATCAAATAAATTAATATGTAAAAAAACGGAAAAAAATAAATGTTCTAGCATTAAGATAATTTGTCTAAATAGCTCCCGTTTCTAATTAATGCCAAGTTAATGAATATGAAAATAATAGTCAAAAGATCACTTTTTATTTCAATTATATATCTTGTGCGAATATATATATATATATATATTTTTAATGTAGAAAAAAATTAAATTCTGGATTTATAACAATTTAGATTAATTAGTAGTGTAAACTATTCGAATTAATCTAACAAAATTCTAAAAAAAAATTATTAATACAGATTACCTATTAGGAATAAATGTGCAAATATATATGCAATAGAATTCATTTGAAATCACAGACTCTGAATTCGGATCCATTCTGAGAGATGCTTGATAAGAAACGACCGACTGTTGTTATCGAGCCTATCGTCTACAAATTTCGCGATTAAATCGGAAGATTTCCGGCACCTAGGGCCGCGATATACAAAGTGGATTTTCGTGCCGGGGCACGAATTTCACCGTTAGCCGACCCAGTTTCCGCATCCGTGTATAGATAGCATCCGGCATCCGAGAGGTGCCGAATTTCATTTCCAATCCTCCCGGCCCTCATCTCGATTTCTTCGCTACGGCGAGCATCACGACATCACACAGGCAGACAGGAACACGGAATTCCTCACGGCCGTTATAATGGCACGGCATATTTCTCTTTCTCTTTCGTTCTTTCTCCCTCCCTCTCTTTCTCTCTTGCACTTTTTCCTTCTCTTTCGCGACGCAAGGCTTCTACCTTTGATCTTTCCTTACGCGATGTAATTAGTCTCATCCTTTATAGGATGCTCCAGAAATTCTATGTAATTATAGCTAGTGCGAATTTCGAGACCATTTTTCGGAGAACATCTTTATCCGGTCGTTGATGCATTTTTTGTTTCGAAGTTTTTTTTTAAGATTTTTTTTTATACTTTGCCAAGATTGAGAAGAGTCGAGGAAGATAAAAAATTTCTGAGAGGATTCTTAAATTAATTAATCTTCTTATAATTATATTGCTCTTTCAATTTATATTAATTAATCTGTTCGAATTAAATTTTAACGCCTCGGATATGATGGATTTTATACGATTGCAGAGGTAAAAGAAATTAATTGAAGATATTAAAAGATTCTGAAGAAAAATGAGCAAATGACTTTCTATACGTGTAATAAAATCGTTCATTATTTTTATAGCAATTTAATAAAGATAAGACCTGGCATCTTTATATACGCAAAAATCTTTGATCGTGAAAAATATAATCTTCCTTTAAAATTTATTACGAAACATCCTGCACCAGAATGAGAGAGAAAACTCTACCTGAGATAGCTAGTATTTCAATTAAAGCGCGGTCGAGCTCTCGAAGCGGACGACGACAGGCGAGGCGAGTGGGAGTCGAGAAGAGAGAAAATATATCGAGACTCTTATACATATATTGCGATTGAATGCGGTCTCGCGGTGTCAGGTACATACCAGACGGATACGCTTTTAGCCTATTTACCATGGCGAACGAAGGAACGGAGCAGAAACGAAGCATCGTTCTCTCGTCGTCGACGACGTCGTCGACGTCGTCATCGTCGTCTCAGACTGCCTGATGTTGCGCAATCAGATTGCCTGTGTCGGTCGGTTCGCTGACGTTACCACGTGACCGAACCGACCGATGTTGAAGAAAGAGAGATAAAGAGAAAGAGAGAGAAAGAGAGACAGACTAGATAGAAGTATCCTGCACGCCTACATCGCCCCGGGCTGCCTGCTGCCTCTGCCCCGTATGAGGGGCACGTTCTCTTATACCTAGTACTAGAGTGCCGCGGTTGCCCCAACGACGAGGCAACCGCGTGCTCTCTCGACGTCTTATAAGAGGGCTTGGCAGCCTGGAGGAATCAGCGCCGACTTTTTTTCAAGGGTCGGTTGAGAAGAAGACTGTCGCGATATTACAACTCGTCAAACAATTTCGGAAGACGAAAGATTTATTCTATAAGAGACTTGACATACTTGAATATCTGAAGGAATTTAAGGAACTTAAGTTGCTTGAAAAACTTAAGAAACTTAAGTTGCTTGAATAACTTAAGGAACTTACGTTACATGAATAACTAAAGGAACTTAAGTTACACGAATAACCTAAGAAACTTAAATTACATGAATAACTTAAAGAACATAAGTTACTTGAATAACTTAAGGAACTTAAGTTACATGAATAACTAAAGGAACTTAAGTTACATGAATAACCTAAGAAACTTAAATTACATGAATAACTTAAAAAACATAAGTTACATGAATAACTTAAGGAACTTAAGTTACATGAATAACCCAAGGAACTTAAGTTACATGAATAACCTAAGGAACTTAAATTACATGAATAAGCTAAGGAACTTAAATTACATGAATAACTTAAGGAATTTAAGTTACATGAATAACTTAAATTACTTGAATAACTTAAATTAATTGAATAACTTAAATTAATTGAATAACTTAAGAGGAACTTGAATAAACTTAAAGAATAACTGAAAGAACTGAAATTATTTGATCAACTGAGGTAATTTAAATAGTTTGAATAAATGTCATGTTAGACATATAAGGACGTGAGTCGCGATTTCTTCTCCTTCCCGAATTTTACGAAAGAGGGGACCCTCTGGCCAATTAAGAGCTGTTTTACATATCTTGGATTTAGGAACCGTAAATAAATTTTATAGAAACTTATATGTATATATATACATACACCGGTTCTTTTTTTCGTGAATCTCGTGTACCGGTTTTCCTTTAAGTAATTTCTCTCAACTTTCTGCTCACGAGTTAAGTATCATAATTCTCAACGAGGCAATAACGAGAGAAGAGTTCTTCTCTCCTTTTTAAGTTGTAGCATAAAAAAATGTTGTTATATAATTGGTAATTTAAATTCAATTAACATTACGATACATTTCGAAATACTCGATGGTATTTTAGATATGAATCATCGAACAAACAATAAGTTAAAAATGCAAGAGAGAATTTTGCGCTGCATTATTTTGAAACACAAGAAAGATTTCTGCCTCTTTTTCTCCCTACTTTATATATATATATAAAAGACTCTGTTCCCACCATAAATTACCTCTGACAATCGATCGATCGCTCTGACGTCGCAGCTGACGAAACTGAACGGCTATTTCGCCACGGAACGATCGGTATCTCGGTTGGTCTCTTTCCCTCCCTCCTTCCATTCTTTCTCCTTCTCGTGCAACACAATGAAATTGAAGCGATCCAGTCTTGAGTTTGAGTGACACCGAGCGTTCGCGCGCGGCTTTATAAGAATTTCTGCGCCGCGAGGGGAACCCACGAAACGCGTATTCCGTGAAACCGCGGCCTGGAGACTTTAATGCGATGGAACGCGGTCTCGATGTCGGCGCGTTATAGCCCCCTCCGGGCTTCGCCTTCAACCTATTTACAGTGACCGATCGTTAGAGGCGATCCAAATAAGCTACCGCGAGAAACGCCGGCGTCATTAATCGTCGACTCTCGGCCCTGGCTTGTCATGTGTCGCGCGTCTTTTAATAGCGTTAACTCTTTTATCAATAAACAGATACCCGGCTGCCCAAAGCAACTTTAACCCTTCTGTCAAAGAGTGTCCAAAAAAAGTTTAATCCTTCTGTCAATGAATGAGGGCCCATTGAGTAAAAGGTGAATAAAAGCACTGACAGAAGAGTTAATTGGGCTTCATTTCTCGACAATCAACCACAGCACCTAATACTTTGATTTATTAATCATTTTTTTTGCTCTCCAATTTGTCGCTCTCTGTGTATGAATATAAACAAGATTCATTAATTAATAATAGATCATATATATATACACTCTTTCACAAGAACAGCATAGAGTCTAAATGTCCTAAATAATCTATCTCCCTTGTGTGTGTATATATATATACATATATTTAAGTTCCTTAGGTTATTCATGTAACTTAAGTTCCTTAAGTTATTCATGTAATTTAAGTTCCTTAGGTTATTCATGTAACTTAAGTTCTTTTAGTTATTATATATATATATATATATATATATATATATATATAATAACTAAAGGAACTTAAGTTACATGAATAACCTAAGGAACTTAAATTACATGAATAACTTAAAGAACATAAGTTACATGAATAACTAAAGAAACTTAAGTTACATGAATAACTAAAGGAACTTAAGTTACATGAATAACCTAAGGAACTTAAATTACATGAATAACTTAAAGAACATAAGTTACATGAATAACTAAAGAAACTTAAGTTACATGAATAACTTAAGGAACTTAAGTTACATGAATAACCTAAGGAACTTAAATATATGTATATATATATACACACACAAGGGAGATAGATTATTTAGGACATTTAGACTCTATGTTGTTCTTGTGAAAGAGTTTGCATTATTTATTATAGAATCTGGCAGTTTGCAATTTAATTTTCGTTTACGCTATATTTTGTTGTTCCTTAATTATAATATAATTTCATAACATGTCAGATTTTGATTGACTCAGGAATTTAATTACCGCTAAAATCAACGATGCGTTCAACGCTCTTTCTCTTCTAGATCTGTCATTCTTATATTTAATTTTCGTTCGCTACCTTTCTATTCCTTAATTATATAATTTATCATCTTTTGGTATCCTAGATTCAAATTAGAAATTTTCAAATTTATTCGTTCTCGTTCTCCTCTTTACTCTCCTTTTTTATTCTCTAATCATTTGATTAATATCCAATATTAATAATCATATTGTACAGTAGTGAAACAATATAAACATTGATATACAAAATTAAATTCTCTATAATCATCATTAACAAAGTATAAGGAAGAATATTTGTTTCACACACACTCGCACGCAATTATCTTCTCCCTTAATGAAGATAATTTCATATTCCTGAAATATTGGGTTATTGGTTGAAATCGAAAAGCGCCGGGGGATATAATAATATTGACTGGCCTTATCTCAATTCCGTTAAGTCAATATCGCTTATTACATTTAATACACGGTCATCGAACAACTGCGACGGCTCCTCTAATTAAACGTCCAACAAAGAGAGAGAGAGAGAGAGAGAGAGAGAGAGAGAGAGAGAGGCGCACAATTTCCTCGTCGTTTCGAAGACGAAGACGGATTATCCTCAACGTCCAGGCGTCGATCTCAACGGTGTAACTCAACCGGGCCGGGCATTACTTTATAACCGATAATTACCGTCACGTTTCGAAAGCGCGCTGCTCCACCCTCTCGAGGATCGGGTTTGTTAACCGGAGTGTGAGAGAAAGAGAGAGACACGTATATTGCGCGCGCGCGCGCGCGCGAGCCGTCCGCGCTGTTTTCGCGGCGTCCTTGCGCGCGCAAACTGGGTCAGCCGCGCGGCCGGTCCCCGTTTTCTTTGACGAACGGAAGTTCGCACTGAGGAGCGAGCACCGATTTGCGCAACCGATCGAACCAGCCTCGGGGATCGAAACGAAACTTGACAGACACGTGGAGAAAGTCAAAACACGCCACTCTATCGTTTATCCGGCCAAATTGTATGGCGAATCTACATTACATCTTCGAGCTAATCGAGGCGGACGCAAATTCGCCGAAGTTTTGTGCAATAAAATTACATGCGCTCTGACATTATGGAGGAATCTCTGTCGGTTCGCTTTTTAAAAAAATTTTGATAAGTATATTGAGTAATATTAATGATATTTAAATTAATTTTAAATGTAGATTTATATTTTATTTTTATATTTTAATACAATTTTAAAGAGTTTTTCTTCGAAAAAAGTACTTGAAACATTAATTTCTTATAAATGTCGATAAAAACATTTAGTGATTAATTTAAATTAGTTTTAAATATACACATATGTATATTTTATGGTAACAATTTTAAATAATTTTTCTTTAAAAAAATACTTATAAAATTAATTTCTTATAAATGTATAAATAATGAATTATAATAAATGATGAAATAAATAACGAAATCTATAAAAAATTAATTTTTTGAGCATTTTTCTAAGGAGAAATTTTTTTATTGAAAATTGTATGAGAAATGAAACAAATTTTGTTCATTTTTTTTTTCGAGAACATTAGGGATGACAAGATGACAATTTTATCGACGACGATAATCGTATCTAAGTCCACGATTGTCGTTCGAATTCGAGATATCGATATCCGCAAAGGCGGTGTGTCACGACAGTGATCGTAAATCGCGCGGCTCCGCCGTGTCTTGATTCCGCTCCATTGGTTATGCATTAGCTCAATTTTTTGCTCAGCCGATGCTGTCGAAACGCCAGTTCAAAGGCCACCCGGTATAAGTAAAACTCGCGATACTTATGCGATTCTCGCTGCTGACTCCGGTATGACAGAAATTCGTATGATACGATGCCGCCGTAAATAAGCGAGACGTCTCGCATTTTTGCACGAACAGAAAAACCATCTTTGTGCAACCGAAAAGAGAGAGAGGGAATGGCATCTTGAAACTCTTAAACACTCGAAATTTTTTATTTAAAATCCCATGAATCTTCAATAATATAAAGTTTCTACCATTAACAAATCATTGAAATTATATAATATATCAGTTATGATGTACGTATATAAAAATGTTTTTGAAAATAGATTATACTATAAAAAAATATAATAATTATCTTTTATGTTAATATATATTTATAATTAATATTTATTTATGAATATTAAAAATTTATATAAAACCATTATTAAATTTAATTGCGCAATTACAATATATTAAAAAAAAAAAATTTAATTTGACACTGACAAACAAAAAACAGAATTATTATAAATTGAATTAAATTTTTGTTTTACGATTCTTAATGTAGCTTTAAAAAGTTGAACTCTCTGTTATCCAGTTTTCGGTCCGTCGGATTAAATCGATTAAAAATCCAATTAACCACTTTTACGATCGAATTTTTTTTCGCGCACTTAAGCGTCGATTTACGCGCTTTTTTCCTCCGTTGTTCATCGTCGAAACGGTATCGTCCCGAGTAACCTCGTTAACCGCCGAAGCTAATTAAGACGCGTACAATCCTAAGCGCGACTCGCGCTAATAAATACACCGTGTAGTAACGCGGGGCGACATCGTCATTAAGGTGCATGCAGCGGTATACATACGTGCTATATTCGCGGCACGTTCGCGATTTTGCATTAGCTCTCTGACAACCGAGACGGAGGCTCGAAGCGAGAGGCTTCCGCGACGATCCCGCGTTTTTTTTTACGCCTATATAATCACATCTCCGACACATAGCGTGATATTAACCGGAGGAGGATGAAAAGATTCTGCATATAAATATCGGATACGAATATGGACATGAGATAATTTTATAGAAGCTGTATATAATCAAACGAGAGGCTATTAGTTTGAGAAATCGAATGCACAAATATTTCAATCGAGCATAATAGAAATTAAATTCAAGTTTTGTTAGATTGAATGCAAATATAATTGAAATTTCGAATAAAAGCAGTTCGAGAAATGTGCTCGAAAATAAAAAAATTATCCTGAGATACTTTGCTTTCTCTCTTCTCAATGCAGTATCATCTTTTATGGAAACTTATTCAAGTGTATCCTCTGATTATAAAAAGGAATAATGCTGCATTCAAAGAGTATGAGATATACAGGGTGTAACTAAACAAAGGTATACAAAGCACACCATCTAGTGCAGGACGACAAATTAAATCGAAAAGTCCTGAGCCATTTTTTAATCTGAGCTGTATTTTTCGCGCTATACATTGTTAAAGTTTGCCAATTAGCGCGTGGCTACAACGGAAAACAGGCGTATTAAGATCTTAACACGCCTACTAAGGCGGCGCCTACGCTGTTTTCCGTTGTAGCCACGCGGTAATTGGCAAACTTTAACGATTTATAGCGTGAAAAATAAAAGTCAGATTGAAAAATGACTCAGGACTTTTCGATTTAGTTTGTCGTCCTGCATCCGATGGTGTGCTTCGTATACTTTTGTTTAGTTACACCCTGTATAGTTTAAAGAAATGTATGCTTTCTAAACTAGACATTACAAATATATATTCTTAAAATAGCATCATTCTATTTTTTAAATATTAATATCTATTACGCTGCTTATTGACTTTAAGTATAATGATAAAATTTAAATAAATATTTGAATGATATCGGGTGGTCTTTTGAAAATACTGGGTCAGTATATATACATTTCTCTCAACCACCGTAATGGTCCGCCTTTGTAATGTTCTAAACCGCTCTTATCCGGTGTTCTAATTACACCCTTAATTACACGTGCACGTCGAGAAGTCTTTTCATGGCGCGGCCCGAAGTCTGTTCACCGGCATGAAGTCATTTCCTCTCTCGCGCGAGATTTATAAAGATGAAGAAAATCTGGAAGAAGTTCCGGAAATTTAGATATTACGTATTTAGAATGAAAAATCTCGGGAATTGGAATTTACTTAAATATTATTAAAAGTTAAATTTATGAGATCAACTTTTCTTCATCGAAATGAGATCGACCTAACCTATTATTTTAGAAAACGTAATAAATCTAATTTTTCAAATCGTGAATTAATTTTCCAAGATTTTTCCTCGGCGAAAAATCGAGGGCGATCATCATTTATTTGTAAACTTTCCAATTTCTTGCATCGCGTATATATTTTTGTATAATTAAACTTTCGATTCCATTAAAGATAAACTTTGCCAAAAATTTAATTGAACAGTTCTTTTTAATCTTCACTTGGCTCTCCTAGAAATTTAACTTGCGAGCAATATTCCTTTGTTTTACTCAAAAATTATTGACGCAATTTTTTTCAACTTTTTGCATCATATATCTCTGTAACTAATTGCAAGCCTGAAATTAAAATGCCATTAAGACATGAACTTCACCTGAAATTAACCGAGGAGTGTATTCATTAGATCCGTGAAGGTTTAATTCGTTAATATAGTACTTATTTCTCAATAATTTAAAAAAATTTTAATTAAATAAAAATAAAAAATTAAAAAAAAAAAATTTTTTTATCAAGTAAGATTCCTTAAATTTCCAATAAATTAATCAATGCCGTAGGAATCTGAACACAGATGGTAGAGTGAAGATAAATTCTTTATTTTATTAGTTAGTAATCACGAACGTTTCGACCGATTTTTCGGTCATCTTCAGCGTGTAAATTAACAAACATTTCAACGTGACAGTTCAAAGCAGAAAAATCTTAACCTTAATTTTCGGTGTATAAAATTAAATCGTAATTTAACACACATGTGAAAAATATTATATAATTTAAAATAACGTTGAATTCTTGAATAAATTAAGTCACGCATCTTAGTAACAGCCAAGAGAACGTGAAGATTTTTAAAAACTTTTTAAAATTCAAAAATTACCTAAGACATCCGCTAAAGTGGCTAGAAAAAAATAATCATTTTCTCTTCGCTCAATTTTCCCGCCTCACGTTCTCGCGATGGCGACGCGCACGTCCGAGAAACGTTTCGATCATCATACATCCGTCTTATTTCCGCGGAAATTACTCGAGAATCGCTCGCCAACGGCACGACGATGTTGTATTCGCACCTGCCCGATTCGCGGGTCCCCTCGAGCCTGCACCTATGTCGAAACGACCGCTACGGCGCAGCAACTCTGTAGAAAATTTCTCTCTTGGCAGCAGCGCGGTTGCAAACCTGCCCTCGGCTCTAAGCTCGCTTCTGCAATCGCGCGACTACATAGCGACTCCGCGTTATGCGCCATCCCGCGTTTTCTAGCCGATAATTATCGTACCACTGCCATCCCGGGGCCTTAGCCTGCTTTTTCAACTCGTTTCCCTCGAAATGTGGCGTAGGAATTAACGAGCGATCCGTCCGATGAATGTCCGCTATCCCGAAAACTCCCACCGGAAGTCGGGGATTCTTCGATCCTTGAATCGAGCCTTCTTCAGTAATAATATCGTACATTGGAAATTATTCATAATTTTAATTTATTATTTATTTATTTATTTATTTTGATTTATTTTGTAGGAAAAATATTATGAATAACTCGAGTAACTGAAATTATCAAAAGTATTTATTATAAATGTTTATTAATTAGAAATTATTTGAATTATTTATTGTTTTATGGAGAACAATATTATGAACAACTATTGATTAATAATTAAATTTATTTAGGGAGAAATATTATATATATATATATATTATGAATGATTAATTATTTTGCATAATTAACTTTATCTCTCTCTCTCTCTCAACTCTTATCTTTTCTTTTTAATTATAAATCAGTAGAAAAATTCCATCTTCCCACATTATATTTATTAATCTAAACATTCGAAAATAATTTTTTTCGGTCAATTTTGATGCGAAATCGCGAAGAGATACAATGTATTGCGAAGATTAGACAGTGTGCGAATAAATAAAGAATTTTTTTATTCGCGAAAGAATGGTAAAAATGCCTGGTATATTTGATGAATTCCGGGACACCGGGTATAACGCAACGGATAGGTGCACCTCGCTATAGGTGAACCACTCGACTATCAACCTGGCAAATGTCAGAGTATCCTGCCGTCGTCGTCGTCGTCGTCGGAACCTGTCCTGCACTCGTACAGGCGCGCGGAAAATATTAGACCTCGCGAAACCCGCAACTAAGTGCAGCGTGTAGATTATTGCAACGCGGTGCATAATTCAGAGTCGATTAGAATCCGCGTTTAATAGATGTGTGAATAATAGATCCCGTTGGAGATTATCGTTTGACCTAGTTTAATGGAATTGAAAACTTAAGAAGAATTTAAAGAATTTAAAATCTCTCGACAGTATGAAGGAAATACAAACTTTTAAATTTCCTTTAACTTTTAAACTCTCGAAATTTTATTTTTAAATAATTTTGATTTAGAATTTTTTTTACATTTTTGATACTGATCAAATATACCAAAATCAAAGATATTTTTAAAAAATCTGTAATTTTATTATAAATCGGTATTGAAAATTCTAAATTAAAATTTAAAATTGAATTAGATAGTTTGGCCTAATTAAAAATGACAGATTTTGTCAAATTAACACTTAATTCAATATAACAAAATGTATAACGTTTAAATAATTTAATTAGTTAATTCGACAGAAAGAGAGAGAGGGAAGGAATTGAATTATGCCGTACATCACTCATCTCGATAAATCGATAATTTATCAACGAAGTGGAAGGAACAGATTTTGCCTCGATTAAGCTGAACAACTTCGTCATCGCGAGAGAGGAATTTATTTATGCGTGTATGCGTGCGGAGCGATTTAAAATTTGATCGAGCCTTTCGCAACGAAGTAAATAAGCGTAATTACGAGATTTCAAGTTTTTTACAAGAAGTCGACTACTCTTTTTCTCTCTCTCTCTCTCTCTCTCGCACCCCGTTCTTCTCGTTAATCTCGCACTTCGAGTGTCTCGCGGGGACGTCTCTGTTATCAATAACACGAGGAGAGAGAGAGAAACAAGAGTGAGAAATCGGATTTTTTTCCTCCCATCCGTCCAGAACACACATGTGCATTCGCCATTAACATTCCGATAGAAAGCGGTGACTCATGACTACTCGTAGAGTATTTTAACAGCGTCTAGAAACTGATGAAAGTCACTCAGCGGTAACTTTGTCCTACAATTTACGATCAGATTTTGCTCGATCGAAAATCTTTGGTTCTTCGAAGAATTGGCGATTCTAGGATAACTTAATCTAACTCAGCTAGGGATAACCTAACTCAGCTAGGAACTTTTCTCGTCAAAATCGAGGATCGATGCTGCTCGTCGGAAAATTTTTGTATTACACGTGCAGGCAAAGTGGCACTTTGTGTGCTTGTTTTCTGTGCGGAAAGCGGCCGATTTCCCACGCCGCCATCTAGCGGCGACGCGGTGAGTGAATAAACCGCATTCAAAGCCATTGCCCACGGCTTTAGCACGAAATATGGCTAAAATATTGCATAAATGTTTCAATATTGCGCCATATTACAAATATTGCAGCAATATATTGTGCAAATATTAAATTGATTGCTCAGAAATCGGACAAATAAGTGTCTGAATAAATAAAGAAAATAAACAATAAGGAAAAATTCTGCAATATTTTATAAATCCATATTATATTCACGTTTGCAGAAATAAATCAGCATCATTGCAGAAATGTTGCACAATATAGTTTGGCAGCGGACATATCTATGTATTGTGGCAAGCTTTCAGGAATATTGCATGCAATATTTCAATCTTGCAAAACAATATTCCGTCAATATTTCGTGCTGTAGGGATAATTGAATTATACTATCGCCTAGAAAGATGGATCGATTGATCGATCGTGGCCGAAACGTTACATCGTTATCTGGAGATCGATATATAATAAAAAGTCGAAATCAAGACCGAAACCACAGTTAAAATGATGAGAACTTTATTTTGTATTACAACGTTTGATTAGCGATGCCTGATCGATCGATTTAATCCGCGTGGTAATTCTTCTTCGAACATCAATTTTTCTCCTTCTTCCTCGCGGCTCTAGGATCGTCAAGGAGAGAATTTCAACGGGCATCCTCGGTGTATTTTGCGGCGATGACCTCACGTGTCCTTCCACTGTCTTCCTCCGGGCATCGCGCCGGCACAAAAAGGACTATTAATAATCCGCCTTGCTTTCTCATCCTCTTCAATGAAACGCGCAAGATGTTCGATAATTATTATCCTTGTAACCGGAAAGAATACGTTATTTTACATTATATATATTGTATTACGTAATGACATTTATATATTTATATATTTACATCTTTTAAATATGTGATTACATTTAATTATTCTAAATCTTTGGATGAAAGGAATGATCTTATTACGATTCTGGTACCATAAATCTTTCTGTTACTATGATTCTATATACAACTTGTATTAATAACTCCAGTTTGTTTTAAGACTGTTAAAATTGTTAATTTATTAGTTTACCGACAAGAAAATAACATTAATTAGAATTAATCGCATTATTTTTACTTTTTATATGCTATTGTGACAATATTTTTATTAATATGAGTGAGAGTTAAATAGGATATTTTGAAATGTTATTACATTTTTTCAGGGTTGAATAATAACTAGTTAATTAGTTAAAAAAAATAATTAAAAAGTTAATAACTTTTAACTTATTAGCTTAGTTAATTTAAAATATATTAATTTTTAACTGAATACTAGTATTGCTTTTTTTATAAGTTATAAACGTATTATTTTTAAATTAAAGTATTATTATAATTTTTATGTTCATTTGTCATCAATTATTGTAATTATCAAAAAATATATTTTTATATAAAAATCAAAATTTCTTTGTTATTTGTTATTATAAATTTTAAAAAAATTAACAAAAACAAAATTCTAATTTAATATTATATATATAAATAATGTTTTTAAAAATTAATTTTTGATTTAACTTCAATTCAGTTAATTTAACCTTAACTTAATTTGAACTGAGTTAATTTTTCGTTCATGCAACTTTTAACTCAACTAAATTCATAAGCAACTATATTTTAACATTAATTAATCAAATTAATAATATTAATATTTAACATTAATTAATAAAATAAATAATATTAATGAAAATTTTTAAAAAATCATTAACTTACCCAGCCCTGCATTTTTCTAAATTAAACTCCATGCATTGAAAAACGCGAATCGCACGCTTGCTATTATTGAACCATGACATTTCATGATTTTCACCGTTTGATTTTTTAAATCTCGTTATTTATGTCGCGGGTAGAGGCTTAAGAAGAAAATAATCACGCCGGCAAAAGATATACCCGTACGCGCGCGTTTTGAAATAGCCGCGTCTAAAGGCGGCATTCAATCGAAGACAATACTCGGCATTACTAGCCCACGTCGCGCACGATAGTCACGTGGATTACAAAAGCGTCGGCGCGTCATTATGCGTCGCGACGCGGCCCGCGTCCTAGATATCTCCCGCTCGCGGCGACTTCAACGCCAGGCTAGGCGACTTCAACGCCAGGCTAGGCGACTTCGGCTCCGGCAATATACACGCACGCGATCCCACGCTCGGAGATGCGTATCTCCTGCGTCTCTGCCTCCTTCCGATCCTCGCCTTTGTTTCGGCACGATGTCTTCCCGCCGATTTCTATTCCTCCGCCCTTGCCGTATTCCGTAAGTTCCTTCTTTTTCATCTCGCAATCGAGCGCAATCGATGCGATATGCGCTCTTGCGACGTTTCTTTCGAAAATCGAGAGAATTCGGGGAATCCTTGCTATTGAACAGGGTGTCTAGCGAAATCTGGGGATAGAGCATTGATAAGGGAATTTTGTAAATCTGGAATAGTGGAGGAAAATTTGAAATTTTTTATTAAATAAATATAAATCGTTTAAATTTATATTTTTATCGTCGTGTTATTTTATTTCAATGTGTTTAATAGAGATAAAACTAAAAAATTTGGTATAATATAAATAAAAATAGTGATTATTTAAATAGTTTAGACCCTTTTCATTGTTGACAAAAATATCTCAAGAATTGCATGATTTAACATTTAATTGATTTGTCATATAGATATATACAAATTATATATTTGGAAAAAATAATACTAAAAAGTCAAGGAAAAAATTAATTTCTCATCTTGGAAAATCTGAAAAAGTCAAGGAATTTTTTCATTGAGTCTGTTGGACGCTGTTGAAAGAGTTGCGACATTTAATCTAATTCATCTTCTCGAAGAAAAAAATATTTAAAACCTTATTTTTTTATAAATTTGAGAATTTAATAAAATTTTTTTGCAATTTTTTTAAAACAATACAAATTTGTTTAACCAGATGAAAATTAAGAGAAATAATTTCAGGATAAAGAAATTTGATAAATGAATACAAAGAGATCTTTCATATGTTAATTTAGCGAATTAAATTCAAAATTTTGATTTCTAATTTAAAAATTGTATATTTTGTATTAAATAAATTTAATTTTTAGAGAGAAGGGATGCTTTAACTTCAATTAACCTCAACTTGATTCAAGGTTTTTAAAGGACAGTTTTTACGGCTGAATCACAAACTTTATGGGGGTTCTAAATTAGGATCAAAATAGCGAGGAATGCGAGTCCGCGGATTTTGCCGGCGCCAAAAATAGCGCTGTTAGACGAAGCTTTTATTAGATGCGCTTTTATTTGTCCGACATGTTTATGCACGCAGATAAAGAAGGGGCGATGAGCCACGTGTGTCTTTGTCCCGCGTTTTTCTCGAAAAAACAAGCGCCGTTTCTGGACACTCTTCTCTCGCAACCGCTGTGCCAGACCGGAATCGAATGAACGATCAAAATTCCATGCACGGTGTGTTTCCCCGGACAGGAATAACAGATTCATCCAAATTCCACGAGCGACAAACGACGGGAGGCGAATTCTCCCGTCGTAAAATTAACCTCTAAACCGACTCTAAAAATCGTTTTTAGGATCGAATCCGGTTCGTTAAGCGCCCTTTTTTTTAAACTCAACTCAGTGTTTCTGCAAAATAAATTATTGTCTACTCGAGATGGTAAAAAAGCTGAAGCAGATTTATTTTGAATCGCGCTAGATATATTAAAAGAACGTGGTTCTTGAAAAAAAAATCTGGAAGAGATATACACCTAATAACGAGTTTTATAAAAAAAAAAAAAAAAAAAAAATATTTTATTTCTGATGAAGATTTTTGTCGAAAGGGAAAAAAACACACTTTTTCTCCATTTTGGAACACGATTTTCATAAAACATAAACTTTCCATTTTTTCTGAATGTGCGGTTTCTCCTTTAGTTCCCCGGAAATACTTGATTTTACGAGATCACGCTCTTTTGGCATCGAGGTCGATTTATTTCAGGAAGAATTCGAGATAAAACTCGCGCGTCTCTCTGAACAATCCTCAATCTTCTTTTCCTCAACTTTCCGGATTCACGCGGAATCCGCGTGCGCGAGCATGACCGGTTTTTATTCGGCGACACGCGGAAAGGTCGCGCGCGCGACACGGTCGCCATTACTGCGATTTTATAGTTAATTAATACTGCGGCACGGTCGCGGTATTGTGAGCAGCTGGAATTTTTCAACAATTATTTGTTTCGTAGGCGGCCAACGCGGCCATCGCGGCGATTCATGTACATGTATAGCTTAAAACGGATACGATTTGAAGAGAGAAAAATAATCGATTTCTCGAAATGCCGACGAAAGGAAAATAATACGAGAAGCGAGGGAACTATGGACTTCATCATTTAATTATATTTTTTAATTATCTCATTAAAAACGCTTCTAATGTTAATTAATCATTTTATCAATATCAATTTAATTGACGTGTCTTATATATTAATTATATAGACATATATTTTGATATACCAAATATATTTTAATTTAATAGTACAACATATTATTCTAATATATAAATCGTAAATAAATGAATTATCGTATGCAGCAATTAAAATTATATTATATATATAAATAAATTAAATTCTGAATGATTATCATGCATGCACATTGCACTTTTTCTCTCTTCTTCTATTTTTTTAAATGTAATAAATTACATATACTTATCACTTATCGGTATAATTATTTTTTTTTTTTATCGAAACCTTATTTTTCCACTCAGGTATTTCCGTATAGATACTAGTAAGTTTCTGCTTGCTTTTTTTTCTCAGGCACTACCGCGTGTCGAGAAGCGAGTTTCCGTGTTTTCTTGGCGGGATGCGCGCACGAAAAAATACAATTTTGACGATAATCGCGATCGCGCGCGCTTTCTCCTCGCAGCGCCCGCGCGCTCATTTGCATCGTATCGTAATTTCTCATCGAAAATGAGCAGCGTGAATACATATCATATCAACTTTTCAAGGAAATCGTTACTTAATAACGATTTCCTTGAAAATATTTTTCCATTATAATCACGATTCCGCGCGATAAGCGGCCGATAACGGGTGTCGCGGAATACAGCATCAGTATAATGTAGCATACTCTCTCTTTCTTACTTCTTCTATATGCATATATATAATTTTTTATTAATATAACATATATTAAAAATAATATATATTTTTTAATGCTATATACTATTTTTTTTATTAATATATGCATATATATTATTTTTGTATATATTAATTTATTTATACGAAAAATATGTATACAACATAAATTAATATATATACAAAATAATACGATGTAATATAATATGTACAAAAATTATTATATATACTTTTTGTATATATTAATTTTATATATATGTGTATATATGCATATATAAATTTTTGAACCTAGTTGCCGTGTAATTTCCTTGCGAAACGTGAATCGTGGGCGCGAGATAATCTCTCTCCGGTGCGATTGATGAATCTACCTCGACACGCGGACGGAGGCTGCGTCATCTCTCAAAGATCTCTAGCGCGCGAAATAGACGGCGACACCTTCGTCGTCGATTTATAAACCAGTATAACTCCACGAGGATTACACGCGATCGCGATCGACAAAGCGATTGTATATATACATACGTATGTATATAATATACAACTCTATCTATAGGATTATATGCATCAATCGCGCGGTCCATCTCTGCAGGTATCCAGAACTGGATTTTATTCAAACTTTCGTAGAGCCGCGATTTTTATCACAGCAATAACAGTAATGATCGAATCAATCATTCTAGAGAGAACATTATTCTGCAATCTTCCCTCTCCCCAATATTTCAGGAAGCGTAAAAAAAATATGTTCCTGTTCAAAAAGAAAACCACACGCAACAGCGTTTATAACTCTCTAAAAGAGTAATGTATTATTATTATTATTATTATTATTGTTGCAAGAGAAGTATTTTTTTTCATATAAGTGTGTTTCATAAAATTGAAACTCTCGGAACGAAATTTGACGTATCTTTTTGCAACATCGAGAGAGCAATGTCCCTAATAGCACAATATATCCAAAAGATATTCAGAGGATATTCAGAGGATATCCAGAGAATATTCTCAGTATGTTTTCTGAACGTTTTCGGGATATGTGAGCTGTTAGGGGTCGCATCCGCAATGTTCTCGAGAGAGCAGTGTTCATAATAGCACAACATATCCACAAGATATTCAGAGGATATCCAGGCAGGACATTTTCAGGATGTTCTCTGAACGTTTTCGGGATATGTGTGCTGTTAGGGGTCGCATCCGCAATCTTCTCGAGAGAGCAGTGTCTATAATAGCACATCTTCGAAAGATATTCAGAGGATATCCAGAGGATATCCAGAGGACGTTCTCAGGATGTTCTCTGAACGTTTTCGGGATATGTGTGCTGTTAGGGTCGCATCCGCAATGTTCTCGAGAGAGCAGTATCTATAATAGCACATCTTCGAAAGATATTCAGAGGATATCCAGAGGATATCCAGAGGACGTTCTCAGGATGTTCTCTGAACGTTTTCGGGATATGTGTGCTGTTAGGGATCGCATCCGCAATGTTCTCGAGAGAGCAGTGTCTATAATAGCACAACATATTCACAACATATTCAAAGGATATTCAAAGAATATTCAGAGGACGTTCTCAGGATGTTTTTTGAACGTTTTTGGTATATGTATGCTGTTAGGGGTCGCATCCGCAATGTTCTCGAGAGAGCAGTGTCTATAATAGCACATCTTTGAAAGATATTCAGAGAATATCCAGAGGATATCCAGAGGACGTTCTCAGGATGTTCTCTGAACGTTTTCGGGATATGTGTGCTGTTAGGGGTCGCATCCGCAATCTTCTCGAGAGAGCAGTGTCCATAATAGCACAACATATTTGAAAGATATTCAGAGGATATTCAGAGAATATCCAGAGGACGTTCTCAGGATGTTCTCTGAACGTTTTCGGGATATGTGTGCTGTTAGGGGTCGCATTCACGATATTCTCGATCGATCGCCGAAAAAGTTCACACCTCGCTGACCGCAAATAATGCGGCTCGCTGCACTTTCGCAACGCGGATAAATATATACCTGCACGAGGCTCGCACACACAGACACACACATACACATGCATATATATACGCGCATGCGCTGCATCGCGTACCCACACTCCTGCCCACACACGCGTGTGTACGATACCGGAACGAAGCGAGTGACTAACCTCTGTGAATAGAAGAGACGAGGAGGAGACTAGTCTCTGCCAGGTTTAATACCACCAGGTCGGCGCCTCTCCGCAGGATCCCTCCAGAAGAGAGGTTCGGGTTAGGGGACTCCCCCGAAATTCCTCGGACGGGTTAACAACGCGGTCGCGCGTTCTCACTCGGCGGACGCTTCTGGAGGAAGCTCCCGAAACTCTCTCAGACGAGAGAGGTCGTTCACTGGTCGACGATCATGTGGTGCACGACACGCTGGACGACGTCGTCGCGGCTCGACGCTCCTCGTACGGAGTATAAACCGCGTAGACACGTCAACGCGGTGGCCATGCGACCTTCCTACGTAGATTCCTCGATCTCCCGATGGGCGATTAATTTTCTCGAGTCCTGGGAACCTGGTGGATTCTGGCGCGCGGGTGCTCGAGCCGTAGAATCGCGTATGTTCTCCTTTGAACCCTTGGAACACGCTGGATTCTGACCCCTCTCGAACCCTTAGCAATGTCAATTGAAGATCTAAGTTATTAGGATTTTCATTCCCTTTAAAACTTTAGAGATTTTCATTCCCTTTAGGGATTTCTGATTCTCGAGGATGTGAACCAAGATTGGTTGTGACTTTTGAACTTTAAGGATGCAATGAATCCTGTTTCTTTGGATTTGTTTCTTTGACTGTCTTCTGCACTCGCGCAATACACCGAGCTCGATTCACTGACTTATCGTGTCTGTGAAAGACCAGGAAGCAGCGCGGATATATCACTCTCACTCGCGCAAAGACGTTCTTCGGGATCCGTGTTTTTGTCCCGCAGATTGGGACCGGTCCTTACGAGGTGGTCCTCGAGGATTGGCAAACGCTGAACGCGACCAGCTGGTACCAGCTGTTTTCTGGACGCGATTGTAAACCGTGTTGCTCGCCGGCGACCAAACGACTGTAGACGCGATGGTAGTGGTGGAGCAGGAGGACGAGAAGGAAGAGAAGGAGAAGGAGGAGGAAGTGGTAGGGTAGGTAGGTGAGCTACTCGAGAAGAAGGAGAGCCTTCTTCGCGGCGTCCTCTTCCACCTCGTCGTTGCGATCGTCTCCGGCGATTCTTAGTCTGCCAATTTCAAGCGACGTTATATCTTTCAACGACCACCGTAGATTTATCGCAATTGCCTAAACAGACGTAAAGGAATCTTTTTTTCGACACTTTTGGAATTTCTTCGGTATTTTAATGGATCGCGACGCTGAGGAATTTTTCGACAATGAATAATCGACTTCAAAATGTCTCTGCGACACTTTATGTCTTCGATTCGCCGACTCGGGAATCGTCTCACGAATATTTGGTGCCAACTGTGTCAGCTACGCTATAGCACGGTATAGGACCAAAATTGGATCTTCACCGGACGCACCGCGAAAAACTCGCTATTTCAGCAACTCTTTGTCCACACTCGAGAATTCGAAGATCTAGTGCTCGATCGAAGACTCTATCAAGAATTGTACGAGCAGAGAGCCACAATTTTCGAAGATCCCTCTAGAGGTCCCTCGGAGACCCCCGGGGAATCAGCAGGACGACGAAATGAACTCCTTCTCGTGCGCGGCAGGACGACGAAGTGAAGAAAAAAAGAGAGAGAAAGAGAGAATGAAAAAAAAAAGGAGAAGGAGGTCGACGGCGACGTCGCGACGCGCGTCGTCGGCGAGATGAGGCAAGCCACTGGTCGGTCCCCGCCGTAGAGGCTCTATGGCGTGCATCATGGCGTGTACTTCCAGCGGTATAGCTTGCTCGAGCGGGGCCCGAGGGGGACTTGGGAGGGAGTAGGAGACGACGAGGAGGGAGCGATCGGGGCCCGAGAAGGAGAGAGAAAGAGAAAGAGAGAGAGAGAGAATACGCACTAGGTAGGTAGGTAGGTATGTATTTCGCCCGCGGCGACTCCAGGTATAGCGGTACTTGGGTACCCCATCTCTCCCCAGTTCCCCTTTGGGGTCCGCACTTACCTCCTCCGTGCCTCGCAACCACCTTCCTCCACCTCCTCTTCGTCGTAGAGCGCACAAAGGTTCTCCAACCGGCGGTTCTCCGCGGCGCTGCACGTGTCACTAACACACGACTCCACGAGAGGGCTCTCCTCGCCGCGCTAATGCGGGGGAACCGATGCAGCTTCAAGGACGTGGCTTTTCGGCCTAAGCCTAGGCGCACCGACCTACTGCCGCCGGAGACTTCGACGAGGGGTTAAGACATGTTCATCGAGTTCAGCGAGGAGGAAAGAACACGCGCGATTATCAATCATTGCAAATCATGCCGGGCCCGAAAGATGTAATTGATTAATAGAGAGCGGAGCAAGGGAATAGTTTAGTGTTGATAATAGCAGTGGTGGTAATGGTAGTAACGGTGCCGTACACTAATAATATTTTATCCAATCTAGACACGTCGTAAAAGTTTTATTCATTTTAATTTCTTATACCAACTTCTCCTTTTTTTTATTTTTTAAAACTAAAGCTAAATAAAATTTATAATATTGTATACAATTATTAAAATTTATAAATTGTATTATATAATAAAAAAGTTAAAATTAAAATTAAAATTCATAAAATTTATAATATTGTATACAATTAATAAAATTTATAAATTGTATTATATAATAAAAAAGTTAAAATTAAAATTAAAATTAAAATTAAAATTTATAAAATTTATAAATTGTATTATATAATAAAAAAGTTAAAATTAAAATTAAAATTCACACAAGTCGTGTGACAGCAATGAACAGTGTTAAAAATTCTGCAACTTTTTCAGAAAGATTTATACTTATTATTATTTATTTAACGACAATTGTTATTTCTTTGAAAATAAAATAATATTCGAAGTTATTTAAATTAATGCACAAATGTAAGACTTCTTTTCAAAAAAAACATATTTTATGTATCATTAATTTCAGACTAAAGATTGTTATGTAAAACGCTTCTCTGAAGACGAAACTAATGGAAAGACACTCAAAAAATATTATTTTACAATAAAAATAGAAATATCCTTCGTTAATGCCATCTCATTAAAATTTTTAAATATTCTCTTCAATTCAAATTTTTGTTTCTGCTTTTACTTCTCATTTTGATGTGATTTATATTAATCTATTATGATTTATTGATATACTCCGCAATTAAGGACAGACTGTTATGTCTATAATCGACAACTCGCCGATGTATTGATATATTCTCGCGAATGGACATGGCGGGAAAGGTCTCTTCACATATATCTTGCGAAGATGCGCAAAGAGAATAGTGCAAATGTAAATGCGCCCAAGTAATCGATCGGCGGATAATAATTAATTGGACAACTCCGAATGCATTTCGGAATCCGCTTGAACTCGCGTGATTCGCTGTCTTTTTTTTTTCCACCGTGAACATTCCATGATATAAAATTTCAACGCGAAACCGCGGAATCCGCCGCAAAGTTGATGAGGCTATTAAAATCATCGCCGATAATGCACTTGAAAGCGGCGCGATCGATTATTTTCGCAAAATTTAAAATAAAATTAAACCTTATCATATAATATTAATTTCTTAAATATTAATATTTTTACGTTATAATATTATAGTTTCATTATTTTTTCATATTTTCAATTTCTTTATCCTGATTTATGCTTTAAATGTTATAATTTATTTTTTATTACATAAACTACAAAAAAATTAAATGAAATCTCTGAAGAGTAAATCGGACTCTTTTTGTCGTCGAAACCTACATTCGGCCACCAGATCCGGGTCCACGTTGGAAATCCGGATCTCTCATTGTGGCGAGAAAATAAATTTGATCGAACGGAGCTCGGGGAGATCGATTCGATTTGGCCGATCGCGGAAAAATGGCGGGAGAAAAAAGGCCCCTGACTAATAACGTCGACGGGGCGGTCTTGGAAAAAAATATAAATCTCGGCGCGGATGATGGGAACGTGGCGCGGAAGAAGCGGCGAAACGGAAAAGAGAGCCGACAGGTTCTGATCGATGATGTCAGAAGGATGCGCTGCTTATCGACGTCTGCACGTGCGCTGGGATGCTGCAATTAAGCAGCCTTTCTCTCTCTCTCTTCTTTGACAGCCCACCCTCATCTCTCGCGTAGCACGTGCACACCCGGTGCAAGTCGACCAGCACGAAGTCACGCGAAAAAACGGACGACACGACGGACAGCGAGATATATAGGCTGGAAACCGTTCCGATAAATGATAACGCATCGATAACTGACCACGGTAAATCCTCTCGTTATTCTAAACAGGCCCGAGACTCGAGAAAGGGATTATAAAGTCTCCTTTGAGTGCAGATTTTGACAGTTGAAATTAAAATTAAATATTGATTCTAAAATGTCGAAATTTTTTTGTCAGAAAATTTAATTACGGCTTTAGCCGTGGGCAATGATTTTGAACACGGCTTATTCACTTACCGCGTCGCCGCTAGATGGCGGCGTGGGAAATCGGCCGCTTTCCGCACAGAAAACACGCACACAAAGTGCAACTTTGCTTGCACGTGTAATACAAATTAAATTGCAATACACTTTGCTATATGAGTAAATTTTATTAAATCATTTTTATAAATAGTATTTATTAAAAAATTGTGTATTATATATATTATATTTATTAAATGTTATTTTCTTTAATTATTTTCTTTAAATGATGATATGACGTTATGAATGTCCAAATGATGTAATATTTATATAGGTACGATGATTTAGTTTTATTGTTAATGTGATGGAGAAGGCAACAGGATGTTGATATTTTCTTAATAACGGTAACGGCTCATTCGAGATCCCTTTTATGATCATTAATTCACTTGGTCGCACTAATATCGCTCCGGTATTATCATTATACCCGATGTGCCCCGGTGAAGCTCGTTAACGAAACTACGTAGTATTCGGTTGCATCCTGTGTTTGCTAATTGCGCGTATAAAACGCGAAGTGCAATTTCATCGCCGAAGAGTCACCGGAAATTATTCTCGGTACCATTTTTAGGCCTCGAAATACGAAAAAGAATTTAAACGTTTAATTCGTATAGGGATTGTACGGTAATTTTAAGTAACAACGATTGCTTGGAGAACCCTCATGACACCAAAAGCTACTTTCATTGTATATACAAGTATTTTTTCTCTCTCTCCCTTTATATATTTATTTATTTATTTATTCATTTATTTATTTATCTTTTTTACGCTTTTATTTATTTATCTTTTTTACGCTTTTATTTATTTATTTATCTTTTTTTATGCTGAAATTTTTAAATCATGAAAATGCGAGGAAAAATCCTCAATTTTCTGTTCTATCCTCTCACGTTTGATGACTTCAAAAGTTTCAAATCTCCAAAATTCAAAATAAAAAATATGAAAAGAATAATAAATATATTTTTTTTAATATACATAATTATAAATATATTTTGCGATTTAAAATTGGACAGTTCGGAGACTTGAAAGTTTCGAAATTTAGTTGTAAGTCTTTAAAGGCCAATATTTAAATCAAAATTTTATTTGAAAGTTCGGAGGCTTGAAATTTTTCGAAATTCAGATTTGTATATCCTCAAAATCCCAAAAGGCAAAGATTAAAAATGCGGTGGCATTTTGATGCAAACGAGAGAAATTACCAAAATGAGATTTGACAGCTGAAAGGTTTGACACTTCGAAATGCGGAGATGTAAATCCGCCAAGATCCGATGAAGGCTTAATGAAAGTTTATGACTTCAAAAGTGTGACGATATCTTGATGCAAACGAGAGCAAATGAGAGCGAACGAGAGAGCAAACAAGAGCAAACAAGGGAAATTACCAAAATGTGGAGAAAAGAAATTTCTCAGGGGGGAATTAACAGGGGGAGCCGACCGAGAACCGGCCGAGGCGTACATATAGGGTGTATCTAAATAAGTGCGAAAAATTTTAGGAGATGATTCTTTGTCGAAAATTAAGGGGCGTTACCTATATATAAACATATACTATTATATATCTCTTTCTGAGAAGTTACAATTTTCTAAAAAGGGAGTGCGTTCTTAAAGGGATGCTGACCATGTCTGTTTTACCGACTTTGAGTTCAAGAGCTTTAATTTTTATTGGCTATACAGATTGAAAAATCCTTCTTTCCAATTAAAGTACTGATAATAATAAAAAATTTATTTGTTCACAAAATATGGCGCTCCCAATAGAGATGACATGAAAGAATAATACAGAAGTAATAAAAATTACTTGAATTAATTATGCATGTATATTTGCGTGTGGAATCGATGTTGAGGCATAAAACAGCAAAAATTAGTTGTAGGACAGCGCTCCCCATTAATTATTATCAAGTACTTTCATTGTGGAGAATTTTTCAATTTGTATATTCAACAAAAAATGAACCTAACCTAACTTAAAGTCGGTAAAACAGAACTATGGCAGCATTCCCTTAATAACATTTTTTTTTCTTAAAAGCTATTGATTTTACGAGAAAAAAAAAAGATATAAAAAAGTTTCTAAAAGAATCAAACCTTTTAACGCATATTTTTCGATAATCATATTCCAGTTTGTTAAAAAGTTTTGACAAAAAATTAAATAGAGGTTATTAGCTTTATTTCCTTATAACGATACAGGAAGATAAAAAATATTAATAAATATCCTTTTTATTAGTGAGCAATATTCACTAGGTTTCATTTTTTATAATTTGTCTAAAATTTTATAAAAAAAATTAACTCAATTTTTATCTCCCTCTTTAGAAAAGTGTTCTCAAGAAGGGATATAAGAAACCCCTCTTAATTTTCGATCAAGAATCATCTCCCAAAATTTCTCGCACTTATATTTAGCTACACCCTGTATACATACGTACATACGGCGTGGCCGGTCACCGTAGCCGAATTCGTCGACTTCGGTTCCGGTACGCGAACACGCCAGGCGAGCCAGGTGCAACAGGTGAGTCCGGCTCCCCGAGCGCAGACACGGCTCGGCGCTTATCCGCCAGGTCGGCTCGACCAATCCCAGGAGGAGACCTACATACGAGAGGCTTCCACCACCCGCGGCTACCTAAGGACACCGAGCGCGACTACAACCGGTTCAGCGTAACTCTCGATCCCGTTAACGCGCGCAACTTGACGCGTATCAGGCTGGAACTCTTTCGGAGCTGGATCTGGCACTGGATCTCCTCCGCGCGATGTGATGTATCCCTAAAGATCGCCTCTTGCCTCGAAACCCCTACCCAGAGACGCGTTCTCCATTCTTCGTGCGAGCTCCTTCGCGTGTATCTTTTTTCGTTTGCGCGCGTGTTCGTCAATTTAATTTGAATAGATCAATTCAGAGTGGCTACCGCAGCGATTGTGAGACGGACGTGTTTGTTGATATAGGAGGTGAAATTTTGTTAAGAGTAAAAGCCACACGATGTAATCTTCTGGTGATCGAGCGTAATCTTCCGGATGATCGTTCGAACATATCACGTTCGACCGCGATGATTTTTTCGCAAGAGCGCTCTTCAATTTTCTTCGCGATTTTCTCAATTGCGATAGATTTGTAATGTAGAGGAAGATGAGAGAGCACAGAGCTTGGAAATTTGCTTGGGAAATTTATTTATTATTTTGAGATTTCAGCATTTTTTCTGAAAGTTGTCTATAGATGTATAACTTAAAAATCAAAAGATTTTTAGAGGATTAAAAATTTCCTAAAAATTTTTCTCATATTGTAGAAACTCGAGGAAAATTTTTAGAGAATTAAAGAGCGTGCCTGCTTTAGAAAGCTGACAATAAGATGATTTTTGAGAATTTTTAAAATAAAAACTGCATAGCGGATTATTCTAAAAACTTTTACGCATTTATTGTTAAATATTTATAAATAAAAAAAATTTTTTAGTTAAAAATATCGCAGATATTGCTCTATAAAAATCTTCTTGCGGCTTCATCGCCAGAGTTGCAAAATTGCGAGCATTCTTGCTCATATCTTCGGAATAATTCGCTGTAAAGTTTTTCCAAAAATTATTTTTTTAAAAATTCTGAAAATTCTCAGAGGATTAAAAATTTCCTAAAAATTTTTTTATATTATAGAAACCTGAAGAAAATTTTTAGAAATTAAAAAAAATATTTTTTACATTAATTAAGTGAACTTCATCAATAATTATCTTAAAGAGATTAACAATTTTTCTACAAGCTTCTAGAGATTTTACAAATTTATCATCGCCTAGAGATCAATATTCCCTCGTTTCTTCATTTTTAATTTTCTATGATAATTTCATTGTTTTATTTTTGTCGCGATGCATTCATCAATGTCACCTCTACATTCCCATCCGGCAACGACACGCGCGATCAACTGAGATGGTCCGTCGCGATAATTCCGTCCTGATCTCAAGCAGGACTTCGTATCCGCTCCATAAATCGAGCGTTGTGCAAACCGATCCCGTAATGAATGCTAGATGTGTACTCGTCGACTTACTATATAATTGATAGGAAGAGATCAGTTGCTCTCTCTCTCTCTTCCTCTCTCGGTGAATTCAATTAGGAGGCATCAGCTGGTCGTCGATTTTCTACGATCGATCGACGGAGCTTCGAAGAAGCTAAAACGGTCCTTTAGAAACGCGCTCTTCTATAAAAAAAAAAAAAAAAAAAAAAAAAATCGAGTCGTGGGGAGAGAAACGCAACGGATAAGGCGTGTCCGATTCTGCATCGCGTGCTTACAATGTATTACGAGACTTCGAATATGCATTATACGGGAATCTCAAATGACAAGTCGGGCTCTCAAGTGTCCCGTCGCGTTACCGTTCTAGTTCGTAGCGGAAGTTGCGGAGCGCGAGATTTTGTTTTAATCCGCCGACACATCTCCTCCGAGAGACGACGGGAGAGATGCAATCCTATCGCGGATATACACGTGCGTATAAAAATCAGGAGGGCCCGACTCATCCTCGCGAGGAGATGCAACTGTGTATGCATCGTGCACGCATAGTTATGCGCTCGTTCTCGAAATGCACTGACGCTTGGGTGCTAATCACAGTCCGAGGTGCAGGGGCATATCGGGGGCGGCATGACGGAATATTTTGCCCCCCTCCCGACAGGTCGTCGATCTTCTCGACCCGCTGATCCGGCTGTCGGTCTCGTTTCGCGACCTTTTTTTTTTGTTTTATTTTATTTCGCTGGTTTGCTGAAATCGGGTTCTGAAATTCGCGCTGTAATGTGTATGACTATAATTACTGTCGTCTAGATGTTGCAAATTTACGAATTAAATCGTGCTGACTATTCTATGAAATAAAATACTAGGAGGGAGTGACGAACTCTAAGTAGTAAAATAATAAAATAGTATATTACTATTAATAAAATAGTATACTATTTTGTATTACAAGTGCAGGCAAAGTGGCTTTGTGCGCGAGGTGACCGATCGCACGCCGCCATCTTGCGGCGGCACGATGCGGGAATAGCCGTGTTCAAAGTTATTGTCCACGGCTAAAGTCGTGGGCAATGACTTTGAACACGGCTTATTCACTTACCGCGTTGCCGCTAGATGGCGGCGTGGGAAATCGGCCGCTTTCCGCACAGAAAACACGCACACAAAATGCCATTTTGCCTGCACATGTAATACAAAAATTGTTCTTTTAATTATTTAATATTTTAAAATATTAAAATAATCAATTATAATACAATCAAATTATATAATAGTAATAAAATATAATATTAATAATATATATAATATATAATTATGTTATATAATAAGAGTCTATTATTATAATGTATAATTATATTATTATTTATATTTATAATATTATAATTTTATTCAATTATAATTAATATTTAAAGTAAATTAGTTTTAGAATAAAGAAGAAATGGTATATCAATTGTTATCAATTAAATCGTATATATGTACTATATTAAAAAATAAAAATCTTTTGATTAAAAACAGCAGATTAATTTGAATTAATAAAAAAAGAACAACAGACTTCTCGAGGACGTTTAGGATTCTCTTAAAATAAATAAAAAGACTGGAAAAAAATAATAAAAATGATGAAAGGAGAGAAAAGGCGGATAAAATGGGAAACAATATCTGACGCATTCCCGGGACTAATCTCATGAAAAATGACCGAAGGTACCGGTCGGCTTTGATTAATTAACAGTCACGGCTGCCCAGCTTGTCATTTCTCGTTGCGCGTACAGTAAATCGCCGTGTACAACCGCAGAATAAACAGCGTTCGGGCACGATTAGGAAAAGCGCAGCATCAGCATCGTTATCGCTCCACGGCGCGTCAATCTCCGCGCCTCATTGTCGATAGATTAAGGCAGATTAGTCGGACCTACTTTCGGATTACGCCGCCGTCTCTCTGTTATGGAACCCGCGAGATGCATGGAGAGATAGCCGAGCAAACACTGCATCAATTATCGACGACATATCGGCGAATTTGTAATCGATTTTCCCTCGGCGGGATTGCAACGTCCCGACGAGATGCGATGAGCTCGGTAGGGAGAGGATACTGTATATAGAATCTGTTCTTGCGAATTAAACCATGCGAGTGCAATGTAAGATAACGGATAAATCGCGTCTCGTTATTAACTCTCTCATGCCGGAGAGCATCGATTTGAACTATCCTACTTTCCGTACTTACGTCTATCTAATGCCAAATTTTCAAGCGTAAACCTTAGAGCGATCTTCGAGGAGGAAGGTACTTTTACGGTACCTCCGGTAGAAAAAAATTTCGACTTTCTATCCCGTGATTGAAATTAATATATTTAATATTTAAAAATATTTGGAAATTATATTATATTTAATATAATTAAAATATATTTAAAAATTATATTATATTTGATATAATTAAAATATATTTAAAAATATATTTAAAAATTATATTATATTTAATATAATTAGAATATATTTAAAAATTATATGTGATATAATAAAAGGCCAACTTAACGAGCTTATATGCTATTAATTGAAAAATTTATTTATTAATTTACGTCATACTATACAAAAGTTAAGATAAACGTTTCGACTGTACGACAGTCTTTCTCAATATCCTAATAATTTGTTAAAAAATTAATTTAGTCATATCGACCTTATTATAAATACAACAATTATGAGATTATATGACGAACGCAGTACAAAATTCATGTTTGTTGGCATGAGTTAGAGCGTCAGATGCTGTTATATTATGTAACGACATTTTTTGTCAACGTACATAACACTTTTTTTAAAAAAATTATTTCTTTTTACTTAACATAATCACATAGACAGATATCGATTTGTTTTTTAAAAAAGTACGACAGAAAGACTGTCGTACAGTCGAAACGTTTATCTTAACTTTTGTATAGTATGACGTAAATTAATAAATAAATTTTTCAATTAATAGCATATAAGCTCGTTAAGTTGGCCTTTTATTATATCACATATTTTAATTGTATACGAGCCGAAGTTTAATTTATAAAATATATATATTTAAAAATTATATTATATTTGATATAATTAAAATATATTTAAAAATTATATTATATTTGATATAATTAAAATATATTTAAAAATATATTTAAAAATTATATTATATTTAATATAATTAGAATATATTTAAAAATTATATGTGATATAATAAAAGGCCAACTTAACGAGCTTATATGCTATTAATTGAAAAATTTATTTATTAATTTACGTCATACTATACAAAAGTTAAGATAAACGTTTCGACTGTACGACAGTCTTTCTCAATATCCTAAAAATTTGTTAAAAAATTAATTTAGTCATATCGACCTTATTATAAATACAACAATTATGAGATTATATGACGAACGCAGTACAAAATTCATGTTTGTTGGCATGAGTTAGAGCGTCAGATGCTGTTATATTATGTAACGACATTTTTTGTCAACGTACATAACACTTTTTTTAAAAAAATTATTTCTTTTTACTTAACATAATCACATAGACAGATATCGATTTGTTTTTTAAAAAAGTACGACAGAAAGACTGTCGTACAGTCGAAACGTTTATCTTAACTTTTGTATAGTATGACGTAAATTAATAAATAAATTTTTCAATTAATAGCATATAAGCTCGTTAAGTTGGCCTTTTATTATATCACATATTTTAATTGTATACGAGCCGAAGTTTAATTTATAAAATATATATATTTAAAAATTATATTATATTTGATATAATTAAAATATATTTAAAAATTATATTATATTTAATATAATTAGAATATATTTAAAAATTATATTATATATAATATAATTAAAATATATTTAAAAGTATTCAAAAATGATATATTAAAAATAATATTTAAAAATAAAATAATATAAAAAAATTATTTTCTCGTTTCATTCATTGTACACTGAAAAAAAAATTATTAAATTAATAAATATTTATTTCAATACTATTTGAAGCAAATAAATATTTATCTGTTTTAAAAAAGATTGTGTTATATCAAATAAATATTTTTTCACACCCCAAATCAATATTATATATTCAAATTTAATAAATTTTTTCTTCACTTTAAGAGCTTGGATATGCGAGAGCTTGCTAATTTTTTTTTTGTAACGCGCATAATTCCCTGGTAAAGGAGAAAGAAGCTGAAAATAAGGTAGATTTACATCTATAAAACCGTATATGAAGACGTAACGAGCGACGAGCGACGCGCGATTGCGGTATGTGTAGCGGGACACACACTCTCTAATAAACGAGTGAATAAACGCGTCCGCTCTTCGCGCAGCGCTTCATCCGAGGAGAGCGCGCGAAGACGAATAACATTCGAGGCGTTGAAAGATGACGGCTCGGTAGCCGGGACTTTAATAATAAATATACGGGCCATGTAGCCGCGGGGGATCGCCCCGGCGAAGCTCTTCTTGGCCACTATAACGCCGATCGTGCGGCGCGCGCTCCACAAAGTTTGTTTCTCCTTGTAGTCTCTCTCGGTTGCGCTCTACAAAATTGCTCGCTCGCTCCGTCCGCGAGAGATGCGAGATTATGAATATATATATCGCGAGAGAGCGCTATCGAGATATTCGATTGCGAGATTTATTCAGATATCGCCGACGATGTATGAGTATTTGAGATTAATAGAGAGATTTTCGCGGGATTTTTTATACTGAATCGGAGATCGAAAAGGTAGACAAAAATTTCGATCTTCTATCCCGTGATCGATATTTAATATTTAAAAATATCTAGAAATTATATTATATTTATTATAATTAAAATATATTTAAAAATATATATTTAAGAATTATATTATATTTAATATAATTAAAATATATTTCAAAATATATTAAAAAATATATTATATTTAATATAATTAAAATATATTAAAAAATATATTATATTTAATATAATTAAAATATATTTAAAAATTATATTATATTATAAATTATATTATATTATAAATAAATTATATTATATTATAAATTATATTGCTGTAAGTTTTTACAAAAATTGCAAAGATTTGAAATATCACCTATTGTGAAGATTTTTATATTCTTCAAACATTAAGAATAATTGTCTTTTGAGTTACAGAATTTTTCTTTTAATCGATAAATTTGTCATTATCTATCAAATAATTTATATAATTTTTTAGTGCTTGATAAATTTAAGCAAAACATTTCTAAAAATTTTCAATTGATATTGTAAAGATTCTTATATGTATTCTTCAACCATTAAGAACAAAATTATTTTTTGTGCTACAGAATTTTTCTTTTAATTGATAAATTTGTTATTATCCACCAAATAATTTATATCAATTTTTAGTACTTGAAAAATTTCCTGAAGATTTTAAATTAATATTTGATCTTGCAATTTTATAAATTTTTAATTTTAAATGTTTAGAAAGTTTTTGAGAAATGAGAAGAATATTTAAATGTATACCAAATCCCATTTTTTTAATTAGAAAATTTCTCTTTTGGAGAAATATATGTATTCCGACAACTCGCGTTTATTTATGTTTGTTTAATAATTATTATTTAATTATAATTATATATAATTAAATATACATTATAATTATATTTAAACCTACATCTGAGAGTTTATTTAACCAATCGATGTAAATTTAGAATATCATCGATCCGAGAAAAAATTCGATGAAATATACATTCGGGAAAATTTACGATTCCTTTTACGGGATATCAAAACTTATTGCGGCCCGATTCCTTCGGCGATGCTTCGTTAACGATCGATAATAACAAAGACGATAGACTCGACCCGAATGCGAGATTGTTTATTGCTCCATGTTACACGATTGAAAAATGGTCGCACCTTGCGAAGGTGGATGCAATCTCCTTGAAGAGAAAGAGAGAGAGAGAGAGAGAGATTAATTTCGCCGTATCCTAATTGCATTATATCTCATGCGCCTCGCCTTCGCTCTCAAAACCGCGAAAAAATACAAGCGGTAATCGAATACGGGAATTGCAAATTTATCGAATTCCTCGGATTCAGGATATCCTCTCCTGAATCACAAAAATATACATATAATTACGAGTGTATATAAACTACAAACAAGACAAATCTCGAAAAATTGTCAATGAAGCAATATTGACAATAAAAAATATCATAGCAGCCAGAATATATAAAAAAAATCTTTAAACTCGAATTTTTTTAAATATTTAAATTAATTATTTTATGAGAAGTTCATAAAATTTCTATCTTCTGAAATCAAGTAATTATTACGATAAATTAAAAGTATATTAATTAAATATATAATATATGTAATGTATAATATATTATATATATATATATATATATATATATATATATATATATATAATATAATTTATTTATATGTAACATATAAAAATATATATACATATGTATATATATATTGATTTTTAATACTTATGACATTCTTTGAATTAAAGAATTAAATTACTGCTGATACAACTGGAAAGTGTTGCTAATAATTTATTATATTATAAAATAATATTTATTTGAAATAAAATGTTTTTTGAATTCTGTAATAGACTACATACAAGATTCTGCATTTAAATTATGCTGAAAAACATGCCAAGAAACTAAAAAGAGTCGAAGGATACTTCGGTTGATAATTAACAGCTGTTAATGTAAACGAGACATTGGTTTCGACTAATTTACTTTTATTTGGATGCGGATCTTTTTCTTTCTTCATCTTGAATGCTTCGCGCATAAACAACCAGGCTATAACGACTCGTCCGGCGCCATTTATCGGAAGATTAAATCGCGAATTAAAAATCCACGTGTCTTTGGCATTAGTGGACGACGCTCGCAGACGTCGTCTTGGTCATCGAGTGCGTGAGTTTGCGAAACACGATAATCTAAAAAATTATAAGGAGATTTTATCGCGATAAATCGGTCATTAATATTCGAATTTTTATATAACAATTTTTAACAAAACGGAACATTTATAATGTTTCTCACATTTCTTGTATCGAGAAGCTTCTTATAATTTTGATCAAGTATTAATATAAATTTAATAAAAGAGAAATGATCTTGAATTTTTTCTCGAAATTAAAAAGTCGTGTATATATAAAAAAAATAATTTATTTATCTGTGTATTTTTACCAGTAATTTTATTTGAAACAAAATGAAAAATAACATGAAAATTGAGTCATAAATATTTCATCGAGAAACAGAAGAGAGTTTGTATGTAAATTATTCCGGAGTTGCTTAAATTATTGTACATTGACATTAAAATTAAGTTTGATATTTTGAAAGGAGAAAATAAATTTCTTAAAAAATTTATTAAGAAATTTATGTAGATTTATGGGCAAGCAGATATATCGCGCGACTTGTATTTTATTTGAGGTAAGAATCGAAGCGATGGGAAAATGAAGATTTAAATTCTGTCGCCAGATATATATTTACGAGTGGCAATTAATTTTTTAATGACTCTCGAATATATCTCGCATCGCGGTTGAAATTTTTCTGATATACTATCTGTTATCATTATCATTTCCGGATTAGGAGAGTAAAGTAATACATCAATCGCCGGCAAGATTAAATAATTTAGATATAAACGTATAGTAAAATCGCATAATGCACTGAAATTTATTTGACAATTATTTCAAACTTTTAAAATAAAATTTTATTACAATTCAAAAAAAATTTTGTATTAGTGATAGTTTTATTATTAGTTTTATTATTAATGAAAAAGTCACATTTTGAAAGAGAAATCTTTGAGGTAAACATATTTTAATCATACACTGTAAAAAAATATGTAATATATTACACAAAAATATGTAAAATTACATAAATAATAAGTGTAAAATTACACGATAAATAATAAAAATGATTACCTTTTCATTATTTATCATGTAATTTTACATTTATTATTTATGTAATTTTACATATTTTTAATGTAATTTTCCAAAATTTTTTTACAGTGTACAACTAAAAATGAAATATTTATCAAAGTGGTGAAAACCAAAATCAATTTAACTCTTTAACAATTTCGAAAAAACAGTTAATTACATGTCTATTCAAATCGTCAAAAGTCATCGAATCACGTAAGAAAAAATCATAGATAATAATTATCATGACGCAGTAATTACAAATCTATTACATCAATGTAATTGTCTCATAGTATGTATAACTGATTTGTGTACTTTTAAACTTAATATTTATGTGTATGTCAAATTCGTTTTGCATTATAGACCACATGAAATATTTTGTTTTAAACTCAGGATCGCAGGTAAAAATTAATAAAAAAATTAAACGATCTAGCACTTAAAAAACTGTTCAATGACGAATTGTGACACAACGTTGATTTAATTTCGTTAAAAAAATCTGTCTTTTTATCAACGCTTAATATTTCATATTAGCGGAATTTTTGTACATAATTATTTTTACATTTATTTCATACACAGACTGCAAATTGTGACTTTTTTTATTATAGAATATAACATTTAATACAAAAATGAGTCAAGAATATATAACCTCAACTTTATCTTATAAGAGGAATAATTTATTATGTCATATTTCCTGATCTTTCCTAAAAAAAATCTCTTTTAGACGCTTCTCAGTTCCACCTGTGATATCATGTAATATGTTATGAAAAGTCCTTCATATATGCAACGGACTGAAGACAAAATTTCTATTTGAATTGACTTTCATAACTTTATGCAGACATTTGATCGCGAAAGGGAAACGCCTTTTTTCATTGTAATTATTAAGTATATCTAATCATTTAATTGTAATAAATTACAATAAAAATTTATAAATAAATCTCATAAATTAACAATAGATATAATTACACATATATATTAAAATAAAAAAACATAATGTACCGAAAATTTGACAATTATTTTAAACGCGTAAAATGAAATTTTAACAAAGTTTGAACAGAAATTTGTATGTGTTGTGTCTCGATATGCGATTATTTCTTATGAATATTTAGTAATTATCAGTTCGTATATACGATTAAATATTCGTAAATCTAGACAGCTGCTATTTATCGAAACAAACATTTTGCGTAATTTATTCATTAGAAGTGGAAATCGAAGCGATAGAGAATTGTAAATTGCTTCCGCAACATTTCATTTACGAGCGATAATTATTTCCTAAACCATTCAAGAATCAATTAATGAATAATTAATTTTTATTTTGAACAAAATATATTCATTTATATTATACAAAATTTTACAGTGTGTATTTTATAATATTTATTTTTATTAAAATTTATATTATTATATTTATATCTTTATTACTTTTTATTAATTTTTATCATTTTTATTTCTTTTTTTTTCAAGTAAATATTTTATAGCGTAAATATTCTATAATGTAGACACAATTTTTCTTATTTATAAAAAATTATAATAGTTTATTATATATAGTTATATATAGTTATTATATATAGTTTATATTCATACATTAATTGTTATTCATCACAAACGCTCATTAATTTACTTCATTTAATTAAATGATACACAAAGACGAGAGTTTTTGTTAAAATTTTTGAAAAATTTAATTTAAAAAATAATTTTTGCAATAATTTGCATTTTATATTTTTATGTTACAGATCAACGCAGCGCTTCAACTTAATCAACCTCGCTGTTACATCGAACAATGAGTCAAAAAATTTTTATTTTATAAAAAAGACGTCATTATGCATAATATTGAATATTTTCCATTGCAATTCTTAATTTCTTATTTTTATTAAATCTCTATTTGTTGCATACAAATGTTCAAACATTTTTTTTATACTAGGGTTGAATTTATCCATCTCATTTATTTATTTGAAAAAGCTTCTATTGTACACCTCGTTTCGTTAAAAAAATTCACGAGAAGGAAATCGAAGGCTATCGTATATATATGTGCGAATTATGCATGTGCGCCAAATGCACAGAGAGTATATGCGGCTCAGATATACACTCTCGGCGAGGATCTCGCGCGCTCTCGCACGCGGGAAACTTTCTAATGTCTGCATTAATATTTTTGTGCCTGGGAGCTAGAGCCGGAGTTGCGTCAAAAGGTCGGGCGCTCGCCGGTTTCTTGCACGCGCGCCGTAAAACGGCCGGATATAGTACATCGAATTTAACGGCGAAGGAGAAAGAAACGAAACACGATGTTTTTATTCCGTTGAATAGATGTTATTTCGCGTCGGATATACAGTTTACAACCGAGACCGGTCCCGTCATTCGCGATTAGCGCTCTGTCGTCATCTCGAAGGAGAGCAAATTGTTCTTTCTTTTCTCTACTTTCAGTCATCGATCAAATGATTGATAGCAATATATATTAATATAATATATCAATACATTAATATAATATAATTATATAATATTTTAATATAATATATTTTAAAATTATATAATATCAATATATACATGCGCATGTATATTAATATAATGTATATTAAAATATAATTTTTTATTCAATTAATACAAAGTTTCGCTCGTATATTGTAAATACAACTAGTGATAGATAAAAAGGCCAACTTATCGAGCAATTATTAGAGTTGTTCTGTCAAATAAAATTTATTCCATGTATAAACTAAACATAAAACATTTATGTGAAAGCTACAAACATTCTATACGCAAACTTAAGCGAAAATTACAATCATTATAAAATAAAAGTTTTAACCGCACGCGGTCTTCCTCAGTATTTTATATTACAGTAATTATTAAAAAAATACAAAATCATACAAAAATTCCACATAACATCGAAAATTAATGTTAGTTCTTCAATAAGAGTCGAGAATTTATAAGCAATTAAAGCGTCGATAATTTTTTATTAATATAATTTACTAATATAATATATTATAATACATTATATATAATATAATTAATATATAACTATTATAATTAATACAATACAAAATATATCAATTATTTATTTATATATAATTGTTGTTATACATATATAATTATTGCTATAATTTTTGTCACACGTGAATTACGAAAATGAAGTATATGGCGATAAAATAAAATCATAATGATAATTCTTTTATCTTCCCACATTTTAGATGACTTTTCTCATTCTCGTGAAAAGATTTATAAAAAATCTCATCATCGTCTTAAAAATTTGCACGCAATTCCGGAAAAAGTTTTCAGAATTCTTGCCCTGGAATTTTGCAAAATTTCCTAGCAATTTTGCGCTAAAAAATTTCGCTTGCATTAAATTGGAGGGAGAAAAATCTCGATGACTCAGAAAATCTGATCCTGATTTCTTGTCGACCTGATCGCAAAAGTAAACAGCGGCATCGATGTTCCCGTTGAATTAACAACAAAACGTTCGAGTTGGCGCGCACGCGAGAAAATTATACACCTTTTACACATCGGCGGAAGGTCATCGCCGGACCTCCGAAAAAAATCGTAAGATCGTTTCATTTCAGATATATATCTGTCGGTAATTGTCCTTGATAACGGGAACGCGTGTAACGGACCGGCCTGATATAAACTATCTCTTTGTTTCCCCGCGAGACCAGAAAGGCTCCGCTATCGACACGCCGTGGCATTTCATCGAGAGAAGCCTTAAAACGCCCAATTATCTCTCCGAATTAGATTCGCAGACGTGTGTAACGTCGGAATTTTATATACAATTATAATTTATATACTTTATATATAATAATATATAAAATTATTATATGTATATTAATTTATATATTAATTTATATATACAGGGTGTAACTAAACAAAGGTATATGAAGCACATCATTGGATGCAGAACGACAAACTAAATCGAAAAGTCCTGAGCAATTTTTAAGTCTGAGCTTTATTTTTGACGCTATAAATTGTTAAAGTGTGCCAATTAGCGCGTGGCTACAACGGAAAACAGCGTTGGCCACGCCTTAGTAGGCGTGGCCTAAGGCGTAGTCACCGCTAATTGGCAAACTTTAACATCTTATAGCGTCAAAAATAAAGCTCAGATTAAAAAACGGCTCAGGACTTTCCGATTTAGTGTGTCGTCCTGCATCCGATGATGTGCTTTGTATACCTTTGTTTAATTACATTTTGTATAATTACATATACGTATAAATTACACACAATATATACTATAAATATATCTATACGTAATTATATCTAACAAATATATACATATATGCAATATAATATATTTTTATACGTAAATGTTAATTATTTTCTTTCTAGAAAATTATTAAATATATAATAAATATGTTATAATAAGTATGTTATAATAAATATGTCATAATATAATTTAATTTAATATAATATATTTATAAAATAATATATTATATATATATATATATATATATGTATATATTATAAATATTAATATAAAAACATAAATATATATAAAAAAATATTGCATATAATATAATATCTCTTCTACAAAGTAGATATTATAAATATATTAATATATTTATAAGTGTTACATACATAATGCGAATGTATATAATGTGGATCATGTTGCGTATATATTTCGATTCGACATTGAGTTGCAACTAGATTTACTGGAGAGGCATTCATTAATTCTAGAGGGTGCTCATTAATTCGATACCCGTTGCACAACACGTAACCTGAACGCGATATTTCGATTCTGCTCGTTTACCGGATCGTTTCTCGCGAGAGATATGATATACGATGCGGCGGGCTACGTAAACGGCTATTAGCGCGGCGTTTAATTAACGCGCGGATAATTAGCCGCGACATGGATTTATCCCTGACTTGGGGAAAACTTTAACGTGTTCGCGAAATTCTCTGACTTTTGCCGCGCGAATGTTTTTGCTATTTTTTCCTCTTTTTTTCTTTTTTCTCTCGACGCGAACGATTTATTACTCTCTTGCCGCGACGCGGCGCGATTTCTATCGAGAACTCGTTATGATCTCTTCTTACAAGCTCTTATCGTCTCCTCCATCTTTGCCGGTGAGATAAGCGATCACGTAGCGCACTCGATATATCGCGCTGACAATAATAGATAACTTTACATTGAAATTAAATGAAAACCCGACGCGATAATCTGCCAATCATTACTCATCATCCTCTTAACTCTCGTTCTGCCGCGAATTATAGCGTGAGACGATAATTACGCGGCATAAAACCACGTTTAGCGCTATTTTCTTATTAAAGATTTCATTTCTTAAGAGAAAAACCGGAGAACCAATTTTAAGCTAGAAGCGATTGAAAATGAAACGACGTTTCTTACGAACTTGAATCTCACGAGGATATAAAGAAAGAGTTGAGTGCAACAAAATCTAAATCCTCTTTTCATTCATTCGAATAAACTTCATTTTAATGATTCTTTAACTTAAAGAGTAGAAAGTACAAAGAGATTGAAAATATTAAAAATTAAACATTTATGACAAATGATATTTTTTCCCTCAAGTTGCTCAAGTAATTTATAAGTTACACTTTATAAAATATCTTATACGTATCAAAATATTTCATCTAAATTTTTCGTAATAGAAAATTCATTATTTTATAATTTTTATTTTATTTTAAATTTAGGTGACAGAATTCTAAAATATTAGATGTACGTATCCAAGCAAAAGCTCATTAAAAAATTTATTCAAAATTAAATTACAATTACAATTAATCTGATAAAATTCTCGAACAAAATAATTCATCTAAATTTTTTCTTTATAAAAAATTAATTATCTTAATTGTAATTTTATTTTTAATATATGTGATAAGGATTCCAAAATATTACAATGTATCTATGAGCAAAAGCTCATTAAAAAATTTATTTAAAACTAAATTACAATTAATCTGATAAAATTCTCGAACAAAATAATTCATCTAAATTTTTCTTCATACAAAATTAATTGTAATTTTATTTTTAATATACGTGAAAAGGGTTCCAAAATATTACAATGTATCTGTAAGCAAAAGTTTATTGAGAAATGTATTCAAAATTAAATTACAATTAATTTGATAAAATTCTCGAACAAAATAATTCAAAATTTTTACAAAATATTCTAAATTTTCCTTAATAAAAAATTAATTATTTTCATTGTAATTTTATTTTTAATTTATCTGTGAGCAAGAGCTCATTGAAAAAAATGTGTCGATAATCTCGTGTGACAGAAAATTATAACGTCTTCCTTTTTTCCGCTTGGAGGGTGCTTTCGAGCTTTTACGTAAGCGCATATCTCATCTCGGGCGCGTTTAGGCCTTAATTAGCGGACTGATACATAACCGGCGCGTTCCGATATATCGACGTAAACGCGTTTTACGGCCAGTAAACGCGCGGAGAGAAAGTCGGTTACATATACATATATTTAATAATAAGCATCGCGAGAGTATCGTCGTTGGAAGCATCGTCGGAAAAATCCGGTCGCAGCGGGAAATCCTTTCATTTTCCTCCCTCTCTTTCATCCCATCCCTTCTTTGTCCCGTTTTTTTCACAACCCTCGATCGAACGATCCGGGGACAGGCATCTCGTATCTCGCCCCGATATCTCGACACGAGAGATGTATTTATGGGAAGAGGACTCGTTCGACTCATTATCATTAGCGAATCTCGTAATTGTATCTGCCGTGTAAACGTCCTCTCGCGAGAAATCGGCAAGAAAGGGGCGGTTCGACTTCCGATCACGATCTCGGGTGATCGATAAATTTTTACGTCGTTCACCGAGAATTCAGGTCGAAAAATTCCGATTATAGTATTTACACTTCGGTGATTTATCGATACCGATTAATAGCTTATCAGATTAATTCTAGTTTTAATTCTAAATAAGTTTTTTACTAAGTTATTTTGCTCAAATGTATATACATATAATATTTTGGAACTTTTTCTTTACGTAAATTTAAAATAAAATTAAAATTAAAATAATTTGGATGAAATATTTGATTTCGCTAAATCTTGTCAGATTAATTGTAATTTTGATTTTGAATAAATATTTAATGAATTAAAATAAAATGTCTTAATTGGTTTTTGGTGTGAGGAATCAGTTTGCCAGTAAAAAATAAAACAAAATTAAGTATGTAATATTCAAAAGACGACCAATACTGAACAATAATTCCTTTATTAAAATAGAAATAAACGTCATGATATTTCTATTTTAATAAAGGAATTATTGCCCAGTATTGGTCGTCTTTTGAATATTACATACTTAATTTTAAATTTTTAATACATTTTTTTTATACAAATTTAAAGTAAAAATAATTAATTTTCTATATTGCAAAAAAATTTGGATAAAATATTTTATTACTCGGCAATTCGTATATAAGATACTTTGTACTTGAAATATCATTTCTCATTATCAATTATAAACTCTTTAAGCGTGAAAGAGTTATCGAGAAAGAATATTATTTATTTATTTATTTTATCTCGATTTCATATTATAAACTCTAATAATATTGCAACATTACTGTTAGGTAGTCGCGTTACAAATGGATCTTTGTAAAAAAAAAAAAAAAATAAAATAAAAATTAAATAAAAGATAAAATTGAAGAAGCAACACTTATGATTTTCCGAGACATTAGTGTCACACTTATTACGACGATTTATTTTATTTGAAATTTCTATTTATTCCATTTATTGTCTGGAATAGAAAGATTTCCATTAAGATTAACTATACAAACTTGTCTCTCACGTCTAGATTCTTTCTCTATATTCACAAAGTATAATTTCTAGACTAATAATAATTTTTTACATATCCGATAATATCATATATCAATCTATTAGTCATCGCAACATCCTTTAGCACTTTCTCATTAATCGACTTTTTACCTTACGGTTACATTCTGTCTCACGACTAGCAGGTGATCTCTAGATAACGTGGCATTATCGACACCACGCTGTCGCGGACATGCCGTGGTATCTTCGACATCCTTCGTTCTCGCGCTAATCTTCGCTTTATCACGTAATTATAGCGCAAAGAAGAAATAAAGGACGATATACGTAATTATGTAGGGAGAAAAAAAAGAAGAAGAGAGAATAAATCGCGTGACGACTAACGGCGCATCACTTCCGTCCTTCGCGAGCCTCCGCAAGTCACGTGACTCTCGTCTACTCACCGCGCGCGCTCGATATATCGGTGAGTACCGATCGCGATCGATTCTCGATCGGCGCGTTAACGTCGTCACGTTATTAGCTGGGCTTTAACTAACAGCTAATTACGCGCTCGAGCGCACGGGAGGATTTTTGCGAGAGATCTCTGCCACCGATATCGGTCTCGGTTCGGTATCGGTCTCGCGACGAGACGCTCGCCAGCCTAGAAAGTTCGTGAGGAGTCCGCGAGAGACCTTTGCGCGATCGCTATCTCGCGTCGACCTAATAACAACAATTTTCGTCAAAACCAATAGCCGACGACGATGATCGGCCGCGTGCAATCTCCTCTCTCTTTCTCTCGGGAGTTTCTAAAAGCCGATTCTTCGTTACCGATCGACCGATCGATCGATCGATTCCCGTGTCGAGCCAATAATTCGAGACGAGTCCATCGAGTCCGCGAATTCTTCCGGATCCTGGACTTCTCTTTGTCAGAGAGAATTGTATGGCGATTTAATTTTTCACAAAATAATCGGTTTTGTATATTTTTCTTTTTTAACAAAATTATGTTATTTTTGATTAGTATATTTTATAATACAAGTGACAGTGAAATAATTTTATACAGTATTAATACACTGAAAAATTATTAAATTAATAAATATTTATTTCAATACTGCCGAATAAATCATTTATTTGAAACAAATAAATATTTATCCGTGCTGAAAAGGATTTTCTTATACCAAATAAATATTTTTCACATCAAATCAATATTATTATATTTTCAAATAAATGATTTATTACTATTATTTAGGCAATATTGAAATAATTACTTATTTGAGTTCAATAATTTTTTTTCAGCGTACAATAAATATAATTAATATATTTAGTCAGATTTAATTAGGAAAAAAATTTGAAAGACACAGTTATGCTTATTAAATTGAATAAAAAAAGTGAATCGGACCAAAATTGAAGAATTAAAGTTCTGGATTGAGTCATTTTTTTATATCAAATCGATATTATTATAGTTTCAAATAAATGATTTATTAGGTGAAATAAATACTTATTCGAATTCAATAAACGTTTTTTCAACGTACAATAAATATAATTAAAATATTTAATCAGAATTAGTAAAGAAAAAAAATTTAGAGGACACGCTATGCTTATTAAATTGAATAAAAAAAAGCGGATCGAATCAAAGCGAATTTAAGAACTATAGTCCTGGATTGAGTCCACTACGCGGCTAATTACGAGTTAATATAGGCAAAGAGCGTCTGTCATGTCTGACTCGACGTCGTCTGAAATTCCTGGCCGTGTAACTATTATATAGAGGACTCGCCTTCCGATTAATCACAAGTCCAATGCATCGTTCCGGGTGTATTGTGCGACGATCACCGAATAACGGACTTAGCTTTCGACGATTCGGCTAGTCGGCAGCTCGCAGAATTGCGTCGGGAAGATATTTGAATGCGTAATTGATCTTTCCGCCTTTTGATTTACGAACAGAGATGTCTAGGGCAGTTCTGGCCTCAGGAATCGGGACGACTAGGGAGGATAAAATATGTTGGCACGGTGAACGGCGTGCGATGTCACCGTCAGGATGTCCTAGAATCGGCGACATGTATAGAGACGACGGCTAATTCGAATATGATTTTATTTTGGCGAATCTTTCTTTCATTGCTTATTGTATGAATCGCATAGATTTTAATGACAGATCTGTGCAAGTAATTCCTGAAAAAAATATACGATTGAAAAGATTCACGGTAATTTTCTTCAGAATGAGCAGCCATTTTTTTCCCATTATCATCAAATGTAAGAAGCGTAAAGATGGTAATCAGATAGGCATACGCTCTCAGATTTAAGGTCGCAAAGATGTTAATTTTTGTATATTATTATATATATTTTTTAAATTTAATATTATTTAATATTAATTTCATGATCTATTTTATTGGATTTATTTTGATTTATATATTTTTCTTTAATATTGAATTAATTGAATATTAATATTATAATATAATAACTTTAAATTTTTAAATATTAAATATTAATATATAACTTTAATATGATTGTTACATATTTTTTCTTAAATTCAATATTAATATTAAACATTGATATTGACATATATTAACTGAATATGATGTGACTTTAAAATAATTTTTTTATTAAATCATATATCATTAATTAAGAATTTCATATTATTGTGTCTGTTTTTTAAAGACACAGAACAATGTTTCATATAATTTTCCAGTGTTTTTTATCTCTATCAATTTACTATGACTTGAGAAATCAAAAATATTTCGTAAGCACTTCTGTAAAAGTATTTCATCATTTTTCAATTGATTATAAAAATTACCCCCACAAAAATCTTCAAAACAATTCCGTTTTTCGTGAAACCGAATTCACCAAAAATCTCTGATTTTCGATAGCTGAAATCTTTGTCGAGAGAAGTCGATCGCGAGAATTGACGGAAGTAGTCTGAGAGAAACACAAAGGGAACATTCTACAATTTCGGAGCACCTTTCCCCTTCTCTTTATGTATCGAAGCAGCAGAGTGTGACCATCGTCGTCGTCGATGCCTTCTCGCGTTTTTCGATTGTTCGAGCTAGCTCGTGCTTGATATCGGTGCCCGCGTGTTGTGCGACGCACAATAGGACCCCGTTGTGTCGTCGTCGTCGTTACCGTGCTTGCCTCCGCCATTACCGTTCTCATTGTTATCATTGTTATTGTTATTATCTAGCTAGCTAGACGCTATTAACGATTGAAATCGGCCCCGGTTAGATAGTCACCGAGTCATTGCCTTCGCATTGGCGGAGAAGTGCGGCTCTCATTTGCCACTGTAAAAAAAATATGTAAAATTACACAATCAGATTTACCACTGTAAAAAAATATGTAAAATTTTTTTATCTCCCTGTATCGTTATAAGGAAATGAAGCTGATAACCTTTATTTTATTTTTTGCCAGAACTTTTTAACAGACCGGAATATGATCATCAAAAAATATGTGTTAAAAAGTTTGATTACTTTAGAAACTTTTTTATATCTTTTATTTTTTTCGTAAAATCAATAGCTTTTAAGAAAAAAAATGTTATTAAGGGGATACTGCCGGTGTTCTGTTTTACCGACTGTTTTAGATTAGGTTAGATTCACTTTTTATTGAATATACAGATTGAAAAATTCTCCACAATAAAAGTACTGATAATACTGAATGGGGAGCGCTGTCCGACAACTAATTTTTGATGTTTTATGCCTCAACATCGATTCCACACGCAAATATACATACATAATTAATTTAAGTACGAATCTTTTGATACAGGCTTTTAATCTCATTTTTATTACTTCTGTATTATTCTTTCACGTCATCTCTATTGGGAGCGCCATATTTTGTGCACAAATAAACTGCAGAACTTTTGTATTAAATAAGTATTGTTATGAGCTGATGCAAGAAGTCGATAAAAAATCTGTAATTTTTTAACTTTTATTCTTTTATGCAAAATTACAGCGTTCTCCGTTAATTTTTATCAGTACTTTAATTGTAAAGAAGGATTTTTCAATCTGTATAGCCAATAAAAAGAAAAGCGCTTGAACTCAAAGTCGGTAAAACAGTTATGGTCAGCATCCCCTTAATTACATTTGGTTTTATTAATTACTCTTATGTCTAAATAAAAAGAGAGATATAGTTTGACACAAAATATAAAATTAAATTGAAGTAGAATATATTTCTAATTTAATTTTAAAAACATAATAATATTTAATGTTATTAATTTAATTATTAACAACAAATAAAATTTTTATATAGATATTTTGATGTACGTGCTATAAATTTCTGCAAAATTTTCTTGTCCGTTTGGAAAATATTATTGGCAGCCTATTTTTATTAAAATTTTTCTTTTAATAAAGAAAATTGCATTAATTTAGATGTGCACTTTACTTAGATACTTAGTGCATCTAATCCAAAAGCCATAAGCGACGCCAATGCAAAAGACGGTGAAGTACATTTGATATATCGTGGGGCATACTTATAAGTAGAAACGGTCCGATCGAGCGGCTCGGATCCTCAGGCGTGGTTGAGCAAACACAAAAGCGCCTCTTCTCGAGATGCAGAAAACAGGTCCGACCAACAATCAGCGATGCATGAAGCCTCCTCGGCCGATTTCACAAATTATTTTCGGCCGTATAGAAGATATCTCTGTGCGAGTCACATAGTAATAACATTTAAATAAAATGCATACCACCTTTCTTTCTTATATCCCGCAGCACAAATCCAATTTTAGAGCAAACTATCGTATGGGATAGTCGAGAAAACAGCTTGAACATTTGAGAGAATCTTTTTTTTTTAACAATACGTGAGAGAAATCACATCCTTTTCTCTTAAAAGAAAAAAATCTTTATAGTTTCTGAAGACATAGAATCATAATTTTGCCATTTAATTACCTATCAGTTTCTGTTTTACTGATTTACCTGTCAGTTTCTAATTTTCTTCATTTCTATTAGAATTTAATTTGATAAAATTAAATTCATAAATTTTTCTAGAAATAAAAAAAATTAAACAGTAAGTCATTAAATTGCAGCATTTAATTTTCTTGATAAATTCAAGACGCACTTATAAAAGATACCTACTGGCGTCGGAAATTACAAAAAAAAAAAAGAACAATGTCGCTCGAGAAAAATCGGCTCCGGTTGCAAGATACAGTTTCTAGATTTCTTCTCCATTAATCCCGTTTCTATTTATTTATAATTGTCTCGAGATTATCTAAGCGAAAGCTGGACGCGAAATTACGCGACGGGATGGACGGGCGGCGACCGCATCTTCATCTTCGCGTCGAAAGTGTGCACGTCGCGCCATTATTACAGACTCGGAGAGGCGATCATGACCGCGCCCCGTTAATTATTCGCCTCGTCAGGATCAGGCTGTTTCGTCGTTCCATAAAATGACCGACCTTTCCTACGAGAGGCGGCAACGCGAGCGCGCACCTGTCAGCTGTTCGTTCGCGCTCGGGATGACACGTGCAAAAAATACTGTCATCCGAAAATTAAAATGTACTTTAACCAAGATTTTACACAGTAGAGAAATTTGTCTTCCTGTTGAAAACGGTCGCCGTTAAAATTTTTGCGTTAAATATTTATATTACACATTTGTATTACTGTTGGGTTATAATTAAATTTAAATGTTAAATTATTAAAACAACTGAAAAAATAACACAATATGCATCTATTTTTAATTTTACATAAATATGTTCTGTTTTATTAGTGACAAGATTTATCTGTTAAAATTTACTGAAAAAATGTTGATTTTTTATTTTATAGTTAATTTTTACATTAAAACTATGTATGTTCATTTGACACCAAATTTATTTTAAATTACTTTAAGTTTTTGCATTTATTATGTATTGAAGACAGTATTTATGTCTCCATTTAACATACATATATCTGTATTATGTTAGATTAATACAGAAATTTCTGTGGAATTTTTGGGACATGTGATATCTGTTAAATTTAGCAGAAATTTTTCAACTGTGTAGGAAATTTATATCTTAATAAAATTTCTTGCAATTTGTATGAAAGAATTAAAGAACTTAAATTTATAATACAGAAGCTGAAATCTTTTGGGAAATTTTAACGTTTTCGCAAGAGAGAGAAAATTTAATTGAAATTAAATTAGCTTAGAAAGAATTTATTTTTGTGAACATCTGCAAAGAGAAATTCTTAGATATAAATAGTGGATATTGAGAAACGTAACACTTGTTTTGTATATTCATAATAATAATTAAAATGTTGACATTTTTGCAAGAGAAAGAAAATTTAGTTGAGATTAAATTAGCTTATTGGAAAGAATTTATTATCGCGAATGTCTGCAAAGAGAAATTTTCAGATATAAAAATCGTTACTGAAGATTGAAAAGCGTAACACTTGCTTTAAAATAATTAAATATATTGATAACAGAAATTAAAAAAATTTTGCAAGAAAAGAATCAAACCTTAATAAAAATTAAATTAGCTTAGAGAAAATATTTATCTCCGCGAATAAAAACTTGTCTCTGAGGAAAACTTTTCAATAATATTTTTATTAAAAAATGCAACAATAATTTTGAACAAATTGAATATATATATATATATTAATAATAAAAATTCAAAAAAATATTTTTATTCTGCTCGTAAATTACTAGATTATTAAAATCGCCATTAGTTCAATAAGAAAAATAAATCAATGAATTGGAAATAAAAGTACTTTTATTATATATTCATATCTCTCGATCCCGACTTATGTTGAAACAAGAACAATGGAGAAGATTAATGATCGCGCGATCATGCATCGAATGGAATGCGCTCTCCTAGAATCAAAATCGCGACGGTGACGTGATGAAGGGGAGCGTCGAGAAGAACGGTCCCCGGTTAATTCCGGGACGGTTGCATTAGTTATCGGTCACGATAATAGTCGATAGTGGAACGCAGAGGAGATCCAGTATAGAACCGAGAGCGGAGGAGATCGCTCCTCGACGTTCGCTCATCGCGCGTCTCCTCCACAAATGATCCGATTAGCGTGACCGATTCTCTCGAAACGAAGCGATGCCAATTACGAAACGCGCGGGTTCGCGAACCCTGAATCGAATCATGCTGCGAGAATCGATCGGGCGCTCTCCTTCGGAGACTCGCACAATAAGATTCGCCTGAGCAAAGATATACATGACTGTCGTATTCTTAGATAATTTTTTAGAAAGAAAGATACTATCAAAAAAGCTTCTTTTGATCAAATAAATTATTAATAAATAGTTTATTAAAGAACAATGTCTTTATATATTATCGTAAAAAAAGATTTTAATTTTTTCTCTTTTAATTTTTTTTAAACTACTTATATTTGAATTCTAGATTACAATTCATTGAAGTGTCTTTTCTGAATATAATAAATTATAAATTATTATTTCTATGCATACAGTGCAAAAAAATTATTGAATTCAGATAAATATTTATTTCAATCCTGCCTTATAAATCATTTATTTGGAACTAATAATATTGATTTGATATGAAAAAATATTTATCGATATAATAAAATCCTTTTCAAGACAGATAAATATTTATTTGTTTCAAATAAATGATTTATAAGACAGTACTGAAATAAATATTTCTTAATTTTTTTCAGTATATGTATACATTATATTAAAGAAAAATGTTTGTTATATTGTAAAAGTAACTTGTAAATATGCTATTAAAATCTAAAATTTAAATATATAAATTAAGATAAATTTAAATATTACAGATTCTAATTTATTGAAATGATATGAAACCAAATACTTGTATATACATATAAAAAAAATTTATATATTAAACTTTTATTTTTTTTTTTTTATTGCGGACAAGAAATAAGGAGAGAGAGAGAGAGTAACCAAAATTCTTGATCGAAGGTGGCAATAAAACAAGACATCGTGTTCGCGCTGATGAGGTCGCGCGAGTTATGCAAGCGAATATAAATGCGATCGAAATAATTATCGTCGTTATGCAAATGTGCGCGCGATGATTAAATCTTCCTGGTGGAACGCGCGACCGGAGGCGTTAGTCTCTCTCTATCTCTCTCTCTCGCGGGAGAGGAAAAAGAAACCGGAAAAAAGGAACAAGTCGAGCAAATTAACGCGCACATCCACGTGACGCGTTAGCAAGAAAAATAACGGTGGTTATTTGCGGTATAATTCCGGAAGCCGGCTCTTTTTGCGCGCGTCTCGCCGTGTCGTTCGTCGCCGCGTCGATGATTGCGCTAACTCGATCCACTCAATTCTAACCGATGCAATTTTACGCAATGTATCAAAGTACAAAGCTTCCAAGTGCGATAAGAGCGTATCGTTTTTCCTTGGAAAAAATATGTCCGCAGCGTAGAAATTTCGGCAAATTGCTCCGATTGAATTTAATTCTTCTGTCAATGTCATGAACGAGGTTCCCTGATCTTCAAAGCAATTTTAAATGTTAAAAATGTGTTAGAAATATGCAGTTGATAGTGCGTAATCTTACACTAATAAAAAGATAAAAAATTATGCATTCATAAAAAAAATTAAGGATACACATACAAATCTCTATCATGTTATATTTAAATATGAAAGAATAATCAATTTTTAAAATAGAATGTAAAAAATTCATATACATATATATATATATATTATAAATATATTAAAGAGCTGTCTCTCTTTTATATTGCAGAAAATAACATTTTTGCCTTATTATATTCTAAATTTTTTATGTACATATGTACATCTCTTTTTATGTATAAAATATATTAATTAATTCTACAATGCATAAAAATTCAATAATTAAATCTTTTACAGAGAACAAAAAAAAATAGAATTTTTTACAAGAATCTTTCAATCAATATATCCGCATCAAAAATTGCAGCGCATGCAAAAATTATTATTGCAATCAATGCATAAAAAATATATTAATTAATTATGCAATACATAAAATTTAATATTAACATCTTTAATAAAAAATAGAATTTTCTACAAGAATCTTTCAATTGAAAAAAAAAAAAAAAAAAGTATATATATATATATACATATTTACATACACGCTTTCATTAAATGCGCACGTCTGTACATACACGCTGCATGTCGCGCACGAGACTAATCCTCATCACTGACTGCAAGACTCTGCGCAACGATGTCGCCAACTAACGGCGAAACCTGACTTCACAGTAAAGGACGAACTTTCACAGTTAAGGGGATGCTGGTCATGACTATTTTACCGACTTTGTGTTCAAGGGCTTTTTTTTATTGACTATACAGATTGAAAACTCCTTCTCCACAATTGTATAAAAAACCAATAAAAGGTAAAAAAATTGCAGTTTTTTATCGGTCTCTTGCATCAGCTCATAACAATACTTATTTAATACAAAAGTTCTGCAGTTTATTTGTGCTTAAAATATGGCGCTTCCAATAAAGATGACATGAAAGAATAATACAAAAGTAATAAAAATGAGATTAAAAGCCTGCATCAAAAGATTCGTACTTGAATTAATTATGTACGTATATTTGCATGCGGAGTCGATGTCAAGGCATAAAACAGCAAAAATTATTTGCAGAACAGCGTTCTCCATTTATTATCAGTACTTTTATTATGGAAAATTTTTCAATCTGTTTATCAATAAAAAGTGAATCTAACCTAACTTAAAGTCGGTAAAACAGAACAACGGCAGCATCCTCTTAAAAACGAAGCAAACCCGACAAATACATCCCTCTTTTTCTATCTTCTCCATTAGATCAGTACATCCCTCACGTCCATCACGTTGCGCATCTCGCGCGGGACTGATTCTCGTGCGAGATATCGCGATTGCGAGACTGATGATCACATGATCAGTCTCGCGCGAGGCGCGCAACTTGCAGGCGTATGGAGACGCGTGTGTCTAATGAGAGCGTATAGGTATTTTAATCAAGATTCTTATAGATAATTTTATTTTTTGTTAAAGTATTTTTTTGTTTGAATTTTATACATTGCATATAATTAATATATTTTTTATGCATTGCATAATTAATTAATATATTATTTATGCATTGATTGCAATAATTTGTATGCATGCGCTGCAATTTTTAAGATTTTATTATTAAAAAATAATATAACTTTGTTTCGTGCGCGTAATATTCAGTTAGATTAAACGAAATAAGAAAAAAATATATATATATATTTAAATATGCTAATATATTAATATATTAATATATTTAAAATTATCTAGATAAATAAATCGGAATAAAACGATTATGGAAATATAATATATATTTTTAGATGATGAATAAACGTGAATTTCGAAATAAGGAATATTTTCAGCTTTGCTAGAACATAATAGTATATAATAATACAAAAGTTAAAATTTAATGTAGATATACTTTATTTAACATGCAGAATATTTATTAAAAACGGCGACGATCGTCTTGCGAGATGTATTCGAGAATTCAAACGAGTATAAGCGCACTTATTGTTAATGTGAGTTTCGTATAATTAACAGTCCACGACTGATTTACTAACTTAATAGGACATGACGTTGAAATTTTATTCGGTTATCTCTCAGCTTTGTTTCATAATTAAATTATGTCATTATGAAGAAAAAGGCATGATTGACTTCGATTATAAATTAATCCTTCCTAGATTTTTTTTTAGAATTGCCGTCTGATTGATTCACCAAAACCATTATTTTTCTTATACATTAAAATCATTTAATATTGATCAAATAATATATAAGAAAAATAATTAAAATATTTAAACACATCTTTTAATTAAAATTAATTATCAATTAAATTTTTTTTCATTGAAACTTTGATATGATCGTAATTTAATTATTTTTTTTTTTAATACCGATAAAATTAATGAAGTCGCCAGTGATGAGTGAAGATTTTTTTTAAGTTAAAAAGACAATGTTTTTTTACAAGGTTCGAGATAAAGCGGGTTTAACGATGAATTTTCGCCCGATTTTACATTTACGCAGATCCTGAAAATCTCGCGGGGGCGGGTCTCGCAGGACAATGATCTCGCACGGTTCAGGGACTCTGCGAGAGAAGTAGGTTTCCCGGGAATTAGCATAATACATTTGATCGTGTCCCGTGGAATATCGTTAATAACGCAGTCACGGATACCCTTTCGGTTCGCGTGTCCTTCTCGTGGCGTAAAGACTATTTTCTTTCTTTCCTCTCTCCTTTTCTCTGTTCCGAATGATTTATATTTATGCGTTATTGGAAGGCAAACATAAATTGGCGAATAATCGAATTAATTTTGCGGTCTACAGAATAATTTTTATGGATTAAAATAGTCATTGATAATTAATTTCTTTTTAGCACGGTTTTTTTATATGACAAAGGTTTTAAATCTTTTTGTTAGAGAAATCGAATCTGACATAATTATTTTATTTTACATAAAATTATTACTAATAGATACATTTAATAATATTGAAAAAAGACTTCAATTCAATATAGTATATTATTTGATTTAGTAACAATTTTGTTTTAAAATTAAATTTATTTAATAAATATTAAATATATAATAATGCTTTGATAAGAGAATTTAATAAAATAGATCTTGCATATCGAGATAATATAAAAATGTGAATAAAAAATCCTATGCGAAAAATAAAAAAATAGAGAACACATTTGAGTCACAGAAAAAAATTTCTGGAATTCGGGAAGAGCCGAGATAATTTTGTTGACTGCCGCAACATGCGGTTTTGAGATTGAATCACGATTTTTACATACGTTTTGCACTCCAAATAAATGAATAATCGAATAAACGGTGACTTTGCAACCACAATTATAAACTGACAATACGGCATGGTGCAATTCATACGGCGCGCATAATCGATTTTCCGCGGCGGATATCGATCGCGCGCGCGCCCGCGAAACCTTGAACGTTCATTTGCAACTTAATGAACGACCGACGCGAAGGCGCACGCGCGTCCGGGAATAAAAAGATAACGAATTCGATCCGTCGATCTTGCTCTCTCTCGCGCGCGCGCGCGCGCAATCGGCGCTTTTGAGAGATCGGATCGAAAATCTAATTATCCTTCCTTTCAACATTCACAGAGCGCGAATTATAAACACTCGAATCGATTCGCGATTCTCGACGGACGATTCGAGCTGCTCGCACAAAGAGATTCTGTGCTAAGAAAAAGAATCGGGAACACAAAACGGAGATAAATCGCGAGATAAACCGATGTTATTAAATATTTAAATTTTCGAATTTTATTTTATCGTTATATAAAATATCCTACGCGATTTTTTCATCATTTCCGTAATTTTTCAGAAAATAAGATTTACGATATTCTGACGTGAAAATTTTTTTTTGTCAGAAGCAACATTTTAATGACGTTAAATGTCTCGGAATGCGGTCATGAAAAATATGAGGAGATTCGACGGAGCCCAATTAAGCTCGGATTTGAATAACCACTTAGGATCGGTAGAAGAGTCATTCGGATAATTTTCCGGTATAATAGTGGGTGGAGTAACGGAATTGCAGAACTAGGGTATAGACTTCGACGGAGCAATTATCGGGTCTTTATCAAAGGAGGAGTTTGCGGCGATTACGTGACCTTTCACTTTTTCCACAATTTAGTAACTCGAACAGCGAGTGACGTAAACGCCGATCGTGTTGCATGCCGCTAAACACTCGCGGTTACGATGATTTTAACACATCGTTGCTTAGTTTAACCGATCGTTCAGCCGATCGTTCTCCCGGGAAAACATGCAATAATCGATAATTTATTATATTTAGAATACAAAAAATTTCACGAAAGGAATTTGTATGTCGATCTTTTATGTCGGCGTTTTTCAGGCAATTTCCGACGAAACGGAACGTTCTTTTTAATGTGTTTCATTAATATTTTTTGTTTCTCAGAGGAAGAATCTATTTTTAACTCTATTTTTCAAGTGAAATAAATTAAAATAATAAAAATTTTTTTATATCTTTTAAAAGAAGAATAAATTTTCTAATTCAATTTTTCAATTAATACTAAATAAAAAGAATTAAAAATCGAAATAATTAATTTTACCTTTACATTTCGGTAATATAATTTTGAAATATAATTTATGTATCTAGGAGTAAACGTACAAAATAATATTTGAATTTTCAATCAGGTTTTAAGAATTAATCGATTTCTCTTACTCTTTTAAATATAATTTCCCTAGACATTATTATATTATAGTATTTTATTTATGTTTAATATTAATATTAAAATTTAATTGATATTATACATATATATGTATATTTGTATAAAAATGATTTCTATTTATATATATTATTTATATATTCACACAAAAATTAATAATATTAATTAATATATTTCTTACAACAGATATATAATTTGCATATCGATCCGTATAAATCTGAAACTTTCAGAATTGGACGTTTCGTGCGCAGCGAGCCGACAAATTGCTCCACTTAAATCGGTATACTATTTAACGCCTGACCCTTATTCACAGAGATAGAGAAAGAGACGCAGTTAGTTTTGCGGCGAACCGCCTCTCGGCTTATCTCGGGAATTAGAATCGCGGTGCGACTCTCTCAAGGCCTCTCGCGCAAGGCGCCGAAGTTACAGAGGGATTTATTTATTCCCTGGTCATATATTAGGACTCCGAACGAGACAGGAATTGGGCGATCACGTTCGTGCCCGCAAGGTGCAAATACGCGCATACCATAATCGCCGTAATATTCCGTCTGTCCGCGGAACAACATATACATAAACATACACGTACAATGTTCGCCGCGCGCGAATTGCATTCAATGCAATTACGATGTAAGTCGTCGATCGCGACTCCGGGTCCGCGTTTCCTTCTTTCCTTCCTCCATCTCGTTCTTTTTCTCTTTCTCCGTCTCTTTCTTTTTTTTTTCTTCCGCCTTCTTTTCCGCGAGACGAACTCGCGCGCCCATCCGTGAGAGCTCGCAACCATTCATCATTGAAATGCAGCGTGCAACGTTGCACCACCACTATATACGTATATGTACGACCGCATACGCTGAAAGAGAGACGAACGTATGATTTCATCCGTAGGTCCGATTGCGTCGTCTCTGCCCCGAGAATCAACATTGTGTCTATCGCTGATCTCTATCCATCTTTGTCAAATCAACGTTCTCGTAAACCGGAAGAGGGTAATCGCGTTTGTTGGGGTCGGCTCTTCCTTCAGAATTCTCTCGACGTGTCGCATTTCATAATTATTTAAAAATGTTTATTAATAATATTAAGGGGATGCTGTCGTTGTTCTGTTTTACCGACTTTAAATATACCTACGTAATTAATTCAAGTACGAATCTTTTGATACAGGCTTTTAATCTCATTTTTATTACTTCTGGATTATTCTTTCACGTCATCTCTATTGGGAGCGCCATATTTTGTGCACAAATAAACTGCAGAACTTTTGTATTAAATAAGTATTGTTACGAGCTGATGCAAGAGGCTAATAAAAAAAACTGTAATTTTTCAATTTTTATTGGTTTTTTATACGAAATTACAGCGCTCCTTGTTTATTATTATCAGTACTTTAATTGTGGAGAAGGAGTTGAACTCAAAATCGGTAAAACAGCATCCTCTTAAAGGGATCCTAAACATTATCCTTGAGAAGTCTGTTGTTTTTTCCTGTTTTATCGACAAAATGTGAGGTTAGATAAACTATAAATCTATTTATTCTTTTTATTGGCAATTTGTATAATACAAAATAAGACCAGTATGGATTTGACATTGGATAAAGGAATATAAGTGAATGGTTAGATATCAATTTGGAAGCCTAGTAAACGAGAATAGCTCATCTTACATTTTCATGCATATGTGTGTACATGTAAGATGAGCTATTCTCGTTTTCTAGGCTTTCAAATGATATCTAAACATTCACTTATATTCCTTTATCCAATATCAAATCCGCCCTGGTCTTATTTTGCATGTACACACTGTCAATAAAAAGAATAAATAGAATTATAGTTTATTTAACATTTCACATTTTGTCGATAAAACAAGAAAGAAACAACAGACTTCTCAAGGACGTTTAGGGTCCCCTTAATGGCATTAATTTTTTGACGACGTTAGTATTTATAATAATATGATTGACAGCAAAGAATAATAATTAATATCGATTTTCAAGCAATTTTAGAGTATAATATTAGACTTATTAGAAAAAATAGTAATAAATCAAAGAAATAAGAACAATTTTAATTTGACAAAGATAAATAGTGATCTGCGAATATCACCAATTCTCTATCTTCTTCAAATCGAAACCTCTCGTGAAACGGAAGAAGGTAATCGCGTTTGTTGAGTTCATAATCAGCTGTTCTTGAAGAGCTCTCGACTCTTGCTTCTGTCAGAATTACTTAAAAATTAATTAATGAATAATATTAAAAGTATTAATTTAAAAAAAAAAATATTGATAGTATTAATTCAGAAAATGCTAATATTTTATAATAATGTTGTTAAAACAAAAAGAATAATAAATAATGTTTAATCAAGTCATTTTAATTTAACATTAGAAAATAATTGTAAATTAAAGAAATAACATTTTTGAAAAATCAAATCAAATATATATCAAATTATTTCTTTTTATTGATTCCTTTTTAGGAATAGTTTTTATTGGATATTAATAAAAATAATATTAATTGATTGATAATAATAATAAATTAATAATAGTGACTATATAATATATATATTTACTACATCATTTATTATATTATTTACTATTGATTCAATTAATTATATTAATAGCAAATTACTTTTTAAATCAATACTATTATTTTAAATATATTTTATATTGATATTATATTAATTATACCTTTATATTTTTATTAATTTTTATTTGATTATTTATTTATGGGAAAGCGTGACGAAAGATGAAAGAAACGACTGAAAAAATTATCACACCGTTTCGAAGATTCATTTCTCTCTCTCTCTCTCTTTCAAATAGCTCGCGGCGTTCCTCAGATTTCCTGGAAGCAAGTACACATCTTGAGTGGTGTGTACCGGTTGTCAAGGAGATACTCTCGCGATATCCTGCGTGAAAATCGCAAAATGCAAGCCGTCCAGAGGAGAATGCGCGCTACTCTTGGGACACTTCTTTATATATCTGTATATATATATATATAGGGGCGGAAGCTGTACACGAGTTGAAAGAGCGTATACGGAGAGAGAAAGAGAGACAAAGGGAAAGAGCTGCGCTTTCGATGATCCTGATGTGTACGTTATTGCTCGCGCCGGCGTTTTAACGCGAGAGCGGCGCGATTTTACATAAAACGCGCGATTTTACGAGACGCATAAGAGAGAAAGTCTCGGATCGCTCTGCAGTCATTTAGAGATCATTCCGGGACTCGTCGTAAACCGTAGCCTCCTGCGTCCGCAATTTATCTCCTTTTATCGTCGGCGGAATCGGGTCGCCGATAACTTCTTACTCCGCCCCGCGAAGAATCTTCCAATGCGCACGAAATAAAATTTCATAAAGATCCAGACTGTGGTGGTCGCATATGACTTCATAAAATTTTGCTTTTATGATCACAAATTAATTCTTTTAGCAAAACATGCTTTCCAAGTTACGACACTTAGACTGCAAAAATTATATTCTTTCACTTTAAATGGTTTCCTTATTTTTAGAATATCTTGTTTTATAAAATAGATGGATGCTAAAAAGATTTTCTTATTCTAATCCTTGAAAGATTAGATTTCTAATTTATAAAAATATAAATAAATGCAATTCACTTTTGCATTAACATAAAAGTATATACATTATTTTACAACACAAACAAGGAAAAATTATAAAGAAAATATAGACATTATTGATCCTGAATCAATTAAACTATTATATTATTTACTAATATTTCTCCCTCTTTTTTCTGAGCCACTTATTAACAAAAAATACATTATTCTTAATTTCTGACTATGTTTTAGAAACATTTAAGATCATTTAAGAAGAATTTTCTAGTATACAGTTCTCTTACTTCGAGAATAAAATTTTTTTCGACATAAATGCAAAAGTTCCTGGAATAATTTCCACAAATTAGAAGCGAGATAAATGCCTAGGGCTTTTTTTACCAAATAGACGAAAACGGTTTGCAATTCCAATCGGATGGCAGCCGCCGGACATTGTTTCTCTCCCTCATATCGGTCTACAAATCATACCTCGAGCTTACACACGATCGCCACTTTCAAATAGTCTCTGCCCAACTATGCGAACAGCGTTGAATTAACGACGCGCGATTTCTAAAACGGGCGAGCGCGAGGAATCGCAGCGTTATAGTATATATATAGCGAAATATCCACTTATTCCGATACTTATTCTCGCACGCCGCGAGCGAGAAATTAATTGCGGGATATATGTCCGAGCTACTTAACATTCTTTTTTTTTTTCAAAATGTCGGATTATAATCGCGAGACGATTCGATATCTCTCCATTTGAATTTCTCACGCAAGAGAGATTCTATTAAGAGAGAAAAAAGGAGAATTTTCATATTTTATTTCATATCACAACAAAATTTTTCATTTTGATGTATTTGTTACTTGATTAACAGTGTATCGTAGTCGCCATTAAAAATTAAAATTAAAACTTATTAAATTCATAAAATAACCAATTCTGAACTAAAAAAATTTTTTAATAATTTAATTCATGACCTGTGTTTTAGGTTTTTATTAAATAATTCTGAAATTATAAATACAACAAAATTATAAATACAACAAAAGCAATTGGTCGTTATTTATTGAATTTAATAAGTTAACATTTTTATATACATCTCACTTAGAAAAAAGCGGTACACTAAAATTTGGAAAAAATCATAAAATTTCAAATGGCGATAATTTCATAAATAATAAAGATAGAAAGGTTTCTAAAAAATTAAAATAAAGCTTGGAATCTCTACTTTAAGGCTCTACTAGTTTCAATGTTGCGAGATAAATTTATTAAAAATGGCGGATGACAAAACGAGAATATGCAAAATTGAAAATAATGGTTCGAGTTTGCAAAGATACATGGCGTGAGTTAAATGTCGCAACTCAATGGGCTAAAAAGCATATGAAAGTACAGAGTCTCCCCTTTAAAATGCTTTTTTATTCATCTCGATGCAATGATTTTTCGCCAAGATATTCGCATTTGACTAAAAAGGCAGTTTTTTACTTTAAATGTGAATAACTCTGAGAAAAATCACCGTACCAAGATGAATAAAAAAGCATTTTAAAGAAGAAACTCTGTACTATAATATGCTTTTTATCTTATTGAGTTGTGACATTTGACTCACGCCATGTGCCTTGGCAAACTCGAGCCATTATTTTCAATTTTGCGTGTTTTCGTTTCATCATCTGCCATTTTTACTAAATTTATCTCGCAACATTGAAATAAGTAGATCTTTAAAGTAGAGGTTCGAAGCTTTATTTTTGTTTTTTAGAAACCGTTCTATCTTTATTATTTACGAAGTTACCGTCGTTTGAAATTTTATTTTTTTCCAAATTTTAAGTGTGCTGCTTTTTTGGAATGAGAACCATTGAACAATAATTTATAAATGTGAAAATCTTTTAAACAACCACTGAAAAAAATTCTTGTGCAAAATTATATGATTATGCTGGGTTTTTTTCCGACCCAGCATAATTATGCAATATTGGTACTCATATGGAAGATTACAGATTATATGTAATTTCATATGAAATATATTCTTATATATTTTCAAGATTAAAAATATTTCACTGAACATGGAATTACACATAGGAAATACTAGTAATGCATAAATGTTATAAAATAATGTTATATATAATAGATAAATGTTTATAAAATAAAATTCTAATAAAGTAAAAATACTAATTTTTTAAAATTACATATGATTTTTGCATAATATTATATATATATATATATATATATATATTTTGGCATAATATTATATATATATATATATATATATATATATTTTTGCATAATATTATATATATATATATATATATATATATATATATCCTATATATATATATATATATAATATATTTACATTAATATGTATCTTCACTTTAAAAATTTTAGAAAAAAATTACAGTGATAATAAAGTAATTTTTCCAGTTTTGAACAAGTAATTTCCATGTAATAGTACATGGACTTTTCCAGTGAAGGCTTGTAAAAGTCTCTTGTCATTTTTGCAGGCGTCCTTCTATCTTTTTGAATAAATTAATAAAATATCAATTTCTGTACTTTATTTTACATAAATTAATAGCATTCCAGGAGAGAAATTAGATCTTTACAATTTTCTAGCGATACGTATAATTGGAACTCTGAGAGATTGTTTCGATAAACTCGAAATTACACTCTCGAGTTTTATTTTAAAAATTTGAAAAAAATACTACAAAGAAAAATTATAAACTTTATCGGCCAATGATGCGCGCGAGATAAGCTGAAATTAAACATTTTCCTCGCCGATGCGGGGAAAGTTACGATTACGTGGAATCGATTCTGTGTTATTTAAATGAGTTTGTCACGTTTTACGACCGTCACATATAACGCGTCAATAAGCCGTGACATATAATGCGCTAAATAGGGAGGATAGGAATATTACTTAACTAGAAAGCAAATAATAATAATTATGTTGGAATTTTAAATTATTAATTTATTTATTAAGACACAACGCATTATCTTGAATTATAAATTTCATCTAAAAATATGTAAAAGACTCATCTATATAGTCAACAATATTTTTTATTAATATTTTTATTTATATAAATAATATATAAAAAGTAATACATATATATGTATAACAATTAAATTATATTTAATTTTAATTAATTTTTCGTTTCGTTTCCTTGGCTCTATTGCCCAGCTTAGAAGACAGCATACTTATATTATTTATATTTAATTTTATTATATATATAAAATTATATATAATATAATATAATAGAATATAAAAATATTTGTAAGATATTATTTTATGTAATATTAGATTTCGAATTTAACTCTTAGATTGAGAATCTCGAAATTTAGATTCTTTGCGAATTTATTTTCACGAAATTGCACAGCACGAATGCAATTACGCGGACGAAGCAACACGCGGCATGCATGCAATAACGCCGACGCGAAGCGTTGAAGTTTCCACGCGAGCGACCCAACCACACGTTGTAGTCTCTCCGCGAAACGCATAGGGAGCGTCGCTTACGTCATCGGCCGCACGGTTGACATGGTCCCGAAGCATCGAGGTGTCCGCTACGCGCTTCTAGAGATATCAACGCGCGGCGCAGAGGCTCCTGTGTCGGTATGCGTATGTCGTAATCGATATCGCCGTTTAAATCCCGGTTAAATAAGTTAGCGAAATTAAATCGCCGCACGGACACAACGTGTGAATAAGCTTATCGAACGTATCGCACGACCGTGCCCTTTAATGCACGTCTTTTACGAGCGCAACGAAATTATATATTATTCGTATACTTAGATTTAAATATATGGAAGACATATTAACAAGAGAGCACATTGATCTATCGTAATTGCAATGCTTGTATTTCATTTTTTATGCGATTTAACACGATATTTGATGTATATCTTTTAATTTAAGAGTTTAACATATCTTTTAATATTTTACTTTCGCCAGCGCTAATTTCAAGGGAGATTAAATCGATCGACATGTAAGTTATAGCTTGAAGATTCGAAATAATGAAATTTCTATACGTCATTTATTTGCACATTTTTTGTTTTGCGGCCTTTTTGAATTTTTATTTGCATATCTCTAAAAAATAATTATAAAAAAATTTAGAGAAGCTTCAGTAGTCTCAACTCTTTAAAAATTAATTTTTAATTAACTTTTGATCAATAGATGTTTACTTGTACACCTTTAATAACAAAGTTATTAATAGAAAACATACTTAAGCGAATGACATTTATTAAAATTTAATTATCTCGAATGTTGGGGGGAGGCTGACTTTATGTAGGTATTAAATCGCATTTAAATAAATTATATCGAAGTCAATACTTGTTGTTGTCCCACTAAACGCACGGCGTACAATAGTTACAACTTGTTACTATGCGTGACTATAAATACAACTCGATTTACATAACCGGGACTAGCCGGGCTAGCCTGGTTATAAATATGTATTGAGAGAACTTGTCACGAAGATTTGCTCGCGCGAAAATTAAATTGCTCCGCGATATAATAACGGATATAATTAATGGTTCTATTATCGGAATCCGTATTTCACGCAGCGCAGAGAGAGAATTAAACCGCGCGATATATAAATGCGAACTAATATATACTTGCGGCTTGTAAAAACTTTCCGCTCCTCTGTTACTCTATTATTTACGCATTGAAATTTTCATTTGCATCGTGCGAGCACGAGAGATCGCGTAAACATCTTATAAAAGTGCATCTGAAATGCGTGTAGAAAAATTTCTGGGATTTGACTCGTAATCCAGTGTCAGATTGTCCGAAAGAATTATAGATTTCGAGTGAAAAATCTATAAAAGAACTAGAATGGAAATGTAATATTTTAGAAATCTTATTTGCTTTCTCTGATGCTTTTTTTTTAATTTCTTTTCCAATTTCCATCCAATTAAGCAGACTATTTAAAACACTGCGCATAGAGAAAATTTAACAACCCAAGTAATGTTGATTGATATTTAATTTCTCTAAAAAATCTGGTATAAATATAGAGTCAAGAATTTATTGTTATAAAAGTATTCTATGTTTAGAATAAAATGTTATTCCATTGAAAACAAATTAAGATAAATTTGAATATTTTCTTATTCTTTATTTCTATTTTAATCCTATTTAAGAGAAGCCTAAATTAAGTTTTTTTCCTGTTTTATCGACAAAATGTGAAGTTAGATAAACTATATAAAAATCTATTTATGGGCTATACGGATCGTTTTTTACTTGAAATTAGAACGTTTCGCTCTTTGATAATATTAATACTTTAATTTGTAGAGGAAAAAGATTTATCATTCTGTATAGTTTCATACATTTCGGTTAGAGAATTATAATGTTTAGAATTCATAGTTTTGTAACGAAGATATATGAGACTATACAGATTAATAAATCTTTTTCCTGTACAAATTAAAGTATTAATATTAACAAAGGGCAAAGCGTTCTAATTTCAAGAAAAACACAATAGCCAATAAATAGATTCGTAGTTTATCTAACCTCACATTTTGTCGATAAAATAGGACAGACTTCTCAAGGACGTTTAGGATCACCTTAAATGGGATTTCTAATAAATATAATTTGGAAACTATGCTCTGGGAAAATCTTGAAAAATTTTTAGATAAATTGTAGAAATCTCTCTTCTTCGTATCATTATTTTATTTTTGTTGAAGATCTAAATTAAATAGAATCAAGAAATATATTAATGAAATCTTTTTGTTCTATATTTAGACCCAAATTTTATTTCACATTAAAAAAAATAATTAAGATAAATCTAAATCTTTTTCCATTCTTCTATTTCTATTTCTAATCTTATTTAAATGAGATTCCTAATTAATATCGTAAATTGTAATAACCATATAATTTTTTTTATTATAATATATTTGATATAAATTCGGACGTTCTAATCGGAATTCACGTATCTGGAAAAATGTTGGGAAATTTTCTAGACGGGTCGCGAAGGTGCATCTTGTTCGTGTATCGAGACAGAACCCGCGCGCAGGACGATTAAAAAGAAACGCTCGAGCTGCTCACGTATAGCGTTTCACGGTCGCGCGATTTCGATAAATCGCGCTGTGCGCGCGCGAGCGAATTGCCGCTTGTACGAAGCTACATCAATTCAAGCGAACTCGTAGAAAATCGCGCGGATCCTCTCTCGGCCCCGACGCTTAGATGAAAGTAAAACAGCCGCCGGGGTTCTCGCGTATATTCTCGCCTCGCGCTTTGACCCATTAACAGCTAACATGCTATTTTTTTTTTTTTTTTTTTTTTTTTAGAAAAAAGATTTATTATGAGTAAAATAAGTTATGCCAACAGAGTGTGTGTGTGTGTATGTGTGAAAATAATCTTCCGTGCTAAGCCTATGCGAAATTGGAACGCGACTTTCTATATGCAGAAGATAAAAATTGAATCTATCTATATTCAAAACGTAATTTATATTAATCTGACATTTTTTTAAAAATCAATCATCTAAAATTTTTTTTCTCGGGTCAACAAATTTTTCCCAATCGCAATATTTTATAAAAATTAATCTAAAAATATTTTTTTGAAAATGTCGAAAAATATATTGTCATCTCGGGGCCGATGCATTGTTTTTTTTTTTTAAACGAAAAAGAAATGAAAGACAAGAGGAGACGCGATATGATGATACGTCAATCTTGACTGGTTCGTTGTCGATGTCGTTGAACTTGACCGAAGGTTTCACTTTCCTCGAGCAAACTATTGGGGAAGAGAGGAGAACACGTGAATAATTCATGCGCGCCCTGTTCCACAGGATGAGCCACTTAATGATTCCTTTTTCCTCAATGACCAGAGCCTCGTTCCATCGCTTATTATATCGAGGAACCTTGAACCTAACCATTGATGACCTCAGCTAAGACCTTAAAAGAAATTCTCGAGTAAACGACCTTCTCAAAGTAAAAGTCATGTCTTTGAGAAAGCGACTAATTTATTTAATTTTTAATCCTGCAATTTTTTTCGCCAAAAAAATATGTTTATTTGTAATTTTAATTCAAATTACAAAAACATTTATTGTTTTGGTTTATAATTTTATATTTTATATATATATATATTATATTTTTATTATATTTTATATTTTATATATATTTTATATTTTTATTAAATTTTATAATTTATTATACAGGAAATAAAATAAAAAATAAAATATAATATAAAATATAATAAAATAAAATAAAATAAAATAAAATAAAATTATATAAAATATAATTAACCTATATAAAATAAAATAAAATTTGCATTAAAAATATACAATTGAAGTATAAAATCTATCACAAATATACAATTTAGAAATTTATAATTTCATAATTTTAATGCAAAGTCATGTATGCATACGAAATTGTTAACATCGAAGGTATATATAATGTCCTTGTCGTTAATTGCAATCAAATTGAAATCGAACGATCGGGGAAATTGCGGAATTGCGTTTCGGCCCGTTGTTGCGGAATTCCGCGGGAGAAGAATGCGTAATCGGCCGATGGCGGCGTGTTCCATTTTCATCTAATTGGCCGCTCGCTTTGGATTTTGCGCGCTCTTAATTGCGGCCAGGAAAGTACCAGTGTATGACCGCGGCATAAAATCTCCTCTCGTTCTTCCTTCTCCCCTGTGGAGCGGAATCTTCGGGTAAACTAAATAAACGTCGCCGCTTAGGAACGCCTCTCTCGCTTTAACCCGTAACTCCTTCTTTTGACATAACTGCACGGTTTTTGTATAAACAGAATCGAGTCGCGGTTCACAGGAGATTGAAACTGTTCTCGACGCGGAGATGTAATCTCTTAACCCATTAAACACGATAATTATAATTTTAAAAAATTTCAATTGCAAGTCAAACAGTTTTTATACTATTAATTTCCCAAAAAATATATTATTATATTATTATATATATTTATTTATCCTAAAAAATTTCTTGTACTATACCAGAATAATTTTATAACCCGATTTATTGGAATCGAATCTTTAAAAATTGATAATTTTATAAAAAGATATATTTGTGTATGCATAAAACTGTATATATAAAAACCATAATGAAGCACATGTTGTGCATGTAAATGCGTATTCGCAAGTATGTTGCACGACAAGTCGGAGGCTAAAGACGATAAATGTCGCATTAGCGACAGCTCGGGGGAGGAAGAGGGCTGGCTTCTCTGATCCAAGTTTTTTGCGAGAGGCAGAGAAACTACTCTGCGGTCTGAATCGACGGACATACACACGGCATTGGGACGATTACATTAACTCGCCGCGATGCTTATCGTGTTGTACGCACGATTAAATTGATTTATGGATAAACGTTAGAGGCGGCGGCGATGGCGTTTATCTATCAGACTCGTAACTAGAACGCGAGACTTCTCTTTGTGCTCCCTCTCGTAGCATTTTTTATTATTTCCATCGTCTTCCCTTTACACATGATACCTGAAATAGTATATTGTGACCAATTGTCAATCCGCACGTGATACACATACTATTTTGTATTACAAGTGCAGGCAAAGTGGCTTTGTGCGCGAGGTGGACGATCGCACGCCGCCATCTTGCGGCGGCACAGTGCGGGAATAGCCGTGTTTAAAGTCATTGTCCACGGCTGAAGCCATGGGCAATATATTGCCCACGGCTTTAGCCGTGAGCAATAACTTTGAACGCGGCTCAGCCGTAGGCAATGGCTTTGAATGCGGCTTATTCACTCACCGCGTCGCCGCTAGATGGCGGCGTGAGAAATCGGCCGCTTTCCGCACAGAAAACACGCACACAAAGTGCCACTTTGCCTGCACGTGAAATACAAAAAAATTTATATATATATTTTTTTTTATATTTATTATTATAGTATATAATTTTTTATTTAGAACGACAAATTAAATCGAAAAGTCCTGAGCCATTTTTTAATAATTTCTTAATACAAGGACGAGTTTTCGTGTCTTCCGAAACTCGTGGGAGATCGATTCTAAGATTCTAATTGTGGGGCGCGTTTCGCTGACGTTACGGGCGTGTAAGTCACCCACGTGGAGAGTGGGTGAGCCGCCATTGGAATTCGATATTATCTTCTGACAGATACGAGATCGACCGCGCGCCGCGCGTGACGCGCTTTTTTCCCGCCGTTCGCGGGTTCGCGTTTCTCTCTTTTTCATCGCGATCGCGATTGCACGGAGAGTCTTAGCCTTTAGCTCGCTCGCGGGAGGAAAACGGGCGGATAGAATTCGTGCAATTTGCATTACGATCGTTATCTGGCGACGTTCAATCTAAGGCGGCGGCGACCGCCCTTACGGCGGTCTAACTCTAGTCTCCTCGAGACCGGCGTAGATTACGAGCGCAATAATAATAACGATAATGACGTCGACGACAAACGGCAAGGAAACCAGGACAAACGAAAGGCGGGAGATTCGAGAGAAGGGCCGGCGTCTCTTTCTCGATCGACCCCATTCAAACTAACTTTCATGGCCAATTGGCGAATTAATCGGCGAACGCGCTCGTCTAAGAAGATCGATAAAGAGATCCACCTGTCGAAATTTCGCACGATACGGTAGACGATCGCAGGTGTCTCAATTGCACGGGGTATATACCCAGGGTGTCACAGGTAATAAAATCGTTTCATCTCTCGTCTGCGGGTAGAGCAGGTTGAATTGAGTAGAAAAGTCATGCATCTAGACCCTGAAAAAAATATTTGTGTAAAATTACATGATTATGCTAGGGTTTTTTCTAACTTCCAACATAATCATGTAATATTGCTACTTATATGAAAGATTACAGATTATATATGTAATTTTATATGAAATAGGTATATCTTATATATATATTTATGATTAAAAATATTCCACCGAATGTGGAATTACACATAGTAAATGCTAGTAATGTATAAATGTTTTAAAATCATGTTATAAATGAAATAGATAAATACTTATGAAATAAAGTTCTAATAAAGTAAAATAGTGAATTTAAAATTACGTATAATTTTTGCATAATAATTTTACTTATATTGTACATATATTTTTATTAATATGTATTTTTACTTTAAAACAAATAAAAAAAAAATTATAGTGATAAGCAAGTAACTTTTTCTGAACAAGTAATTTCTATGTAAAGGTACATGGATTTTTTTCAGTGTACTTTTTTGAGATATTCATGGAAAATTAATTGGAAAAGATTGGAAAATCGGCGCGAGTACAGGTCGCCTAATTTTTTTTAATTTCCAGCACACCCTGTATATATTCGTCGAACGTAAAAAAGGGATATATAAACAAAAATAACGTCGTCTTATTCCCGTCAGCTCATCAGCGCTCGTCGACGCGGATGAACGCTCGATCGTCAATTATCTCCGAGAAATGTTCGTCTTTCTATAGTCGGAGCCGAGGTAAAAAGTTGCGGATTGCGTCGCGGTTTCGCGCGAGGAATGCAGAAAATATTCCGCGCGTTAACATAGTTACTTAAATAACTACGCCAGGCGTTATAAGGTGTCCGTAAGGCGGGGAGGTTTCCCGAGTGATGGATGGCGACTACATATATCCCATTTTCTTCCTTGATCATTATAATTTCAAGCCTGCAGCTTCTTAGAGAAATATTATTTTTCTTTCTTCCGTAAAAAAAAAAATTAAAATAAAACTAAATAATAAAAAATAATATTATATAAAAATATTAAATAATATTATTAACGTATTATATTATTATATTATATTATATTATATTATATTATATTATATTATATTATATTATATTATATTATATTATATTATATTATATTATATTATATTATATTATATTATATTATATTATATTATATTATAGTATATTATATTATATTATATTATTATATTATATTATATTATATTATATTATATTAAATAATATTATATATATACAAATTGTGAAATAGATATAAATCTCTGTTAATGAAGATTCTGCGAGAAGAGAGAGATGTAAAATATGGACATAGATTAATTTCTCTGAAAAGGCAAGATAATGTTGAGACAAAAATCGTGATACGAGATGTAGATGAGATATGTTTTTTGAGATGACGAAACCGGGCACAAAGACCAATCATGCGCGTCAAGAAGCTTTTGTCGGTCATAATCAACGTGCAGACGGTTTATTTCTTTCCTTTTCTTTTTACAGTCTTGTTTTCCTCCTCTCTTCGTCTCGCACAATTTCCACGAATCTCCGCTTCGACGATTACGAGATCACGAAGAGCAAAAAACGCGCCCCGCAATCTGGCGAATTTCAAAATTCAATTATGATCCGATTCTCTCTCTCCCTCTCAACTCTGAAAAAAATGGAAAAAAGATACACTGCATGCAAACTTTCGAAATACTGCGCGACTTTGAACCTGGAGTTTTCCAAGGGGTAAAATTAAAATAAAATAAAATAAATTGACTTCGCATTTAATTATAGAAAATTAAATTAAAATAAAATAAATTGACTTCGCATTTAATTATAAAAAATTAAATTAAAATAAAATAAATTAATTTCGCATTTAATTATAGAAAATTAAATTAAAATAAAATAAATTGACTTTGCATTTAATTAGAAAATTGAATTGCATTTAATTTTATTTAAGTAAAATTCAATCCTTGCATTTTAGCTCCAATTTTTTCGAAAATCGATATTCCGGATCCAGCCGGCGTTTCGGGGCTACTCGTCGACCGATTTGCGGTTTGAGAAAAACGAGCGGATGACCGTGCGGAATTTTGACACGCGTGACTTTGCGGCGCGCGAAGTCTCGGTTCGAATGATCGCGTTCGCGAAGTCATATATAATTACGAGGCGCAAACAAAGGATAATATGGAACGTCGTGCGAAAAAGCGCCGCGTGACCGACTCGCCGTCATCCGTTTCGTCGTCGTCGTCGTCATCGTCATCGTCATCGTCGAAAGAAAGAAAGAAAGTGACCATACGAGCACAGTTTGCTATCGCGCATTCGAAAAAAAAAAAAAGAAAAAGAAAAAGGTGGTCGAGACACGACGAGTTTTCGATCGAAGACGACGAAAAACGATCTGGCAGGACCAGCTCTCTTGTACGATTACATTTTTTATACCCGGAGGGACACTCTCCTTAATAATATTCAAGTGTTTCTTATCCAGCTGTTTGTCGACCCGAATATTCTCCTTTCTTTTCTTTTCTTTTTTTTTTGTTAATAAAGTTAATCGACATTTTCTGCTTTTCACATCCGGATGCAAAATCTTAATTATACAACAATATAATCATAAAACCATATACACAATCAAATAAATTTTATAAGAAGGAAGAGAGATATAGAGAGAAAAATGTCAAATAATAAGAGAAATAAATAATATAAAAGAATTTAATTTTTCAATTTCAAAATATAGTGTTCTAATAAATAATAATTATTTATATAGCTATTAAATAATAATTTCAATAATATAAATATATTTTAATATCTCTATATAACTATATAATTTTATTCTTCTTTATTAATGTTTGTTCAATTTTTTAATTATATACAATATATAATATTTTTAATTATTTAATTATATGTATATTTATATATATATATATTATATATATATATATATATATAGTTATTTATATATTTATCTAAAATTCAATATGACACATCTACGCACTCGTATATTAGTTCCGTCTTAATTCATTTTTATATTTTACTATTACAAAATAAAATAGAAATTAATAATGTATTATCTATTTATAATCAACTTTTTTTCAAACGTAATCTTAAATTAAGAACACTAATTATTTCTCTTATTGCTTTTATATCTTAATATTATATTTGACTTTATAACATTTTAATTATACTGCGAGATAGTTAAAACACTAACAGTATTTTTTTTTAATTAACTATTTTTTGAATGTACTATCTTTCTTTTAGATTATTCTTAAGAATTTATTTTATAATTTTTAAACTCTTTTTATAATTTTACTGTTTAACTTATACTTTATTTGTATTTTTACAGTTTAGTAACACGCTTAAGCACATATAAAGAATTATGAAATTATCAAAGGAAAAATATAAAAAAAAAGAATATTATATACTTTATATAAAAGAAGATTATTATATGATTTATATAAAAGAAGAGATTATAGATAAATAGAACGTTTATATGATATATAACTTAAAAAAAAAAAGAATTTTGTAGTTTTATCTGATTTATGAGAACAATGCAAATTCGATTTGTAGAGTTGCGTAATAAAAGATTTATTCGTATAATCAATTTATAATTATTTTGAATAATTTTTTTATTTTTTTCATAATCACTCTTTCTGCTTGATGATCGTTCCTGACAGATTTTAAGATCAATAATGGCGCTCACAGTTATTTCAAAATTTCATTCAACGGACAGAGACTGTATAGTCACAGTAGTTCTTTAAAAAATCGCGATATTTAAAAAAATCATCAAAATTATAAAAAATTGCGCTAGTTTACACGCGTATACACGTTATCTCTTTTACAGCGCGTTGAAAAATCGCGAGTCTTAACAAAGCTGGCGGATCATGAGCCGGCATTATGAGGGGTCCGGATAGAACAACGTCATTTTTCATATCGCGTGCAAGAGAAAGAGAGAGAGAGAGAGAGAGAGAAACAGAGAGACGCCAGCGGGCATCTCGCGTTCGAATAAAGCAAGAAAAAAAAACATTGTGCCGATGATTCGATAATAATTGCCGATTTTGTGCGGGTAATGAAAGACGCCCACCTACGAAATCTGACACATTTATAGCGAGAGAAGATATAATTCTCTTAACTATCGCCATTGTGTCGCATCAAAGGATATCTAACAATATTCTAATTAGTTATTTATTTTTGAATGTATTATATTTATTTTAAATTATTCTTAAGAGAGATTTTATTTTATAATTTTCAAACTTATTTTTTTTTATAATTTTACTATTTAACTTATACTTTATTTGTACTTTTACAGTTATAGTAACACGCTTAAGCACAATTATATATCATATAAAAAATTATGAAATTATCAAAGAGAAAATATAAAAAAAAGTTATATAAAAGAAGAGAGAGCATTTATATGACAAATTAAAAAAAAAAATTGTAGTTCTATCTGATTTATGAGAATAATTAAATCCGTCGATTCGTAGATTTGGATAATAAAATATTTATTCGTATAATATCAATTTATAATTGTTTTGAATAATTTTTTATTTTATTCATAATTTATATATATTTGACACGAAATATCCTAGAAGAATATGTCAACTTTTCGATATTTTCACACGTATTTTCTTTTTAATTTTTAAATTGTGGCCGAGAGAATCGATAAATGACTCTCGACAAACGATTTTAAATTGGGATCACCGGATCCGGGAAGGAAATTAATGGCATTATTTATTGGCGAGGAAATACGAGAGATCGTGTCTCTCTTTCTCATCTTGTAATATACGTCAAGGACTCGGGAGCGTGAACCAGGACTCGCATTCGTCTGTGTCCCAGGTATGTCGCGTGTCGTGTGTGTGTGTGTGTGTGTATGTGTGCGTTCCAAGTGACGCAATCGGATGCCAATGGCTGCAGCAGATCCTGACGTGCTCGTGTTTGGCGGATGCTACCGTCTAACGGTCGCTGATATACAAAGCCACACAGCAAACACACACACACATATATATATATATATATACGAGCGAGCAAGTGCCCAGAAAACCACAAACCAGCAGTGACGAGTCCCCGATGACGTCAGGCTTCGTGAATGGGCCTCAGTCCTCACAAAAGAGGCCTTGAAGCTTGTCGAGTCGACCAGAAGAGGCGTTAGCTCTCGGCGAGGTAAATCCGTCGAGAAATCGATCGATAAATCTTCTTACGCACTGTTGGTAATTATGGAAAGCAATTGTTAAATTGACATTTATATATATTTTATTTATTTATTTTACATTTTTTTATTTATTTTTAATAGACAAGAAAGGAAATACAAAACAACTCGATAAAACAGATCTGTCAACGCTTAATTGTTTTCTAAGAAAAATTCGCATGGAAAATATTTTTGAACGCGATTGCGAGGATATAAATACATCTAAAATTATAAATTTATGAAACTAAAGAATATAAAAGGAAAGTGGCAACTTTAAGTATTACAAACGATTTTCCATGCGAATTTTTCTTAGAAAACAATTAAGCGTTGACAGATCTGTTTTATCGAGTTGTTTTGTATTTTCTTTCTTATCTATTAAAAATAAATAAAAAAATGTAAAATAAATAAATAAAATATATATAAATGTCAATTTAACAATTGCTTTCCATAATCGGTCACAATTTAAAAATTAAAAAGAAAATACGTGTGAAAATATCGGAAAGTTGACATATTCTTCTAGGATATTTCGTGTCAAACATATATTAATTATGAATAAAATAAAAAATTATTCAAAACAATTATAAATTGATATTATACGAATAAATATTTTATTATCCAAATCTATGAATCGACAAACTTTTCTTCACCTTCGAAATAAAATACAAAGGGTCTTTGTATTCAAAAACTTCATCAATTCTTTCCTTGGTCGTTAATTTCTCTATCAATTCGGAAATGTCTTTGCATATTTCAAAGTGCTTCTTTGTTATTATATCGTTCTCTGTAATTGTCCACGTAGCCGGAAATAGCATGAACAGCGACTCGTTCTTATTTTGAAAGGGTATCTCATTTATGATCATGCATAGCTCGGACGATGCAACTGAAAAGAAAATAAGTGCTAACTACCCAATAAAATTTTATTAAATTACATCGAGAAAAATATACAAATATTATCTCAGAACAATATGTTAGAAAATATTTTAAAAATATCAAAAATATATCAAAAAATGATAGCACAAAGAAATAAAGGAAATATTAACGCTGTATATTTTTATTATATTTATAATGTAACGCTGATTTATATGATAAATACAAAATTACTTGATTTTGTAAAACAAAGAACTTGACTCACCACTTTCGCTATGTATCGCATCTTGCTCCATTTTTATATATTTACGATATATATAATTATTTGTACATTCAATAAGAAAAGAAAACTGAAACAATAACACGAAGCGTGCAAATTCTGTCTATTTTTGCGCGGGAAATTTATCTGGGCCAAGTATGAAATGACGTCGTTTTTCTTCACGTCTTTAAGATTTGACATTTGAAGAAATGTAAAAATAAAGTGTTGATTATATTTATAATAAATGATGTATACTCTATACAGATGTTAAATATTTGAACTATTCCTGATAAAATAGAGATATTTCGTAAAAATGTATTCCTACAAAAATTACATTTCATTTAAAAATACAAATCATCGATTATTTGTATCATAAACATAATAAAGTATAAATTTATTAAAGTTGTTCTTACTAAAAAATAATTTGTACAAAGTACCAAAATATTTAAATATAAATTATCATTTATTTATTGCAAAATTGTGTAGCAATCATATGATATTTCATATCTTAAAAATTTATTTATCACAAAACTCCAATATATTTATAATAAAATTTTAGAAAATAAATTTAATATATAGTTATTATTTATATACTTTATTCTCCAAAATTCATAGAAGATCTTACAAAATTCTTATAAGATATTCCACATTATCTAACACGTGAAAAATGTTTATAAGACAAATTCGAGAAATAATGATTTATACTAATATATATATATATATATAATTCATTATATGTCTATACGATATACAGATAGTGAAATAATTCATATGAGATAATTTTGCAGAATAAAATATAAACACAAATATAAATATAAATATAAAAAAATATAAATCACATATAAATGACACTATATATAATATATATATAATAAAATTAATTATATAAATTATATTTATATATCATACATTTATAATATAAATTTATATATAATATACATAATATAAAATGTATTTTATATATATGTATATATATAGCATTATATATGATATATATGTATTTTTATAAAAGAATATATAATTTATTAAAAATATATTATATTGTAGAGTATTGTTTTATTTTATTACAATTTTAATTAGGTAACAAAATATGTAAAAGAATTGTGCTATTGGGGTGGCGGCAGCGAATAATTTTTATTGATAGTGCCCATAAAAAGGATGGTGTGGCTCTCTCTGCAATAAAGCAACCAAAGAAAGTTTTTTATGGATTCAGAATGATTAATGTCTGCGGTTTGATTAAAGGACATTTCTCCTTTTGTAAAGAACATGTTGACTGAGCAAGCAGTGACATTCTCTCGTGTCACCTTGATTGACGCCCGATGCTTAGCACCACCGAGATGCAGATTTTGATCACTGAAAGTAGGTAGACTGGCCTTGTCGGGTTCCAATAAAATCCGGATGTCTAATTCATCCAACAGCTGATCGATTGAAAATTCGTTCTCCAGTTCGAAGAAATTTGGATAAAACACCTCTCCTGTTAACAACCTTTTCTGTGACGACTGTTCGTTATTTAATACTTTACGAAACTCATCCATTCCACTTTCGGTCGTCAATCTATCGATCAATTCGGTAACGTTTTTGTTAATTTTCCAGATTTTAATATGTTGAGTTGACTGGACAGGAAATAACACAATCAGCGACTGCTTGATTTCTGGGAGAGGTATCTCAGTTACTAACGTGCTTAGTTTGGGAGATAAGACTGAAAAAAATTATTGAATTTATAGAGCAACAAAAAGTAATAAATGGAAGCGAAATTAGGTTGTTGCTTTTACATTAATGATTTTTAAAAATATTTATAATATTTCTAATACTCTCAAAATAAAATAATATTTTCATAATTCATATATTTTGGTTACATGTTAGAAATTTTGGAATAAAATAAAAGATGTTTGAAACTAATATTAAACAATTGTGGAAAATATTTTATTATAAAATACAATTTTTATTAGATTAAAATTATTATTATAAAATTTAATATATTCAACGTTTTTTGTAAAATAAAATATATTAGCGATATATATTATTTTATCAATTAACTGGAAAAAGTTTAATTAAATATAGAGTTTATGTAAATATGTAAGAAACAAATTTTAATGAGAGCAAATGAGAGAAAAAATGTCATGTTTACCGGTTCTAGGTATCTCGGACTCATCTGTAAAGATATTTTGTTGAATTGTGTTGCCTTTCAAGCAAAGTACAGTCGCCTGAATAATGTCCATTTTTTCGGTGATATTGTTTAATTTTACGGAATTACGAATGCAACCCTGCGTTGTTCTTTTCAGCAATTGATTAATCCTCTTCATGATTGTATGGATAAATGTTTGGTCAGAATTTACTATTCGTAAATTCTTTTTGAATAAATATTGCGTCATATTACTTTTACTATCAGTATATGTCATCCAATAACTATTTTCATCATAATAATTGGGCACCTTTATATTCTCATACTAAAAATTTTTAAAGTAAAACGATTGTTCACAAAATATATTTTTTTTTATTATGCACAAATTTTTTGCCATATTTTAATAATATAATTCGATCAAATTGTAATGAAATTATTTACCTCTCTTCTTTTTTTAGTTTTGCTGTCTAATATCCAGCCTAGAGATATATTTTGTTGGTGAATATAGTCAGGTAATTCGAGTTTGGGTCTTAATTGTAACGCGATGTCATCATGGGATGCCAAGTAAATCAATAAAAGTCCATCATATATGCTGTATGGACTAAAGACAACGTTTTTCTTTAGACACATAACTGTCTTCAGACATTTGAGCGCAAACTTGAAACGCGCCTCCGTCAATATCTTTTCTGGAATAAGAAAAAATAAATATGCAAAATTGATAAGAAAGAAATATTACGAATATAGAGCTATAATATATTGCAATTAAAATTAATAAATTCATAAATTAATAAAAGTAATTAACAATGTATGTAATAAAAATATGTTATATGTAAATTATAATGTATTGAAATTTATGGGATAATTATTTTTCATGTTGAGTATTTTTTTAATAAAGCTATATATGTACTACATCCAATACATAACAAACTAGATAGATGATGTTTTATTTCTTTTTTTTTTCAATATGTAGAACAAACGCAAATAAGTTCAAAGTCAAAGGATTATTATCGGATTATTAGTAATATTTATCAATTGAAAATGAAATAATTACATTATATTTGTCGTAATTTTAATTTTAACATTTATTAAAGTGTAGTTTTTATTTATATTGCAAAAGTCGCATTTGTTGAAAAATTATTCTTTTAATTATTATTTTAAATAAATTATGTTAAATCCGAAAAAAATTTGTTGTAGCCTAGATCCGTGAGACTCATTTTACAACGTAGTCACCAAATTATATCAAAATATAATAATTTTATCTACAAATATTGACGTACATTGAAAAATGATAGTACAAAAGATATATTTGCGCAGTATCTATTTAATAAATCAGCGTCAAAATTAATAGGTTTGTAAAGCATTTTTCAACTCACCAATTTGATCATCTGGCAAAAAGTGTTGTTGCGCCATTCTTGTCTAGAAATATCAAAACAGTCATATGCTCACACGAATTCGCATTGCCCGTATGAAGAACACAAGTTCTATGTCTAATTGTCTCGATTACGATATTACACAGCCGCTGTTATAGCGCTCAAGCCATAATATTATTGCTTATCATTGTTGCTAGATGTTATTTAAGGGCAAAAAATTACGCCGGGTAATACGAAATAATTTCGTTATTTCTCCCTTAGGTCTTCGTGGTTTGAGATTTTTCTGCATTATTTTAATATTTAATTAAATTATTTTTTTACGCAAAAAAATCTTCACTGTGATCAAACTGATATAAATAAAATCATGTCGATTTTGTTAGATTTATAAATATTTTTTTCTTATTAAATATGTAAATATATAAATATGTACATATGTATATTAAAAATGTATATGCTTTTCAAAATTTTGTATATATCAAAATTTAATGAAGGCAATATAAAATATATCTATAAGAAAGATCTTTCCATTGAGTTGAGTAAAAGTTAAAATTCTATTTTCAGTCAATATAGCCTATATTCAGATCAATATATAGCAGATGAAAAACATTCTTTGTAAATAAAAAATAATTAAACTATACATTCTAGGAAAGTAAAGTAGAAATATTAATATAAATTTGAAATTTATAATTAGCACTAATCAACATTTGTACTCGAACATTTGTATAGATGTCTATCATTTGCATCAATCGTAAATCTCTATATTATAATAGAGATATTAAATGTCTATTAAAAATTTATTGCTATTAAAATTATCTTCCAAACAAGCATTAAAATCTATAAATTTGATTATTTATAGAAGAGAGAAACGCAATTAATTATAAATTTACTAAACTAGTCTCTTTCACTCGACAAAAATATTCAGTGTGAATAATTGAAACGTCTGAATATCAACAATTTAACGCAAAATTATGCAGCAAACACATGATGACATTTAAATTTATTTATTTAATACGAGAATTGTCAAATGAATTTGAACATAAACTCCAACATATAATAAATTTTTAAAAATTATTTTATAAGTTTCATTTATTTTTTTCTTAAAAATTCACACTTACAAGGTATTCCATCATTTATATCGTTAGAAAAATATAATACTCTTTTATCATAATTTCAAATTTCCATTGGAAGGTCCAATCAAAATTATTATTCTGTATTAACATAAATTTTCTATGGTAATATCTCTTTACTACATATAGTAAAATATAAGTGAGAAAATTATGAAGAAAAAGTATAAATTATTTGTATATATATATATATATATATATATATGTATATATTTTACTCTTTTACTTGACAAAAATATCCAGTGTGAATAACTGAAACGTTTTAATATCAACAATTTATCGCAAAATCGTGCAAACATATGATGATATTTAAATTTGTTTATTTAATACGAGAATTGTCAAATGGATTTAAACATAAACTCTAATATATGGTAGAATTTTAAAAATTATTTTATGAGGTATCAGTCATGATCTTCTAAAAAAAATCACACTTACAAAGTCATTCCATCATCTATTATTAGAAAAAGTGATATTCCTCTATCATAATTTCGAATAGATATTCAAAATTATTATTTTGTTTTAATATAATTTTTCTATATTAATGACTCTTTTCTACATATGGTAAAATAATTTAAGTGAGAAAATTATTTGAAATTAAGTGAAAAATGTATAAATTATATATATATATATATATATATATATATATATATATATATTTAACTATTTATCGCAAAATCGTGCAAACATATATAATGATATTTAAATTTATTTATTTAATACGAGAAATGTCAAATGGATTTAAACATAAACTCTAATATGTAATAAATTTTTAAAAATTATTTTATAAGAGAATACATATAGTTATGTTTTTCTTAAACATCACACTTACAAGGTCATTCCATTTTCTCTCATTAGAAAAAATAATACTACTGTATTATAATTTCGAATAGATATTAGAAATTAATATTTTGTATTAATATAATTTTTCTATAATAATATCTCTTTCCTACATATGATAAAATAATTTAAGTGATAAAATTATGAAAAATGTATATATTATATATATATATATATATATATATATATATATATGTATATATATAATATGTTAAGTATTTATGAATACATATATTTAACATATATCATAAATATATATTACATATAAATATATATATACTAAAAGTGTAATTTATTAAAAACGTATCATACTGTGGAGATTAGTTGTGCTATTAAAATTTCAATCGAGAATACATTTTTGTTCTAAGGAAAATTTTGCAATAAAGATTATTTATCTTCATTCATAATACCAATGAAAAGAATGGTGTGTCGTTTTTTACAATACAGCAGCCAAAGTGACTTATTCTTTACTTTTTTCCATATACTAATGTCTTTGATTTGATTAAGAGATCCTCCTTCTTTTGTAAAGAACATGCTAACTGCGTCAGCAGTGACCTCATTTGGTGTCATACAAATATGCGCGTAATGCTTGACATCGCCGAGGAGCAGATTTTGTTTAGTGAAATTGGATAGAGTGGCCTTGTCGGGTTCTAATAAATCTTGAATGCCCAATTTATCCAATAGTTTGTCGATTTCCAGTTCGTTCTGCATTTCAAAAATTTCTAAAGGTATAGGCATTTCTTTTTTCATTTCAGTTAACGACTCGGGATTATCCAGCACTTTGCGAAGCTCTTCAGATCCTTCTTTGGTCATGAATCTCTCGACTAATTCTGATAATTTGTTATCATCTACTTTCCATTCTTTCTGTTCTGCCCCAATAATAGGAGCAAATTGGAAAAGCGACAAGTCATCGTCGTTGCTTAATAGTATTTTTTTCATGAACATCATTAGTTTAGAAGACGCAGCTGAAAAAACAAAAAACTTTGTTAAACCTATAGAGCAACAAAGAGAGGCGTAAATAAATGTAAACGAGTAAGTTAGATGGTTTCCTACAAGATATTAATTTTACATCAACTACTTTTAAAATTGCGTATAATGCTTCTTTAAGTATCAAAGTAGTGAGATGTTTGTATAGTTATTTTACGATAACGTGTTGGAAATATGAATATAAATTAAATATTAAAATCAAGAACACATATGTATATGTAAGTACGTACTTAATTATATGAACAATGTTTCATAATTTTATTAAAATCTTTATTAGACAGAAATTATGTTTCTAATATTTTAATATTCGACGTTATTTGCATAAAATATTATAAATTATGTTAATTAACTTTTCTTTAATTGAAAAAAATGTCGTGCAATATAATTGGATTAAATAGAATTTATGTGAGAAAAAATAATTAAATAAAAAAAAAATAATGTATAGAGGTGGGGGAAGTGAGAGAATTACATATTTACCGCATAAAACTTTTCTTATCGGTCTAATCTTGTTGCAATTTGTAGATTTGTCTTTAAATAAAGCTGTATGAAATGGAATTTCGTCATTTAAATAAAATATGGTTGATAGAATAAATTCCATTTTCTCGCAGATATTGTTAAATTTCACAGGCTGATCGAAATAATCCATTGTTTTAATTTTCAGTTCTTCATTTATCAATTTCTTTGAATTAACTAAACGGTTTCTATGAAAAGTTACAATTCTTAATTCGTTTCCAAATACAATTTTCATATTTGTATTTACAGATTTCATACGTGAAATCCAACAAATTCTTTTGTCATTATAATTCGACCACTTTACAATCTGAAACAGAAAACGTTGAAAGTAAAAGGATTTTGAAATTAAAGTATAATAAAAAGTTATATAATAAAGCATATTATAATATAAAGTTTATGTTTAATAACAATTTATTTTATGTATTTTATGCGAATCTATGTAACAAAATAATAATCCGTTTCCGTAATTTTTTTCTAACATTTAAAGCAAAAATATTTAAATTATATTTTGTGCTCAAATATGATAGCATCTTAATATTATTCACTTTTTAGAAAAAAAAAAAAAATTATATTATTGAGCAAACCATTCCTACAATAACTTTTAATTATCTGCATTTCTGAAATATGCAGTTTATATATATATTTTTTTATATTATTGACATCTTAAAGATCTAATTGGATTTAATACAGACAAATTGTTTACTTCCTCATTTTTCCTGTTGAGTCTTCTTAATACCCAGTCTATAATTACTTTTTGATCAATATGGTCAGGCAATTCGAGTGTGCGTTTCAATTGTTGCTCGGTGGCACCACTGGCTGACAAGTAAATAACAAAAAGTCCCTCATATATATTATGCGGACTGAAGACAAAATTTTGTTTCGGCTTAATTTGCATAAGATTGTGCAGACATTTGATCGTGAATTGAAATCGTGAATACCTACATATTTTCTCTAACGGATAGAGAAGACGAATAAGAAAAAAAAAACATTCAAAATTGACGAGAGAATTTTTACGAACGAGTTACAATAAATTGTTGTATTTAAAATTAATAACTTAATAGTAGCAATTTACAATACATGCAATACAAAATACTGTATATGCAAAGTATATGCAAAATTCATTGGACAATTATTTTTTATGTTGAGGGATTTTTTTGCATCTCAGACGTATAATTTCTGATTTGAAATCTGATGAAAACAATAATATATCTACAACGACTATTGTAAAAGAAATAAAGATTTATTTCTGATATCTATGTTTACTAATATGGCTACGAAAAACTTTTATTATCTAACGAACTCGATAAACGTTATTTTATTAATTTTTTAAATCATTCAACAAACGCGCAGCTTAAAAGTCTAACATTTATTCTTATAATATTAGTATTAGAATAAATTATGATTTTACAATATTTGTATTTAACGGATAACAAAATTTACTGTGCATTGGTTATTAAATTACATATAATTTTAAATTTTATCTACGAACGATACACGAATCAATAATAACGTTATAAATATTAATATATATTTAAATTATCTATATGATATATCGCTCGGCAAAATTGTTCAATTTAATAAAATATATTTTATCTCACCCATCTCATCATCCTGCAATGTATGTTGTTGTGCCATCCTTGTCTAGAAATATCAAATCGGTCATATAATCACACAACTCGTGTTGCCCGTGCGAAGAACAGACAAGTTCTAAGCTTAATTTTGTCGATTGCTGTATTATTTAGCCGCTGTTTGACATTTGCGCCACAATATTATCACTATTGCCAAATATAATTCAATTTCAAAGCGTTGGCACTGGATCTATGGAATAGTTTTGTTTCTTCTTCCTCACGTCTTCGAAATTTGTCTATACTACTTGATATTTATCTAAAATGCTTTTTTTTTATACAAAAAAATTTTTATTACGATCAAATTAATCCAAATATAATATTATTAACCTTATTAAATTTAAAAATTATTTGACTTTTTGGTAAAGATAAACATAACGTATAGTTGATATATGAAAAAACTGCAGAAAACATATTAAATATACATATTTTACCGTTTTTTCATATATCTAAATAAATGTATATTTAAATAATTGAAGATAATGATGAAAGGAACATCCAATACATCAAGTAAATGCTAAAATTTTATTTTCTATCGGATCAATATATAGCAGAAAAAAAATTTTTTGCAGAGAAGAAATAATTAACTACATTCTAAGAACAGTAAATGCTGTTATAATAATATAAAAAGAATAATATGTACAATATAGAAAATTTGTAGAAATATTAATAAAAATTTGAAACTTATAATTAGCAATAATCAACATTTGTATTCGAACATTTGTATATATGTCTATCATTTACATCAATCGTAAATTTCTATATATTAGTAGAGATATTAAATGTTTATTAAAATGTATTGCTATCAAAATTTTATTCCAAACATGCATAAAAATCTACAAACTTTATTTATAGAAAAGGGAAATACAATTAATTATAAATTTACTAAACTAGTCTCTTTTACTTGCCAAAAATATCCAGTATAAATAACTGAAATCGTTTGAATATCAACAATTTATCTCAATATAGTGCATACACATGATGATATTTAAATTTATTTATTTAATACGAGAATTGTCAAATGGATTTAAACGTAAATTCTAATATGTGATAAATTTTTAAAAATTATTTTATAAGAGAATACATATAGTCATGTTTTTCTTAAACATTACACTTACAAGGTCATTCCATTTTCTCTCATTAGAAAAAATGATATTACTGTATTATAATTTCGAATAGATATTAGAAATTAATATTTTGTATTAATATAATTTTTCTATAATAATATCTCTTTCCTACATATGATAAAATAATTTAAGTGATAAAATTATGAAAAATGTATATATTATATATATATATATATATATATATATATATATATATATATGTATATATATAATATGTTAAGTATTTATGTATACATATATTTAACATATATCATAAATATATATTACATATAAATATATATATACTAAAAGTGTAATTTATTAAAAATGTATCATACTGTGGAGATTAGTTGTGCTATTAAAATTTCAATCGAGAATACATTTTTGTTCTAAGGAAAATTTTGCAATAAAGATTATTTATCTTCATTCATAATACCAATGAAAAGAATGGTGTGTCGTTTTTTACAATACAGCAGCCAAAGTGACTTATTCTTTACTTTTTTCCATATATTAATGTCTTTGATTTGATTAAGAGATCCTCCTTCTTTTGTAAAGAACATGCTAACTGCGTCAGCAGTGACCTCATTTGGTGTCATACAAATACGCGCGTAATGCTTGACATCGCCGAGGAGCAGATTTTGCAGATTTTGTTTAGTGAAATTGGATAGAGTGGCCTTGTCGGGTTCTAATAAATCTTGAATGCCCAATTTATCCAATAGTTTGTCGATTTCCAGTTCGTTCTGCATTTCAAAAACCTCTAAAGGTATAGGCATTTCTTTTTTTATTTCAGTTAACGACTCGGGATTATCCAGCACTTTGCGAAGCTCTTCAGATCCTTCTTTGGTCATGAATCTGTCGACTAATTCTGATAATTTGGTATCATCTACTTTCCATTTTTTCTGTTCTGCCCCAATAATAGGAGCAAATTGGAAAAGCGACAAGTCATCGTCGTGGCTTAATAGTATTTTTTTCATGAACATCATTAGTTTAGAAGACGCAGCTAAAAAAACAAAAAACTTTGTTAAACCTATAGAGCAACAAAGAGAGGCGTAAATAAATGTAAACAAAGTTAGATGGTTTTCTACAAGATATTAATTTTACATCAACTACTTTTAAAATTGCGTATAATGCTTCTTTAAGTATCAAAGTAGTGAGATGTTTGTATAATTATTTTACGATAACGTGTTGGAAATATGAATATAAATTAAATATTAAAATCAAGAACACATATGTATATGTAAGTACGTACTTAATTATATAAACAGTGTTTCATAATTTTATTAAAATCTTTATTAGACAGAAATTATGTTTCTAATATTTTAATATTCGACGTTATTTGCATAAAATATTATAAATTATGTTAATTAACTTTTCTTTAATTGAAAAAAATGTCGTGCAATATAATTGGATTAAATAGAATTTATGTGAAAAAGATAATTAAATAAAAAAAAATAATGTATAGAGGTGGGGGAAGTGAGAGAATTACATATTTACCGCATAAAACTTTTCTTATCGGTCTAATCTTGTTGCAATTTGTAGATTTGTCTTTAAATAAAGCTCTATGAAATGGAATGTTGTCATTTAAGTAAAATATGGTTGATAGAATAAATTCCATTTTTTCGCAGATATTGTTAAATTTCACAGGCTGATCGAAATAATCCATTGTTTTAATTTTCAGTTCTTCATTTATCAATTTCTTTGAATTAACTAAATGGTTTGTATGAAAAGTTACAATTTTTAATTCGTTTTCAAATACAATTTTCATATTTGTATTTACAGATTTCATACGTGAAATCCAACAAATTCTTTTGTCATTATAATTCGACCGCTTTACAATCTGAAACAGAAAACGTTGTAAGTAAAAGGATTTTGAAATTAAAGTATAATAAAAAGTTATATAATAAAGCATATTATAATATAAAGTTTATGTTTAATAACAATTTATTTTATGTATTTTATGCGAATCTATGTAACAAAATAATAATCCGTTTCCGTAATTTTTTTCTAACATTTAAGGCAAAAATATTTAAATTATATTTTGTGCTCAAATATGATAGCATCTTAATATTATTCACTTTTTAGAAAAAAAAAAAAATTATATTATTGCGCAAACCATTCCTACAATAACTTTTAATTATCTGCATTTCTGAAATATGCAGTTTATATATATTTTTTTTTATATTATTGACATCTTAAAGATCTAATTGTGTGTGTGTGTGTGTGTATGTGTGTGTATGTGTGTGGATTTAATACAGACAAATTGTTTACTTCCTTATTTTCCTGTTGAGTCTTCTTAATACCCAGTCTATAATTACTTTTTGATCAATATTGTCAGGCAATTCGAGTGTGCGTTTCAATTGTTGCTCGGTGGCACCACTGGCTGACAAGTAAATAACAAAAAGTCCCTCATATATATTATGCGGACTGAAGACAAAATTTTGTTTCGGCTTCATTTGCATAAGATTGTGCAGACATTTGATCGTGAATTGGAATCGTGAATTGGAATACCTACATATTTTCTCTAACGGATAGAGAAGACGAATAAGAAAAAAAAAACATTCAAAATTGACGAGAGAATTTTTACGAATGAGTTACAATAAATTGTTGTATTTAAAATTAATAACTTAATAGTAGCAATTTACAATATATGCAATACAAAATACTGTATATGCAAAGTATATGCAAAATTTATTGGACAATTATTTTTTATGTTGAGGGATTTTTTTGCATCTCAGACGTATGATTTCTGATTTGAAATCTGATGAAAACAATAATATATCTACAACGACTATTGTAAAAGAAATAAAGATTTATTTCTAATATCTATGTTTACTAATATGGCTACGAAAAACTTTTATTATCTAACGAACTCGATAAACGTTATTTTATTAATTTTTTAAATCATTCAACAAACGCGCAGTTTAAAAGTCTAAAATTTATTCTTATAATATTAGTATTAGAATAAATTATGATTTTACAATATTTGTATTTAACGGATAACAAAATTTACTATGCATTGGTTATTAAATTACATATAATTTTAAATATTATCTACGAACGATACACGAATCAATAATAACGTTATAAATATTGATATATATTTAAATTATCTATATGATATATCGCTCGGCAAAATTGTTCGATTTAATAAAATATATTTTATCTCACCCATCTCATCATCCTGCAATGTATGTTGTTGTGCCATCCTTGTCTAGAAATATCAAATCGGTCATATAATCACACAACTCGTGTTGCCCGTGCGAAGAACAGACAAGTACTAAGCTTAATTTTGTCGATTGCTGTATTATTTAGCCGCTGTTTGATATTTGCGCCACAATATTATCACTATTGCCAAATATAATTCAATTTCAAAGCGTTGGCACTGGATCTATGGAATAGTTTTGTTTCTTCTTCCTCACGTCTTCAAAATTTGTCTATACTACTTGATATTTATCTAAAATGCTTTTTTTTTATACAAAAGAATTTTTATTACGATCAAATTAATCCAAATATAATATTATTAACCTTATTAAATTTAAAAATTATTTGACTTTTTGGTAAAGATGAACATAACGTATAGTTGATATATGAAAAAACTGCAAAAAACATATTAAATATACATATTTTACCGTTTTTTTATATATCTAAATAAATGTATATTTAAATAATTGAAGATGATGATGAAAGGAACATCCAATACATCAAGTAAATGCTAAAATTTTATTTTCTATCGGATCAATATATAGCAGAAAAAAAATTTTTTGCAGAGAAGAAATAATTAACTTCATTCTAAGAACAGTAAATGCTGTTATAATAATATAAAAAGGATAATATGTACAATATAGAAAATTTGTAGAAATATTAATAAAAATTTGAAACTTATAATTAGCAATAATCAACATTTGTATTCGAACATTTGTATATATGTCTATCATTTGCATCAATCGTAAATCTCTATATATTAGTAGAGATATTAAATGTTTATTAAAATGTATTGCTATCAAAATCTTATTCCAAACATGCATAAAAATCTACAAACTTTATTTATAGCAAAGGGAAATACAATTAATTATAAATTTACTAAACTAGTCTTTTTTACTTGCCAAAAATATCCAGTATGAATAACTGAAATCGTTTGAATATCAACAATTTATCTCAATATAGTGCATACACATGATGATATTTAAATTTATTTATTTAATACGAGAATTGTCAAATGGATTTAAACGTAAATTCTAATATATAATGAATTTTTAAAAATTATTTTATAATGTATCAGTCATGTTTTTCTAAAAAAATCACACTTACAAGATCATTCCATTATCTATTATTAGAAAAAGTGATATTCCTCTATCATAATTTCGAATAGATATCCGAAATTATTATTTTATTTTAATATTATTTTTCTATGATAATATCTCTTTTCTACATATGATAAAAGAAATTTAAGTGATAAAATATTTAAAAAATATATAAATTATATATATATATATATATATATATATACATATATATATATATATATATATATGTTAAGTATACAATATGTATACATATATTTAACATATATCATAAATATATTACATATAAATATATATATACTAAAAGTGTAATTTATTAAAAACATATCATACTGTGGAGATTAGTTGTGCTATTAAAATTTCAATCGAGAATACATTTTTGTTCTAAGGAAAATTTTGCAATAAAGATTATTTATCTTCATTCATAATACCAATGAAAAGAATGGTGTGTCGTTTTTTACAATACAGCAGCCAAAGTGACTTATTCTTTATTTCTTTGCACATATTAATGTCTTTGATTTGATTAAGAGATCCTCCTTCTTTTGTAAAGAACATGCTAACTGCGTCAGCAGTGACCTCAGTTTGTGTCATACAAATACGCGCGTAATGCTTGACATCGCCGAGGAGCAGATTTTGCAGATTTTGTTTAGTGAAATTGGATAGAGTGGCCTTGTCGGGTTCTAATAAATCTTGAATGCCCAATTTATCCAATAGTTTGTCGATTTCCAGTTCGTTCTGCATTTCAAAAACCTCTAAAGGTATAGACATTTCTTTTTTCATTTCAGTTAACGACTCGGGATTATCCAGCACTTTGCGAAGCTCTTCAGATCCTTCTTTGGTCATGAATCTGTCGACTAATTCTGATAATTTGTTATCATCTACTTTCCATTCTTTCTGTTCTGTCCCAATAATAGGAGCAAATTGGAAAAGCGACAAGTCATCGTCGTTGTTTAATAGTATTTTTTTCATGAACATCATTAGTTTAGAAGACGCAGCTGAAAAAACAAAAAACTTTGTTAAACCTATAGAGCAACAAAGAGAGGCGTAAATAAATGTAAACGAAGTTAGATGGTTTTCTACAAGATATTAATTTTATATCAACTATTTTTAAAACTGCGTATAATGCTTCTTTAAGTATCAAAATAGAGAAATGTTTGCATTGCTATTTTGCGATAACGTGTTGGAAATATGGATATAAATTAAATCTATTAAAATCAAGAAAATTTATGTGTATGTATAGGTACGTATTTAATCCTATGAATAGTGCTTCATAATTTTATTAAAATCCTTATTAGACGGAAAGATATAGAGAAATACATATTTACCGCATAACGCTCTTCTTATCGGTTTAATTATGTTGTACTTTGTAGATTTGTCCTCAAATAAATTTGTACGAAAGGAAATTACGTCTTGTGAGTAAAGTGCGGTTGATAGAATAAATTCCATTTTCTCGCAGATATTGTTAAATTCCACGGGTTGATCGTAATATTTCATTGTTGTCAGTACTTCATTAATCGATTTCATTGCATTATTTAAATTGTTTGTATGAAAATCTACTATTCTTAATTCGTTTCCATATAAATTTGTCATTAATGTATCTACACGTTTCATACTTGAAATCCAACAACTACAATCTGAAACAGAGCACTTTATAATCTGAAACAGAGAACGTTGAAAGTAAAACAATTATGATGTTAAAGTATAATATAAAGTTATATAATAAAGTATAAATATAATATAAAGTTTCCGTTTAATAATAATTTATTTTACGTATTTTATGCGAATCTATGTAACAAAATTATAATCTATTTCCGTAATTTTTTCTAACATTTAAGGCGGAAATATTTAAATTATATTTTGTGCTCAAATATGATAGTATCTTAATAATATTTACTTTTCACTTTGAATTAAAGGAAATATTATTTTATCGAGCAAAATGTTCCTACAATAACTTTTAATGATTTGCGTTTATGAAATATACAGTTTATATCTTTTTTTATATTATATTATTGACATCTTAAAGATCTAATTGGATTTAATACAGACAAATTGTTTACCTCTTTTTTTTTGTTGAGTCTTTTTAATATCCAGTCTATAATTACTTTTTGATCAATATTGTCAGGCAATTCGAGTATGCGTTTTAATTGTTGCTCGGTGGCACCACTGGCTGCCAAGTAAACAAAAAAGAGTCCGTGATGTATATTATGCGGACTGAAGACAAAATTTTGTTTCGGCTTCATTTGCATAAGATTGTGCAGACATTTGATCGTGAATCGGAAACGTGAATCACACCATATTTTCTCTAACGGATAGAGAAGACGATTAAGAAAAAAGAACAATTTTTACGAACAAGTTACAATAAATTGTTGTATTTAAAATTAATAAATTAATAGTTGCAATTTAAAATATATATGCAATATAAAATACTTTATCTGCAAAGTATATGCAAAAATTGGATCATTATTTTTCATGTTGAGGGATCTTTTTGCAACATAGACGTATAATTTCAGATTTGAAATCTGATGAAATCAATAATATATTTATTGAAAGAAAAAAAAGATTTATACCTATTATCAATGTTTACTAATATGGCTACAACAAATTTTATTATAAATACGACCTTGATAGACGTTATTTTATTAATATTTTAAATCGTTCAACAAACGCGCTACTTAAAAGTCTAAAGTTTATTCTTATAATATTAATATTAGAATAGATTATGAATTTACAATATTTTTATTCAACGGATCAGGAAATTTACTATGCAGTGGTGACTAAATTACATCTAATTTTAAATCTTACTTACGAACGATACACGGATCAGTAATAATGTTATAAATATTAATGTATATTTAAATTATGCATATCGTTTGGTAAAATTGGTCGATTTAATAAAACATATTTCATCTCACCTATTTTGTCATCCTGCAATGTATGTTGTTGTGCCATCCTTGTCTAGAAATATCAAATCGGTCATATGCTCTCACAACTAGTGTTTTCCGTGTGAAGAACACACAAATTCTAATTGTAAGCTTAATTTTGTCGCTGTATTATTTAGCCGCTGATTGACACTCGCGCCACAATATTATCATTGTTGTCAGAAGTAATTTAATTTCAAAATTTTGGAACTCTTTAATACTATTGTAGCTTTGTTTCTTTTCCCAGGATACTTTTATACTGTTTCTGTGTTAATATTTATTAAAATGTTTTCTTTTTTTACACAAAAAATTTCTATTACGATCTAAATTAATCCTCATAAAATTCTATTAACTTTTTTAATTTAAAAAATTATTTGTCTTTAGTAAAGTTGTGCATCCATATTAAATATACGCTCTTAGTAGTTTTTTCATATATCTAAATACATTTTATTTATTTTTATGAAGATAATAATAAAAAGAACATTCAATGCATCAAGTAAATGCTAAAATTCTATTTTTAATTGCATCAACTTTTAACAGATAAAGAGAATTCTTTTTAAAGAAAAGATAATTAAAATTTATTTTAGAAAGGATAATTCAAGGTTATAACAAAAATTAAAGTATAAACGTAATATAAGGTTAAAGTGATTACCAATAATCAACATTTACATATAGTATTTAAATAATGAACATTTGCGTTATTTTAATTAATATACAGTTGTTAATTATGTATGGAAAATTTATTGCTAAGAAAACTATATTCAATGCATTTAAAGTTTTAGATTACCAGCTTAAATTCCATTATTTGTTAAATAAATATAATAAAATATATATTTGTTTAATTCATTTTATTTTGTCAAAAAAATAATTTGTACAAATATAAATTTAAAGTGTAAGACAGGCAATAAGAGCCAAATCGCGGATGACAGTGCGTTATCCTAACAAAACTAAAATTTTTTCTGTTAAAATTAAATACCTGTGCACAAGGCAATTTGTACAAATTACTGAAATTTAAATGTGAACAGATTTTTTTATATAATAATTAATTATTAAACTAAAGACATTTTCATTCGTAAAAAGTATCAAGCACGAATAATAAAAACGTCTGTATATTAATAAGCTGATCGAAAAGTTGTGCAGCAAACATATAATGTCATCTGAATTTATTTAGCACAAAAATTAAATGGAAAAATAAAATAGATTTGAGCATAAACTCTAATATCATACATTTTTAGAAAATTACACATTATGTTATAATAATATTTTTTCTTAAGAATTCACTTACAAGATATTTTATTATCTATTGTGTGAAAAATGTGTGATTTATATTTCTACACATTCGAACTTATATTATTTGTTATTAGAACTTAAATTATATATTTATCTAATTTCTTCGATTATTAAAATTATATTAATATAACTAATATTTTTAGACGACATATAGTGAAATTACTTAGGTGACAGAATTATGAAGAAAAAATATAAATTATATATATATATATATATATATATGTATGTATATGTATATGTATGTGTGTTGTGTGTATATAATTAATATAAATTATATATGTAATAAATATATATATATATGTACACACAAAAAGTAATTTACTAAAAAATATTATAGTGGAATTTTGTTGTGCTATTATAACAGGACATGTTTTTGTCAGAAAAACTTTATGGAAACTACGGTTTATCTCGATTAACAATACCAATGAAGAGGATGGTGTGGCTGTCTTTGCAGTAGAGTAGACAAATAAACTTATTCGAATTTCTAGAATGATTAATATTTTGGACTGGTTTAAAGGATCCACCATCTTTTGTAAAGAACATATTAATTGCGCCAGCGGTGACTTTTACACTGTTTAGAGGTATCACTTTGATATAAGCGCAATGCTTGGCACCACCAAGGTGTAGATTTTGAGCAGTGAAATAAGGTAGTCTGACAGTGTCAAAAGTGTTCAAAAGCTTATTGATCCCCAGTTCGTTTTGCAGTTCGAAGAAATTTGGATATATGACCTTTTGCAACTTTACTGTCGATGACTCTTCGTCATCTAACACTCTGCGAAGCTCATCGATTCCTTCTCTGGTCGCCAATCTTTCGAATAGTTCCAATAACTCTCCACGAACTATCCAGGTAGCGGAAAACTTGACAGCGGGAAATAATACGAAAAGCGACAAGTTTTTGTCTATGAATGGTAACTCTGTCACGATCATCGCTAGTTTGGGAGATACGACTGAAAAAAGAGAACTTGTTGAAGCCATAAAATAATAAAAAAGGTGAAAATAAATGTAAGCGTAATCAAGTTGTTGCTTATAAAATATTAATTTTACATTAAATATATTTTTAAAAACGTTATTTAATGCTTATCTTTTTACTCACAAAATATTGGCATAGATATATTTTAGACACATGTTGGAAATTTAATAGACATAAAATAAGCGGATTAAAATCAGAAATATAAATATACATGTGTGTGTGTATGTGTGTATGTGTGTGTGTGTATGTGTCTATTCTTATAAACAACTATTGAAAATATTTCATGGTACAATAATTGTTATTAGATTAATATTATAATTAATAATTATGATATTGAATAATGAACGTTAATTACACAACAAAATATTGCGAAACATATTAGCTTCTCAATTATTAAATAAAATTTAATTAAATAGAATTTGGTTATCTACAATTTATGTAAAAAGAAATTATATTAAAATGAGTGAGATATATATATATATATATATATATATATATATATATGTGTGTTTACCTGTTCTAGGATTTTTCGAAGAATGCATATTCTTCATATTCTTGTGTTTGTTAAAATGATGACTATTATTCTTTTTAATTGTTGCGCCTTTTAAGCCAAGTGTAGTCGCCAGAAGAATTTCCATATGTTTAGAGATATTTTTTAATTTCACAAATAAACGCGTGTAATTACCTATCGTATTTTGCAGAGATTCATTAATTAGATGTGTTAAATAGGTATGGGGTCGATGAAAACCTACTATTTCTAAATCGTCTCTAAATAACAATTGCGTTTTTGTATTTAAACATTTAGTATTTGTAATCCAACATCTATTTTCGTCATTATAATTAGACAAATTCTGATTCTGAAACCAAGAACGTTAAAGTAAACCGATTGTTTTTATAATATATTGTCTTTTGAAAAAATAACTTGTATTGTTCATAATATAAATAATATAGATAATTATTTTGCAAGTGGTTTTTATCTATGCAAGCACTTTATATCATATTTTAATATTATAGTACATATAAAAAATATACATTATATATATATATATGTGTGTGTGTATGTGTATGTGTGTGTGTGTGTGTGTAGAGGAAGATGTTTATTACATATCACAACGTTTATTATATATTATGATATATTATATAATATGATCAAATTGTTTTGCTTAAGTTAATTATGTATTTTAATATTAATTATATATTAAATATAGTGTTATATATTTTATATACTTAAAACTCATTATTAGAAATTAATAAAAACATCACTGAAACTTTAAGCTTTTAGTTTATTTTGCTTAAAAGTATATTCTCATTTTCATCACCGCTATTATTACATGTAATTATTATTTATCCATTGTAAAATTTTTGTTTAGTACCAATTGATTTTATATTATTTATACAAAATAGTTTAACACACAAATAAAATTTATTTCCTTTTTGTTAAACCATTTTGTTAATTTTGTATAAATTAATTTTTGATTAGGTTTTAAAGCAAAAATATATAATTTATATTTTGCTAAAATATGATAGAAATATCTTTTCAATATTCCTCTTTTATGAAATAAAGGATCAGTTATTTTACGAGCAAGACGTTGTTACGTCTGCTCTAACTTTTAAAAAGACCTAATTATGAGATAAATAGTTTACGAAAATATTGAGGATTCGAATATATTAATACATTCTGTACAAATTTTTCTGTTATATCTTCAACATATATCAATGAAATTTTATCAAAGACAATGAAATTATTTACCTGTGTTCTTTTCTTCATTATCCAAATTCTAATACCTTTTTCGATATTAATATCAGGCAGTTCGAGTTTTTGTCTTATATGTGCTTGGATTTCATTACTGGATGCCAAGTAAATCAATAAAAGTCCCTTATATATGCTATACGGACTAAAGACGATATTTTTATTGTTTTTTAGACGCATAATTGTCTCCAGACATTTGAACGTGAACTTGGAAAGCGCCTCGTTCAATTTTTTCTCTGGCAAATAAAAAACACATTTAAAAAAAACATGCAAATAACGAAACAGAAATTTTACAAATAAAGAGTCACAATAAATTGTAATTATAAAAAAATGTCATTATAAAAAAATTATTAGCATATATTTTAATTAACTATTCGATAATCGATCGGCGTCAAAATTGTTAGATATTGTAAAATATTTTTTGACTCACCAATTAAATCATCTCTGTCTAGAATGTTCTGTTTATATCTGTAAGCCATTTTTGTTCGAAAGTATCAGAAGTTTTATACTCACACAAACTTGTATTACCCGTGCAAAGAGCACACAAGCTCTGTTTCGAAAACAGTCGCTGTTTAGCGTTATAATATTTTCATTATTATCAGATTTAAGGGGAAAAAATGCCGAAGCGAACTCCGACGAGTTAGCGCTCTCATCTAAGCGGAACTAAAATTGTCGATAATTCGTGGCATGTTGGACCGGGAAATATGAAAAACAATTAGTCATTTTTCTTTTTTCATGGTTTGAGATTCTTCTGTACTATTTTGATTTAATTGTCTTCTCTAAAAAAAAAAAAGAATATTTATTGCGACTGATTGTAAGTTGATTCTAACACAATCATATCGACTTTGTTGGATTTAAAAATTATATATGCGCATATATATTAATTATGTGCTATTTATAATTTTTTGAAATATCAAAATACGATTAAGACAATACAAAGGAAAACAAATATTTAAAATGGATAATCAATACATCAAGTAAAAACTAAAATTCAATTTTTAATCGAATTAACTTTTAGCAAATAGAGAGGAATCTATGTAAAGAAATATAATAAAAATATATTCTAAAAAAAATAATTTAGCATTATAAATTATAACAATAAATTAAAATAAAAGAAAGTATGTAATCAATTAGGAAAAAGAAATGTCATAATGTTGATTTCATAATTAGCAATAATAAATATTTATATTTGATATTGATCATTAACATTTATTAATATTACAAGCATTACAAGCATTTTTTTTAACATTGCAAATATATTAATTATAAATTTTAATTTTTATTAAAACGTTATTACCGTTAGAAAATTACATTCCATACATACATTAATATGTACAAAATTGGTTCTTAAAATTACATTTGATACATGCATTCATATAATAAGCGCAATACATTTTAATTGTCTTTACAATTAAAGTCGTTTTCACTCATTAAAAATATCTGGATTAACAAAAACGTTTGAATATGAACAATTTATTTATTTTGCTTGCAGCAAAAGCAGCAAAGTATGATGACAAAATTTATTTGACACAAAATTATATAATATATTAGAACTTTAACATAAACTCCAACATATATATAATATATATTTTACAACATATATAATACATATGTTGGAAAAATAAATTTATTATAGAATTACTAAATATTTTATTTTTTTAAAACTCACACTTATGAGATGTTCTATCAGCTATCACATGAAATATAGTTATAAGAAAAATTTAAAGTTACATATAAATAGTATATCATATATTATTTATATTAATATAATTATATATTATTATCACTTCATAATTATATCACTTTTATACAATATATAATAGTGTAATAACTTATGTGAGAAATGTTTGAAGAACAAAACATAAATAATAGTATATTAAAAATATAATATATTATATATAGATATAATTGCGCTATTATATATATATATATGTATACTGTGCAGTCCAATTAACGGAACATTCGTCGAATTCTTTCGAAACAACCTGTGGGTGAAGACAACGGTACTTCTTCATTAACAGATCCAATGAAAAGGATAGTGTGGCTTTCTCTACAATAGAGTAACCAAAGAAACTTCTTTCCTCTGTATATAAAATCATTAATGCCTGCAGTCGGCTTAAAGGAACCTTCTTCTTTTGTGAAGAATATGTTGACTGCGCCGGCAGTGACGGTTTTTTGTGTCACCTTGATATAAGCCCGATGTTTAGCGCCGCCGAGGTGCAGATTTTCATCAGTAAACTTAGATAGAGTGCTCTTGTCGGGTTCCAAAAAACTTTTAATGCCTAATTCGTTCAATAAATCATTAATATCCAGTTCGTTCTCCAGTCTAAAAAAATCTGGATACAATAACATCTCTTCTCTTAATATTTTTGTTGACGACTCTTGATTATCTAATAATACTCTGCGAAGCTCATCGATTCCTTCTCTGGCCGTCAATCTTTCGACCAATTCCAATATGGTTCCACCAATTTTCCATTTAGGAAATTTTTTAGCCGGAAAAAGCAGGATAAGCGACAAGTTCTTGTCTGCGAATGGTAACTCTGATATGAACATCTTTAGTTTCGATGATATGGCTGAAAAAAAAACTTATTGAATTGATGCGGCACAAAGAGGAAATTAAATTAGATTATTAAACAGTAAAATATTATTTTACATCAACTATTTTTATATACGCGTACAGTTTTACTTTTTCTCTCAAAATAAAAAAATTATTGCACATTTATATTTCGATAACATGTTAGAAATTTTAAAATAAAATAAAGTCGATCGAAATCAGAGATACTTATGTATGTATGTGTCTAATCGTCTAAAAAACAACGATTGAAAATGTTTTACATATACAATTGATAATACAATTGTTATTAGACTTAAAATTAAAATTATAAAATATGGAACGTTATTTATAAGTAATATTGCAAAATATATTACTTTCTCATATAATTGAAAAAAAAAAAATAATTAAATATAGAATATGGTTAAATAGAATTTTTATAAATTTGTAAAAAAATAATTATATTTAAGATGAAAGAAAGAGTGAGAGAGAGAGAGTAGGGAGAAGAGAAAAATATTTACTGGTTCTAGGTTTTTTCCATGATTGCGGTTTGTATGCGTCTGCAGGAACATATGTAACTGTGTCGCCTTTTAAACAAAATACATTTGACAGAATAATTTCCATATTTTTGTCGATATTATTTAATTCCACGGGAGTACAGACGTAATCTCTTGTCTTTTTTTTCAGAAATTTATTAATCTGATTTTTTAAATTGATAGAGTCCTGGTGAAAATTTACTACTTTTAATTCTTCATGGAATAAACATTGCGCCATATTATTTACACGTTTAGTATGTGTAATCCAACAACTATTTTTGTCATTATAATTGCACAATTTCTTATCCTGAAATCAAGAGCATGAAAGTAAAGCGATTGTTTATATTTAATATACATATATTTTTTTTTTAATAAAAGTTTCTTTTTAATCTATAATATAGATTATATTGCAAGAGGTTTTTATCTATGTAAGCAGAAAATTTTATGGATTATATTTTAATATTATAGATAATATGTCTAAAATATATATTTATATTATATAAATATTTTATATTACAAATAACGTACAACATTAATTATATTATGTAACATTGTTAATGGGACCAAATTGTTTTATTTAAGTTAATGTATTTTTATATAAATGATATTGTGTGTGTGTGAATATATAAAATCTAATATAATGCAGTTAAAAATTAATCAATAACATAATTGTAAACTTGAATTGTTGGTTTATTCTTCTAAGTATATTTTTGTTTTTATTACCGCTATTAATTATGTTTAATAATTATTGTAAAGTTTAAATAACAATTGACTTTACATTATTTTATACGAAATGGTGAAATAAAAATGAAATAAAAAGCATAAAGAAAATGAAAAGCTCGTTTAAGTTGGCCTTTCCTTTATCTTTTATTAATTCGATTTATACGAGCCTAAAATTATAATATAAATTTTGAAATATGTTAATTCATTCTTTATAAAAATAAAAGGTTATTTATTTTACTAAACATAACATTTCTACAATAATTTCTAAAAAATCCGCAGATTTGATTGTGAGATATTAGTTTATGAAAATATTGAAAATCAGAATATGATGACGTAACAATAAATCATGTACAAATCTTTATGCCATATCTTTATCAAATGCAATAAAATTGTTCACCTTCTTTTTTTTCTCCGTTATGCTGTGTAATATGCAATCTGTAATCTCTTTTTGGAGAATATGGTCAGGCAATTCGAGTTTACTTTTTAAATGTGCTTCGGTGTCATCACTGGATGCCAAGTAAACCAATAAAAGTCCTTCATATATGCTGTATGGACTAAAGACAAAATTTTTATTCTCGTTCAGATCCATAACTATCTCCAGACATTTAAGTGAGAACTGGAAACGCGCCTGTGTCAATATTTTCTCTGGTAAATAAAAAAAAAACATGCAAATTTAAACAAAAAAGAAATATTACGAATAAAGTCACAATATAAATTGTAATTAAAATTAAGAAATTTATAATAGTTTATAATGTATTTAATAATAAAAAATACATAATATGAAATGTATAATGTAATAGAATTTTTTGGACAATTATTTTGCATGTCGAGAGTATTTTTTTTTTTTAATTTTAACTCAAATGTATAATTTTTAATTTGAAATACAATTAAATCAATATACATATATATAATGACAATCAAAAGAGAAAATGATATTAGCTCATATAATGTTAGCTATATTTATTAACATGGCTACATAAAAACTTTACAAAACAAATAGAAAGATTTTAGCGGACCATGTCTTATTTTGTTTTTCTAGATGTAGAACAAACGCAAAGTTTAAAATTGATTTTAAACTTATTAATTTTTATTATAGTAATATTTCATATATTAACAGTAATATTTACAATATATTAATAGTAATATTTAATAATTGACAATTTAATTCTGATATTTATTTAAATGTACTTTTTTCAAAAGTTATAATATAATAATCATTCTTATTTTAAATACATTTCAAACGAGAACGAATATATTATATCATGTCTATGCTAGTATATCTCCAGTAAAAATACACATTTTTACAATATGAATTTAACGGATTGCGGGATTCCCTGTGTACTGACTAAATTACATCAAGTTTTAAATTTTATCTATATAAACACCCAAAAAAAATAGTAATATGAAAAAAATATTAGCTTAATGTTTTTAAATGATCTCATTTAATAAATCAGCATTAAAACAGTTATATTTTGTGAAATATTTTTTAACTTACCAGTTTTATCAATCCCATCGAAATCGTCTGAGTGTTGCTGTGCCATTGTCTAAAAATATAAATATGGCTATACACTCACACAAATTCGCATTACCTATGCGAAGGATATACAAAATTTGTGCTTAATATTGTTTTAATCACGGTATTATAAAGTCTTTGTTCGATGCTTGAGTTATAATATTATCATTGTAGCCAGATGTAATTTAACCACGTTGGGCTGCAAAATATAAAATGATTTTGTTATGCACTAAATGGATTTTAACACAATTATATCTACTTTCTTATATTTAAAAATCATTTTTAAAAATTCGCATACATATTAAATAAACGCTTTTGAAGTTTTCTCTATGTACCAAAATTTATTTTCTATGTACAAATCGTGATATTGATTGTGCATTAATAAATTATATGTGAAATTGTAAATTTTACCAATTTACAATACATGGAAAAAATAGTACATATAATATATAACGTATATTTTAATTATGTATTTGATAAATTGTCGTAAAAATATGGTAGCTTTAATTAAATGTTGTTGGACTTACCAGTTAGATAATCTAACAATAAGTTTTGTTTAGCCATTCTTGCCTGAAAATATCACACAAACTCGTATGATTTATGCAAAGAACATTAGGTCTATGCCTAATTTTCTCGGTCGCGGTATTATTTAGCCGCTGTTTGACACTCGCGTCATAACATATTATTATTGTTGCCGCAGATATAATTTAGTCGTGTAACGTTGGACCGGGAAATATGAAATGACTTTGTTTCTTCTTCCCAATGTCTTTGGAATCATTCTGTGCTATTTTGATATTTATCTAAATTGCCTTATTTTTTAAACAAAAAAATCTTTATTGAGACAAAATTGATTCCGACACAATTATAACGACTTTATTAAATTAAAAATGTCTCTATTTTAATAAATATACGCATACATATATTAAATATACTTTTTTTTATAATTTATTCATGTATGAAATATAACAAAAAATACGAAAATATGAAAATAAAGTGAAAAGATTCTATACGTCGAATAAAAGTTTAAATCTATTTTCAATCGGATCTACCTTTAGCAAATAAAGAAAATATTTTATAAAGAATATATAATAAAAATATATTCTAGACAAAAACTATTTAACTTTATATAAATTGAAATGAAGAAAAGTATGTACAACACGCAGAGAAATTTAGATATAATGGTCAATTAATAGAGATTGACATTGAACATTCGTATTATTTTTAATAATGTAAAGATATTACTTGTTAAATTAATAATTTAGTGATATTAAAAAAACAACATTTCAACAAATACATTTAAATCTATATGCTATTATTTATATAGTAATTACAATAAATTATAAATGAATTTTAAAATCACATTTATTTGTCAAAAATATAATGTAATTAATTGAAACGTGAATATTATATTAAGCTTGTACTATCCTCAGGCAATTCGAGTTTTTGTTTTAAAAGTGTTTCGGTCTCATCATTGGATGCCAAGTAAAGCAATAAAAGTCCCTCGTATATGGTGTGTGGACTAAAGACAACATTTTTATTCTGGTTCAAACGCATAACTGCCTCCAGACATTTAAATGCAAAATGGAAACGTCCCTCGATCATGTCTTAATTATTTTAATATGATCTTTTATTGTATATTCTTCTGAGACGGAGAACAATTGACATAATATTGGAGAAGGAAGAAAAGAGATAGAAGTGCGTTATAAAATAACTTACACCCTGTATGATATAATAATATTATTACAGTCGAAAATTGTATGTGTTTGAATGAGCGATTTTCACGAAAAATATTTCTCTGGCTACTGCGTTCGCCTAAAATATTAATTTTGTCATATAAAAAAAATTTCTGCTCAAAGAGAGAATACTAGGACTCATACATCATTATATGTTAAATGACAGATTCGACATATTGAGATATATTGAATAGAAAAATACATATCCGATCTAAATCAGAAATTCTTTCTGCAATTTAAATAATATGTAAAAGATATATGTTATCTTCAAACCAGACAAATGAAATGAAGTAAATACATGTACCAGCTTGAATTTCATTATAAATAAAGAATGTATAAAATGAGTTTTAAGTATATATTGAAGCAATCTATAAGTGAAACTTTCATATTTATTTGTTTTTATCTTTATTATAATTTTAAAAATAATTTATTTCATGAAATATTAATATAATATCATATATTATGCTATATAGATATAGTATGCATGTAATAGATAAAATTACTAAATTTCAAATATTACAACAGATATAAACGAAATTTGATTTAAAAGTTTATCTGCATTAAATATTTAATCCACAAATTATTATTTAAAGATTTGTGATATATATGTGAAGAAGGCGTGTTTGATATTTTGTTTTTTATGGATGTCATATCGTTTCATGAATGTCAATATTATTTATTAATTATAATTTATCAAATTTATATTTTTCTTCTTACATTCATATAAAACATTTTATCAGAATATATATTCTTGTTTAAAAAAATTAATATTTTATTTGAAAAAACTTTTATATGTACATGCATGGTTTTTAATATATTTTGTTACAATTATTTTTGAAAAAAATATAATTATAAATTATATAAGATATGTTATGCATAATATACATAATAATTACATATATAAAATGTTATGCATATATTATATAAATTATATTATATGTTATATAAAATACATTAATAAATGATAGATATTTAGAGAAAATTTCGAGAAAATTTTTAAATGTGTGGGCATGCTTACTTTTATAATATTTATAAAACATGTTTACAGATAATATGATATAACTGCAAACAAAAATTTATTAACTTGAATAAATCTTTCTCTTAAATATTATTTTGTTAATTAAATATATAAACATTAAATTAAATAAAACATGAAATCAACAAAACGTATTATTAATTTAAATACTAACATTCATATGTTTAATTAACAAATTAACTAATTAAAATAACAATTCTTTTCAATACAGATATAAGATTATTTCACGCTACATATATTTTATATCCTTATAAATATATATATATATATATTATATATATATATATATATATATATATTTATATATATATAGATTATACGCAAGATATAGAATATATAAAATGATGAATATCTATTGACTATACAATTAAAGATTATACAAGTTTTTTTATACATGTTTTATAAAATATTTAAAAAAGTGATGGATATCTAAATAAAGACCTCTATTAATGTATAATGTTTAATTACAAAATAATGTAAAAAATGTAAGTTTTGCAGTTAAGTTGATATAAATAAATAAAATAAGATCATACACGCTGTATATTATAAAGATAAGCGATAAAGTCAAGGATGCCAGTTTTTATGTTAATTTATCTATACTTTGTTCAATCGGAAGACAATTTAGTCAGACGATTTAATAAAGTAATTAAAACAAAAGTATTGTTTTAATAGTTCATGTCCGTGATAATACGTTATCTTCAGCATTTCTTTCCAAATCTCGCGTCCAAATTGTTGACCCTTTAAGACTGTTCATCTATGTGAGCCTACATTTACATGCATAATAAATTAGTTAAAAAAATTCACAATAATTAATATTACCAAGTTCTTCTCTTTAATTATGTTTGTTGTTTAAGGAGCTATACCTACTTGTGAAGTCGAAAAAAACATGTACTTTTAGTATTTTTTTTTAAACTAAAAGATTTTTTAAAATAAATAATTAATTATTTGAATGTATACATTTTGATGATTCTATAGTATTTTTTTATTACAAAATATTAAAAAACAAAAAAGGTATTAGCAAAAGTATTTTTTGTATGTTTTTTGCGGTGATCACTGTAGCTTTGAGCTCGTTCATCTGAAATGAATAATTCAGGGAAATTTAGTTAATATATTAGTTTATCTAATGCCCGATTGTTTATTATCTCGAAAAATTAGATTGGGACAAAATATGGCGGTTGTTTAAAGTTAAAGTATCAATTTTCGACCAAAAAAATTGTTTATTTTCATCCGTAAATAAAACTACGCAACGAAAAATAAAAAGCAAATGATTTGGCACTAGATAAACTAATACACTAACTAAATTCGCCCGAATTATTTATTTCAGATGAACGAGTTTAAAGCTACAGTATTCACCGCAAAAAACTTATCAAAAAAATGCTCTTGCTAATATATTTTTTGTTTTTTTTAATAAAAAATATATTTTGTAATAAAAAGAATACTATACAATCTACAAAATGTATACATTCAAATAATTAATCATTTATTTTAAAAAATCTTTTAATTTGAAAAGAAAAATTCCTAAAAATACATGTTTTTTCGACCTTACAGATAGATAAACTCTTTAATATTAAACAGATTCTAATTGTTACTATATTAAACTTCATCTTATATAATGCTTCTGAAATACGAATGTATGCAATATAGCTGATTCGAATATTTATAATATTGATGACAAATATTAATATGTTTTTTATATCTTCTCAATTACTTGCATGCATTAACTTATTTGATAATTAAAATAAAATATTAATAAGTTTTTTATATCTTCTCATTTACTTGCATGCATTTTGATAAACAATAAGCACATTTGAATTTAATGCTCATACTTATCTTTTATCATACTCATCTTTTATCAATTAATCTGTTGAAGATTATTCAAAGAAAGGATGAAAATTCAATCAAACCGAAGTTCATATAAAATAAAGAGGACTTTAAAATAAATTTGTTACTTTTATAATTTTTGCGCTTGGTTTTTTTTAACTGTTGTTTACCTTATTCTTAATAATAATAAAAGATAAAGATATTAATTGGTTATTAATAAAACTATATTACAAATTTAAATTTAACAAACAAAATTGTTAAATACTTAGTGCGAACATTTGAAATAATTAAATATCATCAATTTATTTATTCTAAAATCATGCACTGAGAAAATTTTCTTTTAAATTTTACCCTAAAAATCATGGTAATTGTGGGACAATATGGTATTGGAAGAATTTTATAAGTTAAAACTCTTAAATTTTATAAGAGTTTCCCTAATTAATTTTTATTTTTATTTCATTGACTACATTAAAAATATTAATATCTACCACAATAACATATAAAATATGTTCGATTAATTATACTATGTACACATAGTAAAATTTACTATGTACATATTAATATTTTTATTGTGATAAATATTAATCAGAGAAATTCTTATAAAATTCTTCCAATATCCCAATATTTATTGTCCCACAATTAACATGATTTTCAGGGTAAATTCTAAGAGAAAATTCTCTCCGTGTGCAATAACTGTATGATTACATTGAAATTTACTTAGTACTTAAATAATATATTAAATCATTATGTTTGTAATTGATTTGAACATAATTTTCAATTATCTAAATAAATTTCTAAAAAACAAGCTTATTATCTGATTACCATTTAATTTATTCTTTATAATTCGCATAATTTTCAGGGTTAATTCTAAGAGAAAACTCTCTCCGTGTGCAATAACTGTATGATTACATTGAAATTTACTTAGTACTTAAATAATATATTAAATCATTATGTTTGTAATTGATTTGAACATAATTTTCAATTATCTAAATAAATTTCTAAAAAACAAGCTTATTATCTGATTACCATTTAATTTATTCTTTATAATTCGCATAATTTTCAGGGTTAATTCTAAGAGAAAACTCTCTCCGTGTGCAATAACTGTATGATTACATTGAAATTTACTTAGTACATAAATAATATATTAAATCATTATGTTTGTAATTGATTTGAACATAATTTTCAATATCTAAATAAATTTCTAAAAAACAAGCTTATTATCTGATTACCATTTAATTTATTCTTTATAATTCGCATAATTTTCAGGGTTAATTCTAAGAGAAAACTCTCTCCGTGTGCAATAACTGTATGATTACATTGAAATTTACTTAGTACATAAATAATATATTAAATCATTATGTTTGTAATTGATTTGAACATAATTTTCAATTATCTAAATAAATTTCTAAAAAACAAGCTTATTATCTGATTACCATTTAATTTCTTCTTTATAATTCACACATACAAGATATTCCATCAGTTATCGTATGAAAAATATTATAGGAGACTTTCTCAATAATGATATTAATTGTATTATATTTACACGATGTACAGTAAAACAACTTATGTGAGAATTTTGGAGAATAAAATATAAATCATATATATATATATATATATATATATATATATATGATTTATATTATATAATATATATATATATATATATATAATTTATATAATATAATATATATATATATATTTATATGTTTATATTATATATATATATATATTTATATGTTTATATATTATATATATATATATATATATATATATATATACAAAGCATAATTTATTAATTATATTATATTGTGGATTTCTGTTGTGCCATTATAGTTTCACATTAAATTACATTGTTGAACTAAAAGTGTGTCAATTAAAGTTTTGTGCTTTGCATGAGAAAGCGCCGATTTATATTTATTGACATAGCCACTGAAAAGGATTGTCTGGCTCTCCTTGCAATAGAGTAACCACAGAAACTTTTTTGTACATGCAGAATAATTAATTTTTTTGGATAAATTAATAGACGCTTCTTTTTTTGTAAAGAACATATTAACTGTTCCGGCAACGACGTTGTCTCGTGTCACTTTAATATACGAGCGATGTACGGCATTACCGAGGTGCAATTTTTTTTTAGTGAATTTAGACAGAGTCGCCTTTTTGGGTTTCAATAAATTTTTAATGCCTAATTTCTTCAATAATTTATCTATCTTGAATATGTGATTCCATTCAAAGAAATCTGGATAAAGCACCTGTTCTCTTTTTCTAAATTGTTCGGATGACTCTTCGGAATTTAACACACTGAGAAGCTCGTCGATTCCTTCTTCGGTACACAATTGTGTAACTAAAGTCCACATATCATCGTGCGCTAACCATTCCATCATAAACTGCCAAGCCGGATATAACACGAAAAGCGACAAGTTCCTGTCCGCGAATGGTAACTCTGTCACAATCATCCTTAGTTTGCTAGATATGACTGAAAAAAAGTTTGTTGTATACATATAATAACAAGAAGAGATATAAAAATTGAATATTAACAAATTCAAGTTCAATTGTTGTTACTAAATATATTAATTATTTTTAAAAATGCGTACAGTGCTTCTTTCACTCCAAAAATAAAAAAAGATATTTAACATGTTAGAAAGTTTAGAATAATATAGTATGTCGAGTAAAATTAGACACACATGTATATATGTATGTATATTTAATTACATAAACAATGATAGGAAATAATTTATAATTTTAGAACTGTTGTTAGAATATAACTTAATATATTATAAAAATTATTAATATTATAAATTATTAATATTATTAATATTATAAAAATTAATTATTGAATTTATTAAACATCAGGTAGAAAATAAAATACTGCAATATATATTATCTTTTCATTTAATTGTAAAAATGTGATTAAATATTATATATGTAAATAAGTAAGAAAAAAATAATATTAAAATGAGAGTAATAGAAAGAGAGAAAAGACAGTGGAAAAGTAAGAAAAAGTGAGAGAAATATATATATTTACAGCTTCTAGGTTTCTTCAGTGAATGCATCTCGCCGGCTTCGGTAGAAACATTCTGTTTTGCTATGTCGCCTTTTGAGCAAAGTACGGTCGACAGAATAATTTCCATTTCTTTGTTGATATTGTTGATTTGCACAGGCGGATGGATATAATCCTCTGTCTTTCTTCTCAGGAATTCATTAATTTGAGTTTCTACATTGTCACAAACATTGCAAAAATTTACTACTTTTAAATTGTTTTTGAATAAATTTTGCGCTATATTATTTACAACTTTATTATTTGCAATCCAACAACTGTTTATTTTATTATAATTAGGCAATTCTTCTTCCTGAAATCAAAAACGATGAAAATAAAGTGATTGTCTGCATAATATATATCTTTTTAAATGAAGGATTATTACAATTTATAATATAGATTACTTAACAAGCAGTTTTTATTTACGAAAGCAGAACCTTATACCATATTTTATTATTAATTATTAATACCACTGAAATTTTAAAGTGTTGACTTATTTTACTTAAAAGTATATTATTTTATTATCATCATTATTACGCTTAATATTTATATATCGTGGTAAAGTTTCTATTTATAAACAATTTATTTTACATTTTCTTACACGAAATAACTTAAGGAAATAAAAATCTATTATCATAATTCACTATTAGATAGAATTGGTTATTATACCATACAATTATTTATATATATTTGAAAATTCTTTACATATGTATATGTATATCTTTCATAAATAGTATATATAAATTTATTCATAGAAATCCTAATAGAAAATATTCTTTACACAAAAATTACCTTTTTTGTAAGTCGTTATTGGAAATAATTTTATATGTATAATAATTCTATAGATTTTAAAACGTAAATATCTTATTTTACATTATGCAAAATACGATAAGTAAATGCAAAATAACAAAGTATTTTAATGTTTTAATATTTATTTTTTATGAAATAAAGGATCAATTATTTTATTAAGAAAGATATTCCTGTAGAAACTTTTACATATTTTCGGTTCGCAAATAAATAATTTAATGAAATTTGATGAATCCGAATATATTTTTACAACGATCAATCATTTACGAATGCTTCAGCCGTATTTTTGACATACTACGATAATGTAATTCTATAAAAATAAAATTATTTACCGTATTTCTTCTCTCCGTTGTATGTAATATCCAGTTTGTAATCATATTTTGAACATTATCATTGTCAGGCAAATGGAGTTTACATCTCAATTGTTTTTCGGTGTCATTACTCGATGCCAAGTAAACCAGTAAAAGTCCTTCATATATGCTATACGGACTAAAGGCGACATTTTTTTTCATTTTTAGAATCATCATTGCATGCAGAGATTGAATCGCAAACAGGAAACGCGCCTTTGTCAATATTTTCTCTGGCGAATAGACAAGATATTTAATAAATAAAATATTCAAATTGACAAAAGAGAGATCCTTGATAAAAAAATCGATTAAAAACATTAGAAATTGCATCGTTTTTAATTGTAGTTTCATAACTATATAATTATATATAATTTATTACAATAAATTTTCAATCATTTTTTCTCGATAAAATTCCGCAACAAAACGATAAAAAGCAATATATTACTATAAGAATTTTATTGTATTCTAACGACTGAATCCGATTGATAACATAAAATGAAAGAAAACAATAAGGAACGATAACATTTCTTTCGAAACATAAAAGTGAAACAATACGTTATACGATAGGAAACAATAAAATATTTTACAGATGCTATTTCCTAATATTTTCTATCGATTTTTTTATCTGGAATATTACAAATAATGTGTTATAATAAATTGTAAATATATTTAATAAATTAATAAAAATAATTTACAATATATGTAATAAAAAAACATTTATGTATAACTTATAATGTATATTGAAATTTATTAGACAATATTTACATATTGAAGGCATATTCTTTTGCAAATTATGTATAATTTTAAATTTAAAATTTGGTAAAATCGTTATTAATTATTATGAAAATAATTGAGAAAAAAAAAGATGGATAAAAGAACTTATTGCTTATGTTTACTAACATTACTATATAAAAACTTTCAATACATAACGAATTTATGGACAATTTTTTAACAGAACAAACGCAATGGTTCAAATTGATATATTATTATTTATTAATAATATGTATTTAATATATGACAATTTGAAATAATTACATGTTATTATACTTTTAATTTTGATAATAATTAAATTATGTTTTTTTTTATTTATGTTTCAAAAGTTATATTTTAAAATTATTTTAATTTTAAATACACCTTAATATTTAAAAAATCTGTTATAATATAATTTGTGCCATCATGGACTACAAGTAAAAGTCGACTATATGTTTGAATTTAACAGATTACAAGATTCACTGTGACTTTTTCACAAAATTATATCAAAGTATTAAATTTTATGTACGAACAGTACATTGAATAATGATGATACAAAGAAAAATAATAACGTATATTTTAATTATCTATAAATCGACATCAAAATTGTGAGGTTTTATAAAAGATATTTTGTCTTACTAATTTGTTCATCTGAAGTCGTCTCATCAATTTGTTCATCTGAAACCGTCTTATCAATTTGTTCATCTAAAGTCGTCTCATCAATTTGTTCATCTGAAGCCATCTTATCAATTTGTTCATCTGAAGTCGTCTCTTCAATTTTATCTGAGATTTGTTCTGCCATCCTTACGCCTCGAAATATCAAATCGATCGTGTACACAAACTTGCCCGTATTAAAGTTACACAAGTTCTGTTCGTTATTGTCTCGATCACGATAATAACCGCTGTTTTGTCGTTCGTACCATAATATTGCCTTACAGTGTTGTCAGATATGATTTTAAGCGCCAAAAATTTAACCAGAAGATATGTGAGAAATTCTTCTTATATCTATTTCTTATTATATTATTTTTTTATTATATCTATTTATTATTATATTATTTTTTCTTATATTTAAAAGAATCTTCTCACTTGCGAATAATTTCAACTTTATCGCAATACTATTATATACTGACTTTGTTAAATAAATATTTATTCATTTCTGTTGAGTATGCGCATATATATTTAATATACACTTTTGATAATTTATTTAAATATTGTAATACAATGAAGTCAATATGAAAAAAGTGTATGTAAGAGAACAATACTATACGTCTAAGGAAAACTAATATTTCGTTTTACATTGAATAATCTTTTAGCATAAAGAATTTTTTATAAAGAAGATATAAAAAATATAAAAAAAATAATTTAATGGTACAGTAATAAAATATAAAACATGGAATAATATGTACAACAAATGGGAAATTCGAAGAGGTAAATAAAATGTAAAATTTTTTATTAGCAATAATCAACGTATATATTTGTGATTGATGCGTGATTGAACATTTGCATTATTCTTATTAATATAAAGTTATTAAAATGTTTATTAATAATTGTTGTTATTAAATCTATATCATAAATTTAAATCTTACAAACTGTAGGTTATTTATACCATAAATACAATAAATTATAAATAATCCATAGGCGCTTTACTTGTCAAACATATACTTACAATTAGTGGCTATATCTAAAATGCTGAAATCATAAACATCAATTTTTCTATCTTAAAATTGTGCATGAACACAGTAATCAAATAATTACATTTAACTTTAATTAGTGCATAAATAATGCATATGTAAAATTGTTATGTTAATGATAGATTTAAACATAAATTTCAATATATAAATAATATATAATAAATATATATAAATTTTTCGTGAAGATCAGCTTATTATATAATTACTATTTAATTCATTCTTCAAAATTCACACTTACAAGATATTCCATCAGCTGTCTAATGAAAAATGTCTCAATAATGATATTAATTGTATTATTTTTGAGACGTTTAAAAAATAAAATATAAATTAAATGAGACTTTTGAAAAATAAAATATAAATTAGATATATATTTAAAGTAAAATTATATATATTTATTGTATATAGAAAAGCATAATTTATTAATTACATTATACTGTGGATTTCTTTTGTACCATTATAGTTCCAATTATTTAAACATCTTTCGAATTCTGTCAGCAAACCCTTTGCGCTTTTTTGATGGAGTCAATGGGTCTTCTTTATTCATAGAGCCAATAAAAAGAATGGTACGACTCTCTTTACAATAGAGTAGCCATAGAAAATTTTGTGTACATGCAGAGTTATTAATATTGTTGGATGAATTAAAAAACGCTTCTTTTTTCGTAAAAAACATGTTAACTGTGCTGGCAATGATATTCTCTGTTGTCACCTTAATATACGTGCGATGTATGGCACCGCCGAAGTGCAAATTTTCATCAGTGAACTTAGACAGAGTCGCCTTGTCGGGTTGCGATAAATCTTGAATGCCTAATTTGTCCAATAACTTATCCATCTTGAGTTCGTCTTCCAGTTCAAAGGAATCGGGATATATTATATCTTCACTTTTTTCAAAACTGCCACATGACAGTTCGGCATCTAACGCACTCCTTAGCTCATCGATTCCTTCTTTGGTCATCAATCGTTCAACCAAATCCGATATTTTATACACAATCCATTCGTTTAGATAGCGCCAAGCGGGAATTAACAGGAAAAACGAAATGTTCTTGTCCACGAATGGTAACTCTGTCACGGTCATCTTTAATTTTCGAGATGCGTCTGAAATAAAAAGATTTGTTGAATCTATGAAGTAACAATATTTGATGAAAATTGAATGTTAGCAAATTCAAGTTGTCGCTATCAAATATATCAATTATATCATTTAGTTTTAAAAATGCGTACAGTGCTCCTCTCGCTCCAAAAATAAAAAAAATATTTTTCTAGTAATATTTTGGTAACATATGTTGGAAAGTTTAAAATAATATAAAAAAAATGTTGTTCAAAATTAGACACATATTTATATATGTGTGTGTATGTTTAATTTTATAAATAACTTTGGAAAATGTTTTATAATTATAAAATTATTATTATATTAAGATTATAATTATACATTTTTTTATTGATTTTAATAATAAAACAAACTTGCAAAATATTTTATCTTCTCACTTAATTGAAAAAATGTGATTAAATAGAATATGATTAAATATTATATACATATGTAAATAAGTAAAAAAAAAATAAGATTAAAATGAGAGTAATAGAAAGAGGGGAGAGACAGTGGAAAAGTAACAGAAAGATACATATTTACAGCTTCTAAGTTCCTTCGATGAATGCATTGAACGCAGTGTTTGCTCGAAACGATCGGTATTTCGTTTTATTGATTTGCCTTTTAAGCGAAGTACGGTCGATAGAATAACTTGCATTTCTTTATTGATATTGTTGAATTGCACAGGTGTACGTATGTAATCTTTTGTCTTTCTTCTCAGGAATTCATTTATTTGATTTTTTAAATTGTAATAAGTTCTGTGAAAATTTACTAATTCCAATTCTCCTTTGAATAATCTTTGCGTCACATTACTTACAAATTTAGAATTTGTAATCCAACAACTGGTTTTTTTCTTATAATTGGGTAATTTTTCACCCTGAAACCAAAAACAAGAATATCAGTAAAGCGTTTGCATTTATATTTTTTTTAAATGAAAGGGTATTACAATCTATAATATAGATTTTTTACATGTAGTTTTTATATATAAAAGCAGAAATTTATATCATATTTCTTTAATTGGTAATTAAGATCATTGGAATTTTAAGCTGTTAACATATTTTGTTAAAAAATGTAATGTAATTATCATCATTATTGTGCTTAATATTTATCGTGGTAAAATTTCCTTCTTATAAACAATCCATTTTACATTTTCTTATACAAAATAGCTTAGCGAAATAAAAATCTATTTTCGTAATTCTCAATTAAATAGAATTCATTATTATACATATAATTCTTTATATAGATATTTAAAAATTTTATATATATATATACTATATCTTTTATAAATAATTTTATATGTAGATTTATTTATAGAAATCCTTATAGAAAAAAATTTTTTATATAAAGAATACTTATTTGTGTCTTTTTTTAAAAATAATTCTATATAGATTTTAAAACATATATATTTTATTTATATTATGCGAAATACGATGAGTAAATGCAAAATAACAAAGTATTTTAATATGTATTTTTCATGAAATAAAAGATCAATTATTTTATTAAGAAAGATATTTCTGTAGATATTTTTTCATATTGCAGTTCGAAGATAAATAGTTTATAAAAATTTGGAGTATTCTAAATATATTGTTATAATGATAAATTATGAATAAATGCATATCTTTGACATATATCGATAATGTAATTCTAAATAAAATTATTCACTGTATTTCTTATCTCCATTGTATGTAATATCCAGTCTGTAATCATATTTTGGGTATTATCATTGTCAGGTAACTCGAGTTTGCATCTCAATTGTTTTTCAGTGTCATCACTGGATGCCAAGTAAACCAATAAAAGTCCTTCATATATGCTACTCGGGCTAAAGACGATATTTTTATTTTTCTTTAGATCCATAGCTGTACACAGACATTTAATTGCAAATTTGATACGTGCTGTCGTCAATATTTCCTCTGGCGAAAAGAAAATATATTTAATAAATAAAATATACAAAATTGACAAAAGAGAGATATTATTACAAATAATGTGTTATATTAAATTGCAGATATATTTAATGAATTGATAAAAGTAATTTACAATATATGTAAAAAAATGTTTATGTGCAAATTATAACCCAGCAAATACAGTATATAAATGTTATATACTTAAGCATGTTACATGTAACGTATATGTTAGTTGTAATTTCCCACTCATAGATGTAACATTTTTAATATTACATATATTACATTGTAGTTATATTGTCATTATATCCCAAGATAGCACTGACTTATCAATACATCAATGTGCTATTTGGTATATAATTACAATGTAATATATGTTATATTAAAATGTTACATCTATGAGTGGGAAATTACAACTAACATAGATGTTACATGTAACGTACACGTTATATTACCTGTTATATTCCGTTTTATTATAGCAATGTAACAATTATATATCGGTGTTTGCTGGGAATATATTGAAATTTATTAGACAATAATTTTGCATATTGCAGTTACAATTTTTTGCAAATTACGTATAATTTTAAATTTTTGAGATGGTAAAATCGTTAATAATTATAACGACAATTGAAAGAGAAAAAATTATGGATGAGATTTGAACTTATTATATATTAACCAAAAGTTCTCTTATTATATATTGTGTTTACTAACATGACTACTGAATATTAATTAATCACATGTTATCATAATATCTTAATTTTGATAATAATTAAATTATATTTTATTTATCTATGTTTTCAAAATCATATTCTAAAAATCTTTTTAATTTTAAATACATCTTTATCTTGAAAAGATTTGTTAAAATATAATTGTGCCATCATAGACTACAAGTAAAAAGACGCGAGTATATAATGTTGGAGTTTAATAGATTGCTGTGGCTTTTTCACAAAATTGTACTAAATTATGAATTTTATGTACAAACAACTATATTAAACATATAATATTTATGTATGAATATATTGAATAATGATAATGCAAAGAGAATAATCTTTTAAGTATCTATAATATGTATATTTTAATTATCTATAAATTAGTCTTAAAATTATTAGATTTTATAAAAGATTTTTTGTCTTACCACAAATTTGATTTGAGTATTGTTCTGCCATTTTTGTCGTTTCATCAATTTTATTATCTGAGAACCGTCCTTCTTTTGCCATTCTTGTCTAGAAAATCAAATTAGTCGTATACACAAATTCGACCGTACCAAAGTCACATAAAGTTCTGTGCCTCATTTTCTCGATCGTGATTTTATATACCTGCTGTTTTGTCGCTCGTGCGACAATATTGCTTTACAGTGTTGTCAGATGTGATTCAAGCGCGAAAAATTAAACCAGAAAATATGTGAGAATTTCTTCTTATATCTATTTCTTATTATATTATTTTCTTATTATATTTATTTATTATTATATTATTTCTTCTTATATTTGAAAGAATCTTCTCACTTGCGATTAATTAAAACTTGATCGCAATATTATTATATATATTGACTTAATTAAATAAATATTTATTTATTTTTGTTGAGCATGCGCATATATATTTAATATACACTTTTAATATTTTATTTAAATATTGTAATACAATGAAGTCAATATGAAAAAAGTGTATGTAAGAGAACATACTATATGTCTAAAGAAAACTAATATTTTGTTTTACTTTGAATAATCTTTTAGCATAAAGAATTTTTTAAATAGAAGATATAAAAAATAAAAAAAAAATAATTTAATGGTACAGTAATAAAATATAAAATATGGAATAATATGTACAACATATGGGAAATTCGAAAAGGTAAATAAAATGTACAATTTTTTATTAGCAATAATCAACGTATATATTCGTGATTAATGCGTGATTGAACATTTGCATTATTCTTATTAATATAAAGTTATCAAATGTTTATTAATAACTGTTGTTATTAAAATTATATCATAAATTTAAATCTTACAAACTATAGGTTATTTATACCATAAATACAATAAATTATAAATGATCCATAGTCGCTTTTACTTGTCAAACATACTTAGTGGCTATATCTAAAATACTTAAATCATAACCATCATCAATGTTTTATCTTAAAATTGTGCATGAACACATATAGTAACCAATTAATTACATTTAACTTTAATTAGTGCATAAATAATATGTATAGTTTATGTTAATGATAGATATAAACATAAATTTTAATATTTAAATAATATATAGTAAATATATATACATTTTTCGTGAAAATCAGCTTATTATATAATTACTATTTAATTTATTTTTCAAAATTCACACTTACAAGTTATTCCATCAGCTGTCTAATGAAAAATGTCTCAATAATGATATTAATTATATTATCCTTACACGATATACAATAAAATAACAAATGTGAGATTTTTGAAAAATAAAATATAAATTAGATATATATTTAAAGTAAAATTATATATATTTATTATTATTATATTATATATTTATTATTACTATATTGTATATAGAAAAGCATAATCTAATTATACTGTTATAATTATATTATACTGTGGATTTCTTTTGTACCATTACAGTTTCAATTATTTAAACATCTTTCGAATTCTGTCAACAAAACCTCTGCCCTCTTCTGATGGAGACAATGGATTTTCTTTATTAATAGAGCCAATAAAAAGAATGGTACGGCTCTTTTTACAATAGAGTAGCCATAGAAAATTTTGTGTACATGCAGAATTATTAATATCGTTGGATGAATTAAAAGACGCTTCTTTTTTCGTAAAGAACATGTTAACTGTGCTGGCAATGACGTTCTCTGTTGTCACCTTAATATACGCGCGATGTATGGCACCGCCGAAGTGCAAATTTTCATCAGTGAACTTAGACAGAGTCGCCTTGTCGGGTTGCAATAAATCTTGAATGCCTAATTTGTCCAATAACTTATCCATCTCAAGTTCGTTCTCCAATTCAAAGGAATCGGGATATATTATATCGTCTTTTTTGTCAAACCTGTCATATGGACATTCGGCATCTAACGCACCCCTTAGCTCATCGATTCCTTCTTCGGTCATCAATTGTTTAGCCAAATCCGATATTTTATACACAAACCATTCATTTCGACAGCGCCAAGCGGGAATTAACAGGAAAAACGAAATATTCTTGTCCACGAATGGTAACTTTGTCACAATCATCTTTAGTTTTCGAGATGCGACTGAAATAAAAAGATTTGTTAAATCTCTATGGAGTAACAATATGTAATGAAAATTGAATGTTAGCAAAATTAAGCTGTCGCTATCAAATATCAAATATCATTTAGTTTTAAAAATGCATACAGTGCTTCTCTCACTCCAAAAATAAAAAAAATATTTTTTTAGTAATATTTTAGTAACATGCTGGAAAGTTGACAATAATATAAAAAAATGTTCAAAATTAGATACATATTTATATATATATATGTGTGTGTGTGTGTGTGTGTGTGTGTGTATGTTTAATTTTATAACCAACTTTTGAAAATGCTTTATGATTATAAAATTATTATTAAATTAAGATAACAAACTATTGCGAAATATTTTATCTTCTCATTTAATTGAAAAAAATGTGATTAAATAAAATATGATTAAATATTATAAGCATGAAAGAATATACAATAAAGAAAAAATAATATAAAAATGAGAGTAATAGAAAGAGGGGAGAGACGGTGGAAAAGTAAAAAAGAGATATATTTACAGCTTCTAACTATCTTCGATGAATGCATTGAACGCAGTATTTGCTTGGTAGAGGTATTTTCTTTTACTAGTTCGTCTTTTAAGCAAAGTACGGTCGATAGAATAACTTGCATTTCTTTATTGATATGGTTGAATTGCACAGGTGTACGTATGTAATCTTTTGTCTTTCTTCTCAGGAATTCATTTATTTGATTTTTTAAATTGTAATAAGTTCTGTGAAAATTTACTAATTCCAATTCTCCTTTGAATAATCTTTGCGTCACATTACTTACAAATTTAGAATTTGTAATCCAACAACTGGTTTTTTTCTTATAATTGAGTAATTTTTCACCCTGAAACCAAAAACAAGAATATCAGTAAAGCGTTTGCATTTATATTTTTTTTAAATGAAAGGGTATTACAATCTATAATATAGATTTTTTACATATAGTTTTTATATATAAAAGCAGAAATTTATATCAAATTTCTTTAATTGGTAATTAAGATCATCATTGAAATTTTAAGCTGTTGACATAATTCTGCTTAAAAATGTAATGTAATTATCATCATTATTGTGCTTAATATTTATCGTGGTAAAATTTTCTTCTTATAAACAATCCATTTTACATTTTCTTATACAAAATAGCTTAGCGAAACAAAAATCTATTTTCGTAATTCTCAATTAAATAGAATTCATTATTATACATATAATTCTTTATATAGATATTTTAAAATTCTTTATATATATAGGTACTATATCTTTTATAAATAATTTTATATGTAGATTTATTTATAGAAATCCTTATAGAAAAAAATTTTTTATATAAAGAATACTTATTTGTGTCTTTTTTAAAAAATAATTCTATATAGATTTCAAAACATATATATTTTATTTATATTATGCAAAATACGATGAGTAAATGCAAAATAACAAAGTATTTTAATATGTATTCTTTATGAAATAAAGGATCAATTATTTTATTAAGAAAGATATTTCTGTAAATATTTTTTCACATTGCAGTTCGGAGATAAATAGTTTATGAAAATTTGGAGTATTCTAAATATATTGTTATAACGATAAATCATGAATAAATGCATATCTTTGACATATATCGATAATGTAATTATAAATAAAATTATTTACTGTATTTCTTGTCTCCATTATATATAATATATAGTCTGTAATCATATTTTGGGTATTACAATTGTCAGGCAATTCGAGTTTGCGTCTCAATTGTTTTTCGGTGTCATTACTGGATGTCAAGTAAATCAGTAAAAGTCCTTCATATATGCTACTCGGGCTAAAGACGATATTTTTATTTTTCTTTAGATCCATAATTGAACACAGACATTTAATTGCAAATTTGATACGTGCTTTTGTCAATATTTCCTCTGGAATAGAAAATATATTTAATAAATAAAATATACAAAATTGACAAAAGAGAGATATTACAAATAATGTGTTATATTTAATTGCAGATATATTTAATGAATTGATAAAAGTAATTTACAATATATGTAGAAAAAATGTTTATGTGCAAATTATAATGTACTGAAATTTATTAGACAATAATTTTGCATATTGCAGATACGATTTTTTACAAATTATGTATAATTTAAAATTTTTGAGATGGTAAAATCGTTAATAATTATGACGACAATTAAAAAAGAAAAAATTATGGATGAGATTTGAACTTATTATATATTAACCAAAAGTTCTCTTATTATATATTGTGTTTACTAACATGACTACTGAATATTAATTAATCACATGTTATCATAATATTTTAATTTTGATAATAATTAAATTATATTTTATTTATCTATGTTTTCAAAATTATTCTAAACATCTTTTTTTAATTTTAAATACATCTTTATCTTGAAAAGATCTGTTAAAATATAATTGTGCCATTATGAACTACAAGTAAAAAGTCGCAAGTATATAATGTTAGAGTTTAATAGATTGCTGTGGCTTCTTCACAAAATTGTACTAAATTATGAATTTTATGTACGAACAATTATATTAACTATATAATATTTATGTATAAATATATAGAATAATGATAATACAAAGAGAATAATATTTTAATTATCTATAATGTGCATATTTTAATTATTTATAAATAAGCCTCAAAATTATTAGGTTTTGTAGAAAATTTTTTGTCTCACCAATTTGATTTAAGTATTGCTCTGTCATTTTTGTCCTCTTATTAGTTTCATTATCTGAGAATTCTCCTGCCATCCTTGTCTAGAAAATAAATTAGTCGTATATACACGAATTCGACCGTGCCAAAGTCACGCAAAGTTCTATCCCTTATTTTCTCGATCATGATATTATATAGCTGCTGTTTTGTCGCTCGTGCGATATTGCTTTACAGTGTTGTCAAATGTGATTTAAGGGAATGCCGGAAGTATGTTTTTACTGACCAAATGCGAATATTTAGTTTTTTTTAAATAACTTTTTATTGATTATACTAAAAATACTATAAATTTATACTCAAAGTACTTATAAAAACGGACCGCGTTAGCTATGATTGCATATATAAATCATATAAAAATAAAAAAATTACAGTTTTGTTATCGACTTCTTTGTGTCAGTTCGTAACAATACTTATTTAATAAAAAAATTCTGCAGTTTGTCTGTGCATGAAATATAATATACGCGGTAAGAATAATATTTTGTACACGGAGAGAATTTTCTTTTAGAATTTATTCTGAAAATTATGATAATCGTAGGACAATATAGAATAGGATAAATTTTATAAGAGCTTCTCTAATTAATATTTGCTGCAATAAAAAATATTGATATGTACGTAGTAAATTTTATTATGTACATAATAAAATGCATCGAACATATTTTATATCTTATTATTTTAAATATTAATATTTTTATTGAGTAAAAAATATTAATCAGAGAAACTTTTACAAAATTTTTTTAATATAAAATTCTTTTAATACTAATACTTTGCATAATCTAGTCTCTGAGACTAGCCTTCCATTCAATGACGTGAAAATGATTAACGATTTCTCAAACGGTGAATGCGAAAAATATTTATAGAAATAAGAAAAGGTAAATCTCTTAGGTACCTATATCTCAGATATAAAACCTTTTGCCTCGAGATTTCCATTTTCGAACAGCTGCAACATATTGCACTTCGTGGAGACTACCTGAAATAATAATGTAAAAATGTGTGCTTTTTGTATTCCATAAATTACAAGATAAAAATATTTAAGGTTTTCAATTTATTCACCTATATTGTATGTTACATATATTTAAATGCGTTATTTATTATTTTGTATATGCATATATGTATGTACATAACTCTATTCAATTTTCGTACATGTGCAATGAAATTTAAAGAGATTTTATTACTGTGACAATAAGATGTAAAAATTATTTAAGAAGAAAATTTAACTGATATATATGAGTAGGTAAACTATTAAAGATTATTTAGAAATTTTTAGAAGGTATTTATAGAATGTAATTAATATTTATTTAATATAAAACTCTTGGAAATGTCATAAAATTTAGTTAGAAACCGACCCAGACAGCACATGATATTATACGAATATTCTATATTCATACTATGAATGTACGTATAATGAGAATATCTCTATAATATCTCTTGTAGTATATCATTTTCCGTATATTTTCAGCATGTTTTCGGGATATCTTTTGTAGTATATTATTTTTCAGTATTCTCAGAATATATTATACTTTTACGTATATTCTCAAGATATACTTTTATATATATTCTTAGAATATACTGTAAACATCTTTCATAGTATATTATTTCTTGTATATATATCGTATATTCTCAGAATATACTTTTACGTATATTCTCAAAATATACTTTTATATATATTCTTAGAATATACTGTAAACATCTTTTACAATATATTATTTCTCGTATTTTCTTGTATATGTCAAGAATATACTTTAGAATACGCGAATTTATTTATTGGCGGATATGTGTATGCAACGCCATGTTCGATACGTAATTGTCGGTATTGCCGGTGCGGCGCCAGTTTCTTCCTCTTCTTTTGTGTTCGTAACGATGAGTGAGCAACACGTGTGTGGTTTTTCATCCAAATTTGGATCGATATTAATCACAGGTAATTCGCTTTTTATTTAATTTAAAATGCATGAAATTTTCAAACTCTATAAAAGATATTTTCAAAATATATTTATCATTTTTTGTTATACTTGATTACGATAAAATATTATTGCAAATTAACCTTAAAATCGCATATTTTTGGAACTTGTCTATTTTATTGCTTGAATTTATAAAAAATATTTATTTTTAAATATTTATTCTTAAAAAATTTTTACAATATTGGAACATTGTCAAAAAAATAAAAGTGCAAGTTGAAATACTTTAATTATATTAATATCTTGCAAAATCGTTATCCGAAAAATCACGTGTTGCAACGTAAATTCTTCGCCTAATTCTAAATTCCACTTCATTTGAAATGAATGGCTTGAAATTAATAGCGTTTTTATACTTTTTACTAATTTTTATGTACGTCTACGCTCTAATATAAATATTAAGATAGAATCTAAATTGTTAAAGTGCTTCATTATATTAACAAAATAATATCATTAATTAAAATATGATTTCTATCATGTTTTCTTATTTTTAATAGTTATGAGCAAATCAATTACACATATGGGATATATAAAAAAAAATATACATGTTTAACATATAATTAATATATGTTTTGTTATGCGACAAATGTATATATATTAATTATAGATATGTACACTATATATATATAAATATATTGAACAAAAAGAAAAATTTAACATTTCTATTACTTTCTCGCAGAACAAACATAGAAGTCTCTTTATTGCCTTTGTGCATCACCATCAGCGAAACTGATTATTGTTCATTATCTCTATGCATCAAAGACATACAGTGTGAAGAAAGATCTGATAAACGGATATATTTGGAAATTTCTTCGAATTTTGTTGTATAGTACAGTGAAAGTTTCTCCAAAGGTTTTAGGTATTAATATAATATTATACATATCTATATAATATATTATACATATGTATATGTGTATATTAAATATATACGATATATGTGATATAAAACGATGAAATATACGTGCAATATATGTGATATAAAAACGAGAGAAATTTTTTCTATTAAAAAGTAAATATTTCATATAAAAATAAGTAAAAAGTGTAAATTTTTGTCTAAAGCTTTGTTTATAAATTGCTTATAAATTTCACTAAATAATTTCACATTTTTATTTATTTTTTACATGAAAAATCTACTTTTTATCTTACACCTATATATATTTCAACTATCTTCTACATATATTAGTAATATGCTTAAAATATTCTACAAATATACTGATAATATACCAAGAGATATTCTAGTAAACACTGGTAATGTGATCAAAATATTTTATTAATATACTTACGATATACCAAGAAATATTCTCAGTATATACCAAGAAATATTCTCAGGATATACCAAGAAATATTCTCAGTATATACTAAGTAGGCTTCTAGGGCAGACATTAAAACATCCTCCGTACATTCTCAAAATATCTGGTACGTATTTCGAATATTAATGGGATATACACAATCTACGTTTGCGAAATACTGCGTATATATACTCAGAATCTACCTGTGCTGTCTGGGGATGATCTCCACTGTGAAATAAAAAAAGGATAAGGAAAATTCCTAGTGTCCGACCGGAACGAAGTTTTGTAGCCGAAACCAAAACTGAATTTCGGCTTTTGTCTGAGTGTTAACCGAAATCGAAACTAAATTACATAGACATGGTAACATAATGGACCAAGCGTCAGGCGCTAAATCTAAAGCTCAGGTAGAAAAGAATAAAGAGTAGGTACCGTCTTTCTTTCCATTCCGCTCTTTCTTAGGTCCCATTCCTTAAAGATTCCTACCCAAGCTCCATTTTTTACAAAAGGATACACTTGGTCTATTAAATGAGGCAGCTCTATAACAGAATACATAGTAAAACTCCAACTTTCTCACTTCCTCCCCGGAAGCCCCAGCTCATCCCTTATCCTGCATAAATAACAGGTCATGCTTCTGAAATAAAGCGCAAGGTTTAACAAAGAGAGCCGCAGGAAGCTTTTCCAGGTTTTTTTATGTGTCGAAATACAATAAAGACCCCAGCAAACACAGTATATAAATGTTATATACTTAAACATGTTACATGTAACGTATATGTTAGTTGTAATTTCCCACTCATAGATGTAACATTTTTAATATTACATATATTACATTGTAGTTATATTGTTATTATATCCCAAGATAGCACTGACTTATCAATACATCAATGTGCTATTTGGTATATAATTACAATGTAATATATGTTATATTAAAATGTTACATCTATGAGTGGGAAATTACAACTAGCATGGATGTTACATGTAACGTACACGTTATATTACCTGTTATATTTCGTTTTATTATAGCAATGTAACAATTATATATCGGTGTTTGCTGAGACAATATGAAAAAAATATTCAGAACAATATTATATACATCTAGTGAAAGTTTTTTTACTTTTAATATATCAGTTTATGATTGTTGGAGAATATTGTAAAAGAAAATTTAGCTAAAATATGTACAACATTGAAAGAATAATTTTACACTATAACAATAAGTTTAAACAAACAATACACAATGCATGAGAAGAAATTGTAAATATAAAAAAGTAAAATTTATAATTAATTAGAATTGGCATTTATATAATGTTGAATTTGCATTATTTGTAACAATATAATTATTAATTAGTGTTAAGTTTAATGATTAGTGATAAGTTTAGTAAGATTAGTGATTAACTAGTGATAAGTATATTGATACAAGATATAAATCGTTTAGTTGGGATTTATTTTAATTAAATAAACTACATTTCATATACATTTAATACAATATTATAACATATTATTTTATTTAAAATACATTTCATACAATTAAAACTACATTTCTACATTTCTACATTTCATACTTTTAAAACTACAAATTTAATTACTTGTATAATAAATATAATAAATCATACAATCCTATAAATCGCTCCTAACTAAAAATAACTATAATGATAAGTATCTGAAACGTTTGAAAGTCAAAAATTTATCTATCGCACTATCTATAATATATGTATATCTAGAGTACATTATATTGTGGAGTTACTTAGACTATTTAAAAAAATTGAAGAAAGAAGAAAAGGCGCGCACTAGTTTGTTGTTTGATGAAGGCAACGGGCAAAGTTTATTAACAACGCCAATAAAAAGGATAGTGCGCCTATATTTGCAATAGAGCAGACAAATAAACGTATTTTTGCATTTGGAGCGATCAGTCTGTACGAATGACTTAAAGGACGCTTCATTTTTGGTAAAAAACATGCTAATTGCGCCGGCAGTGACGTCGTCTCGTGTCACCTTGATATGAGCACGATGCTTGGCACCACCGAGACGCAGATTTTTATTCATAATGAAGTCAGTGAGATTGGCTTTGTCGGGTTCCAATAATTGTTGGATGTCTAACATTTCTAATAACTGATTGATCGGCAGTTCGTTCTCTAGTTCAAAAATATCTGGACATAATATCTTATCTTTCGGCAACTGTTCGAACAAATCTGGATGTATCACGTCTTCCGACAACTGTACTGTTGATGACTTTTTGTCATCCAGCACTGCACGAAGCTCGATGGCTCCATTCGTCAATCTTTTGATTAATCCTGTAATGTCTTCATTAATCCTCCACTTTTCAGTGGTTAAATCTGGCGTCGCAGGAAATAATAGAAAAAGCGACAGGGTCTTATTTACGTATGGCAATTCTGTCACAAGCATACCTAGATTGTGAGATAAAACTGAAAAAATGTGTTGAAACATTATAGATTATGTCAACAAAAAGTGATAAATAAATTGTAGTCTAGAATATTTTGATTTTAACAATTTTTAAAAATCAGTGTATTGCTTGTTGCACTCTCAAAAAGGTTCGCATAATCAAATTTCGATTATATGATTTTTTAGAAACTATATAAATAAATCAAAGTCAGAGAAATGTGTGTGCAATTATAAAGAAATGTCGATATTGTTTTATTTTCCTAAATTTTTTACTAGATTAAAATTATTACTTTAAAATTTAATATTAAATGTTATTTGCAAATTACATTGTTTTTTGAAAATTAATTTGATTAAATATATTTTGATTAAATAACCCAAGTACTATACTGACGTTATTTGACATTAAAATGATGTATCCTGGAAAGGTTTCGTGAATATACATATATAAGTAAAATAAATTATTTATATTTTAATTTATATATACTATATATATTTATAATGAATAATAAATATTTACCAGTTTTAGGTTCTTTCACCAAATGTTTCTTATGTGTATTCGATTTATTGGCAGCGACATTTTTTTGATATGCCATGCCTGTGAAGCCAAGTACGGTTGTCAAAATAATTTCCAAATTTTTGCCAATAATGTCTAATTTCACAGGTTTATGGATATATTTCTGTGTCTTTATGCTCAACAATTTATTAATCCAATTCTTCAAATTAATAGAGTTCTCGTCAAAAGGTACTAATTTTAATTCATCTGTGAATAAGAGCTCCATCTTTTTATTTATACATCCAATAGAATTTGTAATCCAACAACTATTATTCTCATAACAATTGGGCAACTTCTTATCCTAAAATTAAAAATTTCGAAGATTAAACAATTTGTTACAAAATATATTTTTTACTCAATAAAAAAATATAAATATACACATCATTTTCTGTATAAAAGAATGAGCTAAATTAATTGGTGCAAGAAAACATAATTATTTGTAAAAAGAATGATGCAAATTTATATTACTCACAAAAGTATGTTTTTTTTATTAAATTTTACATATTTAAAAACTTATCATATTAAAAATTTATTAATAACAGCATTAGAATTTCAAACATTTGTTTTTATCACTTAAAAATATATTCCTCCATTATCCTTATTATAACGTTTAATAATTATTTAACATGGTAAACTTTTCATTGAATAACAATCGAGAATATAAACATTAATGTCATATGAAACAATTCGACAACATCTTTATATTTTGTTATCAACTTTTTAAGCGGAATTTTTTAAGCTTTATTAGATTAAAATATGATAATGTATATATGTATCTTAAAATATTTATTCTTCTTGACATGAAGATTGAAAATAAAATTTTAAGAATTCGAATATATGTTATGTAACAATAAATTATGCACAAATCTTTTTGCAATGTATTTTGACATATCTCAATAATGTATTTAATTCGATCAAATGTATCAAAGTTGCTCACCATTTTCATTGCCACATCGTGTAACAAGTACAATTTTGGGGGAAAATTCTCGTACAATAATATGCGTTTTAACCATAATTCGGTATCCTCTCTCGATGCGAAATAAGTCAATAAAAGTCCTTCATATATGCTGTACGGACTGAAGACAAAATTTTCCGACTTTTTTATGTGCATAACATTCTTTAGACATTTGATTGCGAATTCGAAGTGTGTTTCCGATAGCAAATCCGCTGTGTGATAAACATAAAAGACAAAAAGAAAATTAAACTTAACTGACAAAAGACAGTAAAGAAATAATATAAATAGAATGTCACAATTAATTATATAAAATTTTATTAAAATGTTAAATGCAAGTACAACTTGATCTGTTCTGTATTTTTTATTATTATTATTTTGTATCTCCATGATTTTTTTCACAGATCCGAATTTATATTTAAACTTATATAGAAACGGTCAAATTATTATTTGGATTAAAAACAAAGAAGCATTTTTGAATAACTAATTTTAATAAATGCTAATCACTTTTAAGAAATTTCTTTAAATAGAATTATTACATAACAGCTATCAATATATAGCTATTATGTTAAAATATCATGTAATGCTTATAATTTTTGTCAAAACTTGAAACATTAAGTATCAATTATACAAGAAATAATTTAAATATAATATATTAAAAAAGAATCGACATATATAACATAAATTAGAAGCAAATTAGAAGCAATTTTATAAAATGAAATATTCTCAACAAAGTTTAATGCTTATGATTGTTAAATAATTATTAATAAACATGTAATTTTACATATATATATTTTCAAATAGTTATTACTGTAAAATGGAAAATTATATAGTATAAACGTTATATAAAATGTTAAATATTATAAACGGTTAAATATTATTTGAAACGTCAGAAAATTTATTTAGAAATAGCAATCTCAGAAAAAAAGAAAAAAAGAGGAGAATATTCAAAAATGATTCTTTATTCCTGAGATTTCTTCTCAAGTTATTTTCTAAAAATTAAATGTTTAAGTACATGTATATGTATGTATGTATGTATGTTAGTGTATCTGTAAAAATCAATAATAAAAGATAACCGAAAGAGAAAAAATGAGAAGGACGATTTGAAATAGTAATTTCCGAAACATTATTATCTATCTTTATCTATGCTTATTGAACTTTGAATTATGTCAAACGAGATAAGATATCATCAATTAACTCGTTTAGTTTTGTCAGAAAATAAAACGAATAAAATTTCGGGATAAATAGTTATATTAATTAGTATCAGAGGAATTTAATAATAAATGTTTTACAATTAATTTGATGAAGTAATTGTATTTTAGAAAATAAAATGTCTATCTAATATGTCATTTATTCAAATTAAATTTTTATTAACTACACTAAACCGAATTTATAAAATTCTTATGACATTAATTATATCTTAAATTTATCTCAAACGGAAACAATTTTTTAAAAGTGACCAATACTAATAGATTTCGAAAAAAGTACATGATTCTGAAATATCTTAATATACCGGATCGCAAGGCTTATCAAACAACAATCATTAAAATACATTAAAGTAAATATTTATTAAAAAACAATATAAAATAATAGAATAAAGGAAAAAAGGATAAAAATTGCGTAGCAAGGAATATATTATATTAAAATTATTATCTATTCGATAAGTCGACTTCAAAATTATGTGATTTTTTATCATATTTTTCAATAATACTCACAAATTGGTATTGAAACTTGATGTGCTTTTGCCATGCTGGTTTATTTTTTAAATATTTATAACGACAGAATCACTTTACGATTATATAGTGTCGCGTGTCTCGACTAATTTTGAAATGATGATAAGTGGCTAACGAATTAGTGTTGAAATGTATTAATATATTTAGAGGAGAAGGAGACAATGTTATCGTTAAAGACATTTAGTCATATATTGTATTGTGTAAAAACTCGCTAACTATAACATTATCCGAAGAAATATGTTTTTAATTTCTAAAAACATTTTTCTACGAAACAATTCTCAAAGAAGTCAACAAACTAAACATTTATTAATAATTATTTTTTCATGTTTAACGGGTGTACAAATACGAAAATTTAATTTACAATGCAACTATATATGACTGAGAGAACGTGTTTAGTAATTCAATGATTAAATGATTTAAATGTTAATGCTATTTTTCTCAAAATAAAGGTACAAGCCAAAATAAATGTAAAAAAAATTCTATGTATTGTTATATCCCTAAAAAATATAACTATTAAGGTATAACTGCTCATGTTACATCCACTTGACAACGGGCACTGACCGCGTAAAAACGCATACGCTGCTGCCCGTTGCCAGGCACTCCTTCCGATCGAGAAACTTCCCAAAAGCGATACTATAAAAACGGAGCAGGAGACGCGCCCGGCAGTCGCTCTCGAGTCGTTAATTAAAGCAACCTCGCTAGCCGCGTGCGATCTATAACATCTTTTCGCAGTCGCGCGCGCGATACGCGAAGTTATAGTTAAATAGTGCCGCTAAACTGATATACGTAACGTACAAGTGTAACATTGTTGAAATAAAGAAAACGTCAAGTGGTTAATTGGAATAAGAGTTCTTTAATAGTGAAAATTTTAAAGTGCATTTATTTAATCACCCGATACAAGCCCTGACAACCCGGATCCTCATCCTAATTTGGCGCGACCCCTTTTATGCCTTACACGAGGCACACAACAGTATTTATAAATCAATATTTTAAAGGCAAAAGTTAAGGAAAAAAAACTTATACGTAACATATAAATTTGAAGAAAAATAAATATAAATTTAAATTTATAATTAATTATAATTAATATATAATTTCTATAGTATATAAATGTTAAACATTTCTAATAATATGAAGAATTATTTTATTTATTAAAAATGGTTTATTGCTATTAAAATTACACTTTATACATTTTAAAATTACAAATTCGATTTTTTGTGTTATAAACATAATAAATGGAAAATTTTTTCAATCATTCTAGCTCGTCAAAAACAGTGTGATAAACTAATGTGAATGACTGTCTTTGAGTGTCAAAAATTTATCTATTGCAACATAATCATGTAGCATTCATATGATAATATATATAAATATATTGTATAATAAATTCGAAAATATACTCCAATATCTAATATACTGTGATAAAATTAATCTTTTACATAAATAATAATTAATAAATAAAGAAATATTAATTAATAAAGTCTTCAAAATTCAGAAAATATTCTACCATCTCTCGTATAAAAATGTCATATAGCAAATTCAAAATAAAAAAAATTAATTTTGATATAATGTATTATACATATAGTATCTCTATACGACTGATGGCGAAATAATTTATATGAGAGAATTTTAAAGAAAACTTATATATATATATATATATATATATATATATATATTATATATTATATACATACATATACATACGCATTATACTTTGTATATATGTATATGTATATTATTAATTATTATATGTAATATACATATATGTATATAAATGAGTGTTATATAATATACACATATATATATGTATATACATGTATATGCATGTATTATATATGTATAATTAATATATATATATATAAATGTAATTTTATAAAAATATATTGTAATATTATATTATGGAGTTTTGTTGTTGCTGACTTTTCATTATCTAGAATTCTACGAAGTTCAATGACTCCATTTGTAGTCGTCAATCTGTCAATCAATTCTGTAATGTCTTTATTAATTGTTCACCTTTTAGTTTTTGAATCTGGCGCCGCGGGAAATAAAAGGAACAGCGACAGAGTCTTATTTACGCATGATAATTCTGTCACAAAGATATCTAGGTTGGGAGATAAAACTAAAAAAAAATGTTGAGAGACTGACAAGAGTGATATAAATAAATGCAAGCGGAATTAAATTTTAACACAATACAATATTTTTTACATCAACGATATTTAAAAATCAGAATAATGCTTGCTGCACTCTTAAAATAAAAAGTAATTTGTGTAATTACATTTTAATCATATTTTAGAAATAATATAAATGCAAAAAATCAAAGATATGTATGTGTTTGTGTGTAATCTGAAACAAATGTGGCTATTGTTTAATTTTCCTCAATTTTTTATAAACCAAAATTATTATTTTAAAACTTAATATTAAATGTCATTCGCAAATTATATTATTTTTTCAATTGTTGAAAATCAATTTAATTAAATGGAATTTGATTAAATAAGGTTTATGAAGAGAAGTAAAATGAATGATAAATATTTACCAGTTTTGGATTGTTTCATCAAAAATATATTTGATACGTTGGCAAAGAAATCCTGTTGATATGCAACACTTCTAAAGCCGAGTACAGTCGACAAAATAATTTCCATGTTTTCGTATATCACGTTTAATTTCGCAAGTTTATTAATATAACCCTGCGTCTTTATTCTCAACAATTCATTTATCCGATTTTTTAAATTAATAGAGTCTTTGTCAAAAGCTACTACTTCTAATTCATTTGCAAATAAACATTGCATTGTATCATTTATATATCTGGTATTTGTTATCCAACAGCTATTTTTCTCGTAACAGGGCAATTTTTTACCCTAAAACCAAGCACGCCCAAAGTAAAACTGATATAGGTATACAGGTTGTCTCGCAACTTTTGGACTTAGAATGGACACCAAGAAAACACACAGTTTAAGCATGGATTATCACGTTGCACCCTGCATATACATTCGGAAAGGTTTCCTGCCCATAAATAAAAGGAAGGAAAGACGATATAAAGGAAGTCACATACACAAACACAGATGTGATTTCTAACAATGTGACCTTTTTCTTTATTATCTTTTCTTTTTTCTTTTTGTTCAAACAAGATGCCCAAAACGATTTGCATCGTTTTACTGGCGGGACATCCCGCATTCAGTGCAGCATTCTTGAAAAGAAGTGTAACGGTTTAAAGGTATATAGCAGGTGCACAATTTGTCTTAAGAAATCCAACTTTTTTTAACCTACGAGTTAACTCAGCGAAAAAATATCATATCGAGTTCCGTCGAAGCGCATTTTATTAAGAGAAAAGTTTGAATTTTTACGTGATTTTTATTGCATTTCTTTATGGAGAATAAATTTTTTTTATTATATACATATTACATTTATTATAAAATTAAATAATAATTAAAATTTAAATATAATCTTAGACACAGAGTACGATAGTAAAAAATTAATAATATATAAAATGGTTATAAAAAAAAGATATTAATAAAGGCAATTTTAACTTATGTTTACAAACATGTATATATTCAAATTTTACTTAATATTCAACAAACTCAAAAAACGGCATTTCACTCTGGCAAATAGAATAAATGCATAATTTTCGATCGACGTACTATTATCGATGAAATATGAGAATAATATTTAACATTTTACATATTTAATATTTAATATTTTATATACAACGATACACAAATTATGATGTAAGTATGACGAAGATATATTTTTAAACTTATTTTGTATCTAAAACGCAAAATGATTCTAAAATATAAATAATGCTAGCAAATTTCGAAACAAGTACGTGATTCTAGAGTATTTTTAATCAAAATTAAGCTTTTGTATAATTAATATATATTTTACAAAATTGAAATAAAATATTAGAAATACATCACTATAAACAAGTGTAGTTGTACTACTTTGTTTTCAAAATATTTCAAACAAAAGCTAAAAAGAAAGTTACTTAACAATTTTTAATGGCAACGCCAGTAAAAAGAATCCTTTGTTTATTATGGTCATGCAACATCCAGACAAACGAATTTTTGTATTGAGTGCAATTGTTATTTTCTTGGAAAGATGAAAGGGACCCTCCATATTCGGTATAGAATATATTAATTGCATTAGCAGTAACGTCTTTTGATGTAAACTTGATATATGCACGATGATTCGCACCACCGAGATGCAGATTTTCTTGAGTAAAACCAAACAAACTGGCCTTTTCCGGACTTAATACACGTTTGATATCCAACATTTCCACCAACTGATCGATTGGCAATTCGTGCTCCAGTTCGAAGTAATCGGGGTATATCGTAATTTTATCCGGCAACTCTTCCAATGATACCTTCGGAGACAGTATTTCACGGAGCATTTCGGCTCCTTCTTTAGTTGCCAATCTTTCGACCAATCCAGAAATATCTTCATCAATTTTCCAGATATTAGGTTTTGATAATTCCTGAACAGCTGGAAATAATGTGAACAGCGACGTTCGGTATGATAAGAATATCTTAGTCACAAACATGCCGAATTTGCGAGATATGTCTGAAAAAATTGTAAGAAAAAATATGATAAAAGTTAATGGAAGCGGAATTACATTGCTGCATATACTATTTTTGTTTATATCAACAATTTTTTAAAATCCGTATATGTTTCTTGCACTCTCAAAATAAAAATGTATTGACTTAATCACATTTTGATCATATATTGAAAATTTAGAAATGATATATATAAATTCATATAAATTAGAGAAATGTACATGTGTGTGCGTGCGTTTATATTCACTTTTAAACAACTGTAGAAATTGTTTTATCATACTAACATTTTTACTAGATTAATATTATTCTTATAAATTTTTATATCAAACGTTATTTATAAAATAAAATATAATGTATATATTATAATTATTTATTTTTAAAAATAATAGTATATAATATTTATTAATAATAAATGAATATAAAATTAGTAGAAAACAATTTTATTATATAGAATTAGATTTGAGAGATAAGAGAGATTTAAAATATATACTTATATTAAATAACATTAAAATTATATATTTACATGTTGTAACCTTTTCGCACATAGGGCGGATATTGAACCGAAGTTCGTTCGATAAAATAAAGTCCATATTGTCAGTAAATGTTCTAAATACCACAGGTTGAGGGATGTAAATCTGCATCTCGTTTAATTCTTCATTAATATGATTCATTATATTATGAATTTCGGAACGATTAAACAATCTGCATTTTTCAGGAGTTATATATTTATTTTTTTTATAACATTTGATGTCTTGAATCCAACAACTATGATTTTTGCAATAAACGTTTTTATCCTGGATCAATAAATAATAGCATAAATGGAACAATTTTTAAAATTCTTATCCCTTTTAAATAAAAAACTTTAACTTTAATTGTAGATTACATAGATTTAATTTTAACAGTAGAATTTTATATTATATACAACATTATTCCACATAATCATTTTCATTATATTTTAGTCTAATATTATTAAATACAACATTATATGTAATATTATAATTTAATAAAATCATAATATTATCGACATATTTATGTATATTAGATTGAAATATTTTGATTAATAAAACAGTAATTATAATACTTTATATTTAAATATACATTATTGTTTAATAATTGCTTAATGACAAAATTTAATTGAATATAAAATTGTTAATTTTGGACTATCTATTTCTCTTAAAAACGTATTGGTAATTTTGGTCCCGCTTAATAATTTATTTCACAATTATTACAATTATTAAAATGTTTGTTTAGCCTCAATCAATTGCTAATTTCTTACAAAGCAATCTTACCAACTAGAAAAAGCAGGAATAATCTAAGTTTTATTGTGTTATATAATAATACATTTAAATACTTTAATAATCATTGATCATGCATGTAATAATTGGTTAAATTACATATGTTGTGGAAAAATGTTAATACAACAACAGATAAATTTCTTTACCACATGTTCCTGTGTTTGTCCTTTCACTTTTCTATTTTCCACAATTCTATCTAATGCCCAAAATTCTGCTCCAAGATGTATCGGTAATTGGAGGATACTTTTCAATTGTTCCTTGGTCTCATCGCTGGATGCACGATAAACCATCATAAGTCCATCATATAAGCTGTCTGAACTAAAGACAAATTCTTTCTGTGGCATTATGCAAATCATTTTCTGCAGACATTTAAAGTTGAATTCAAAACGTCCTATCTGAACTGTTGCTAAACATGGAGAACGAAAATGTGATAATTAAGCTGAACTAACAAAGATAGTAAATAGAGATATTACAAATAGAAAGTCATAATTTATTCTACAATCTCATCAGAATCTAATTAAATTCAATATATTATTTGAATAGCATTAAAATTATTCGACAAGTAATTTGCAAGACAATGATTTGTTTTGCAAAAATTCTTAATTTAATTTAAAATTTGTTAAAATATATGATAAAAGATTAGCAACAATGTATATCCTAAAAAATTATTAAAATATTCTTGAAGAAAATATAAATAAGTTGCAATATTACTAGAGAAAATATGCGATACATGTATTTTATAATTTTTGCTCGCTTTAGTCAAATATTTTTTATAATGTAAACTTTATTATAAATAAATTGATAATCTATATCTGAAAATAGATAAAAGAAGAGAAATAGTAAAAATTCTTTTAGATATCCGTTCATCAACTTCTAAAAATCAAATGTTAATTTATTTTATATTTAAATATATAGAATTCAATAATAAAAGACAATCGAGAAAGAAATAGGGAATAGAGAAAATTTTAAATAACAGTATCCGAAAGATATTGGAATATCTGCCCATGTTTACTAATATATCTACATAAGCACTATGAATTATTATGTGTATCGAAAAAATATAATCAACGTTAACCGACCTTTAAATAAAGCACATTATTCTACAACAATTGAAATTAACGGATAGAAAAACTTATTAAATGACTATCACTAAGTTAAATGATCGAAAAACTTTATTCAAAATGTAATAAAAAATAAATATTTGAGTTAAAACAAATATTTTTTATTAATATTATTACTATTATTTATTAAATTGTGATATTAGAGATAAATTGGCGATAGATTTATTATGTTACTTTATATAATATTTTAGAACTTACGATTATACGTAGAACATTCCGCCATCGTAGTGTATATAATGGCAAAGTTGCTGCTTGGATTGTATCACGTAGACTGAGAGAAATGCTGATGGAAGACCAACTTTAACGAATTGGGAAGTTGTTGGTGTTGGGGAATTTCATTTAGTGAGAAAAAGACAAATATCGTTTAAAGTCACGTGTTCTCGTTCAGATTTCCGATTGACTAATGACGATTCTGCGCATGAAGCCAACCATGAAAGGTTCACTTTTCGAAGATTATTTGACTTATTTATAAAAATATTCGAGAATTTCTTCGATTATGTTCATTTTGAAAATTGTTTTGTAGAAATCAAAGAATCTATTATATATTATTAAGTATTTCTTTCATGTTTCGCAGGGGTACATAAATACATAAATTTAATTTTTCTCCCGACTGCTGCCAACCGTAGGTTGGCGAAAAGAGAGGAAGTATGCGTTTCATCGAGCCCGGATCGGTCGTGACCTTAATTCTCGATAACTACTGCATAGTTTTATATCAACTTTGGAACATAAGTTTCTTATTAATCAAGGAAGGTTTAAAGCGTATTATTATCGTTATTTATTCTATTAATAAAAAGTGAAAAATGAGTATTATTTCGTCAATACGGTCTCTCATTGGCTGCTGTGTGAACCTAAGAGGAAAAATGATTCACCAATGAGATTCGTTGTAGTATCCGGATAGGGAATGTTGGTGACATTGGTATATACATCTCGAAGTAATAATGACGGGACTGATAGGATAGGTTAGCTGTCACCTGTTGCGTGTTATTGTCAACAACAATATTAAGTGAAGTGTATTATTATGGATATATCTCAAGAAGATATAAATAAAGGAGTAAGTTTCTTCTTTTATATTTATTGTTTTTTTCTTTATTTAGAATATTGTTATTATTATTTATTTATTGTTTCTTTATTTATATGTAGGAAGAAGATACTCGCTTGAAGATATCTGAAGAAGAAAACATTATTAATAATAGAAAACGAGTAAGTCTTGTTATTAATAATTAATAAAAATATATAATATAATTAATAATATAATTAATCTGTTGTAGTCATAACATGGCTATATGAATTTATATTTGTCTGCGTAGCCACTTATTTGCTATTAAATTTGCTACGTAGCCACATTGCTATAAATATCCACATATATAATTGTATAAATGTATATAGTTATTTTTTCTCTTATTTGTATATTATATAATAATTATATAATTAATTAAAAATATGTATACAAATATATTTATAGTTATACAAAGATATTAGCGCACCAATAATTATGGCAATGCAGACAAATATATTAACTTACATAGCCAATTATCTACTACAAAAGATTATTCACATATGTAATAATAATTAAGGCTATACAAATATATAAACTTACTTGTGATTACATAATGTATAAACTTATATAGCCATAAGAAAGTTAATATATTTGTCAAAGCCATAATTATAACTGCGTACAAGTTTATGTATTTGATATAAGATATTGTTGTCATCTGTCTTTGTCATCTGTCTCTCTCTATCTATCAATCTATCTATCTAGCTATTTTTTTTTATTTATCTCTCTATTTATATTATATTATATTAATTTAAAAAATTGTAGCAGAAAAATATTTGGAAAGAATATAGAACATTGCAGTCACATGGTGAGTGTATGTGTGTCTTTATTATTATTATTATTATATTATATACATTGTAATATATATATTACATAATAAAAACTTTTATATGTGTAGGATGAAGAAGCAGAGAGACAAAAGAATGAAGAAACAGCATAAGAACAGCAATAAATTAGAAAATAAATAAAAAAAAAAAATAATAAAAAAATTAGAAAATAAAAAATAAAAAATAAAAAACAAAAAAAAATAAAAAATAAAAAACAATTAGAAAATAAATAATAAAAATAAATTAGAAAAAAAAAAAATTAGAAAATAAAAAATAAATTAGAAAATAAAAAAATTAGAAAATAATAATAAAATTTTTTACAAAAAAAAAACTCCCGACTGCTGCCAACAAAGTTTTAATGTTTAAATTAGAAAATAATGTTTAAATTAGAAAATAAATAAAAAAAAAGTAATAAAAAAATTAGAAAATAAAAAATAAAAAACAATTAGAAATAAATAAAAAAATAAAAAACAAAACAAAAATTAAAAATAATAAAAAAACAAAAAAATTATAAGTATAAAAAATAAGCTTGTAAAAGTTGGAAATAATCACACATAAATAAAGTCTGTTGTTTATTATATAATTTTTCTTATTTAAATTTATTGTTATCATACATATTTAGCGCTATATAATTTACAAAAATTTCAGATTTTTGAATTCAAAAAATTTTTTTAATTATAATTATTATTATTAATTCTACAATTTACAAGAGCAGTCGGGAGACGCCGCGCTAAATTTGAGACATATACGCACGCGCACGTTTTATGTAATAAATAGACACAAACACAAATATCGATACTCAACGGACGTTACAGTTTTTAGACGCGCGGCGTCTCCCGACTGCTCTTGTAAATTGTAGAATTAATAATAATAATTATAATTAAAAAAATTTTTTGAATTCAAAAATCTGAAATTTTTGTAAATTATATAGCGCTAAATATGTATGATAACAATAAATTTAAATAAGAAAAATTATATAATAAACAACAGACTTTATTTATGTGTGATTATTTCCAACTTTTACAAGCTTATTTTTTATACTTATAATTTTTTTGTTTTTTTATTATTTTTAATTTTTGTTTTGTTTTTTATTTTTTTATTTATTTCTAATTGTTTTTTATTTTTTATTTTCTAATTTTTTTATTATTTTTTTTTTATTTATTTTCTAATTTAAACATTATTTTCTAATTTAAACATTAAAACTTTGTTGGCAGCAGTCGGGAGTTTTTTTTTTGTAAAAAATTTTATTATTATTTTCTAATTTTTTAATTTAATCATGTAGCATTAATATTGAAAATAAAAGTGTTTTTAGTGGCTAGATGTAATTATTATATAAATATACGTATGTGAAATATATACATTTGCTTTTATAATTATTTTATATGTCAAAATACAATAAACGTATAATATGATAAAAAAAGTATATGAAAAGTATAACATCGAGTAAATACTAAACTTCCTTTTTCATTATTACCAATTTTTAGCAAATAGGAAAAAAGATGTGTGAAGAGGATATATAATTAATGTACCTACAATACTGGAACAATAATTTAAGGCTTCAATAATAAGTTAAAACAGAGAAAATTATACACAACACATAGAAAACTTGACAAAATAAAAATGTATATTTAACGATTAGCGTATATTATTCAAAACATTTTCTGTGTTCTTTTTCTTATAGATTCGTTCTTTTATTTTGTTATAGATTCGTTCTTAAATCTTTTAATACTTAAAGCTTAAAAATATGTACGAGACATTTATTAAGTTATTAAATAATATTTTAGATCCTCTTTTCAAGTTAATTAAAATATTAAGAAATTACAAAACAACAAAACTTAAATGCAAGCAGAGTACAAATTAATAATAATCGGTCGAAAGCCGTATGAGCATTTTGGTCAAATCGTTGACAATATTGCTTTTTTCGAAAAAGTGCCCTTAATTGTGCATCCGCGTGTAATATTTCGATAGCAACTTTGAATATCGACAAGTTTTTATTTTTGTAGGGTAACTCGCATATGTGCAAGTCCAGGTCGTAATATACGTCTGAAAAATACAGAATAATAAAAAAATATAAAAAAATGATCCAAAAAGAAATAAGAGAAAAAGAGATCAGTGGAACCCTATAAAATCGATACTTGAATATAAAATATTATGCACTTCTAAGAATTTATGTAATATATACAAAGTGTATCTCAAAATAAAGATAAAAAATTTTAGGAGGTGATCCTTTGTCAAAAATTAGAGGGAGTTTGTTTTATATATATAAATATATACTTTTATATCTTTTCCTTATATACATATTTTCTAAAGAATATATATTTATATAAGAAACTAATTTTCATTTAATTTTCGATAAAAAATTATCCAAAATTCTCGCACTTATTTAAATACACCCTACATATTTTATATTTTTATGGAATAAAAGTCACTTTGGGTTGTCCCGTTTCGCTCAAGTTTTGAAAATATAATAAATATCAAAGCAGAAAAAAAATCAGAATTATATTTTTAATAATTTCAAACATTTTTACCACCAATTTTTATAATATTAAAATTTAATTGACAATGCTTGAATAAAAATGTTACATATATAAAAATCAAATGATTTCAAGAGATGAATTATATGCTTACAATCCTTACACATTTATTTGAGATGATCTTTTTGTCGGCTAGTCTACAATTATCAAGTTACTTTATTCAAATTTATCTATATTGAAAATAAAATTAAATTCAGAATTAAATATCACGATTATTTTTTGGATATTAAATGGATTGATTGCGTTAAAATATTGCTCGATGACAAATTTAAGAATTGAAACTTTGTTTGGCATAAAAATTATTTTATTTTTAATTATTACCAAAATCTTTATTTCCGTCAATATTATTTTTATTTCATCTTTAATATTGCATAAAAATCGCGTTTGGAAATTTTATTTTATTATGCAAATTGGAATACACAAATTTTGAATTTTTTTTATTATAGTTTCTATTATTTAATTTAAAAATGGGTAGAAATTATTTATTGCTTATTGTACTTGATAACTTTTTTTTGATGAACAATATTCGAATAAATTGCATATGGGGATGTTTGATAAACGCAAGATGCGTTTTAGGCATTCCACATTAATACCATCCGGATTAAATATATATATAGTCCTCTCTCGGCTTCAGCTGTTTGATCTTATTCTCACATTCGATTGCGAAACAAAAACGTTCCTCCGTTAATGTTTACGCTGGCAAATATAAAAGGATAGGTAAAATAAAAACAAGTGAAATTGACAAAATAGAAATATTATAAATAGAAAATTAGGATAAATTTTGATTGCAATTAATAAATTAATAATAATAATTGACAATTTCTATAATCAAATATAAGATGAAGGAAAAGCAAAATGTTTAAAATTTATTCGACAATTATTTTGCATGTATCAATGATATTTTTTTAATTAAAATTTAAATATAATCTTAGACACAGAGTACGATAGTATAAAATTATTAATATATATAATGGTAATAAAAAAAAGATATTAATAAAGGCAATTCTAATTTATGTTTACAAACATGTATATGTTCAAATTTTATTTAATATTTAACGAACTCAAAAAACGGCATTTAACTCTGGTAAATAGAATAAATGCATAATTTTCGATCGACGTACTATTATCGATGAAATATGAGAATAATATTTAACATTTTACATATTTAATATTTAATATTTTATATACAACGATACACAAATTATGATGTAATACAAATTATGACGAAGATATATTTTTAAACTTATATTGTATCTAAAACGCAAAATGATTCTAAAATATAAATAATGCTAGCAAATTTCGAAACAAGTACGTGATTCTAGAGTATTTTTAATCAAAATTAAGCTTTTGTATAATTAATATATATTTTACAAAATTGACATAAAATATTAGGAATACATCACTATAAACAAGTGTCGTTGTACTACTTTGTCTTCAAAATATTTTAAACAGAAGCCAAAGAGAAAGTTACTTAACAATTTTTAATGGTAACGCCAGTAAAAAGAATCTTATGTTCATTAATGTCACGCAACATCCAGACAAACGAATTTTTGCATTGAGTGCAATTGTTATTTTTTTGGAGAGATGAAAGGGATCCTCCATATTTGGTATAGAATATATTAATTGCATTAGCAGTAACGTCTTTTGATGTAAACTTGATATATGCACGATGATTCGCACTGCCAAGGTGCAGATTTTCTTCAGTAAAACCAAACAGATTGGCCTTCTCCGGACTTAATACATGTTTGATATCCAACATTTCTAACAACTGATCGATTGGCAATTCGTGCTCCAGTTCGAAGTAATCGGGGTATATCATTGTTTTATCCGGCAATTCTTCCAATGATATCTTCAGAGACAGTATTTCACGGAGCATTTCGGCTCCTTCTTTAGTTGCCAATCTTTCGACCAATCCAGAAATATCTTCATCAATTTTCCAGATATTAGGATTTGATAATTCCTGAACAGCTGGAAATAATGTGAACAGCCACGTCCGCGATGTTAATGCTATCTTAGTCACGAACATGCCGAATTTGCGAGATATGTCTGAAAAAATTGTAAGAAAAAATATGATAAAAGTTAATGGAAGCAAAATTACATTGCTGCATATATAATTTTTGTTTATATCAACAATTTTTAAAAATCCGTATATGTTTCTTGCATTCTCAACATAAAAATGTATTGACTTAATCACATTTTAATCATATATTGAAAATTTAGAAATGATATATATAAATTCATATAAATTGGAGAAATGTACATGTGTGTGCGTGCGTTTATATTTACTTTTAAACAACTGTAGAAATTGTTTTATCATACTAACATTTTTACTAGATTAATATTATTTATATAAAATTTTATATTAAACGTTATTTATAAAATAAAATATAATGTATATATTATTATTATTTATTTTTAAAAATAATAGTGTATAATATTTGTTAATATTAGTTGAATATGAAATTAGTAGAAAACAATTTCATTATATAGAATTAGATTAGAGAGATTAGAGAGATTTAAAATATATACTTATATTAAATAACATTAAAATTATATATTTACATGTTATATCGCTAACAGAGGAATGTTGGATATTGAGCCGAAGTTCGTTCGATAAAATAAAGTCCATATTGTTAGTGAATGTTCTAAATACCACAGGTTGAGGGATGTAAATCTGCATCTCGTTTAATTCTTCATTAATATGATTCATTATATTAGGAATTTCGGAACGATTAAACAATCTGCATTTTTCAGGAGTTATATATTTATTTTTTTTATAACATTTGATGTCTTGAATCCAACAACTATGATTTTTGCAATAAACGTTTTTATCCTGGATCAATAAATAATAGCATAAATGGAACAATTTTTAAAATTCTTATCCTTTTTAATTAAAAAACTTTAACTTTAATTGTAGATTACATAGATTTAATTTTAACAGTAGAAATTTATATTATATACAACATTATTCCACATAATCATTTTCATTATATTTTAGTCTAATATTATTAAATACAACATTATATGTAATATTATAATTTAATAAAATCATAATATTATCGACATATTTATGTATATTAGATTGAAATATTTTGATTAATAAAACAGTAATTATAATACTTTATATTTAAATATACATTATTGTTTAATAATTGCTTAATGACAAAATTTAATTGAATATAAAATTGTTAATTTTGGACTATCTATTTCTCTTAAAAACGTATTGGTATATTTGGTCCCGCTTAATAATTTATTTCACAATTATTATAATTATTAAAATGTTTGTTTAGCCTCAATCGATTGCTAATTTCCTACAAAGCAATCTTACCAACTAGAAAAAGCAGGAATAATCTGAGTTTTATTGTGTTATATAATAATACATTTAAATACTTTAATAATCATTGATCATGCATGTAATAATTGGTTAAATTACATATGTTGTGGAAAAATGTTAATACAACAACAGATAAATTTCTTTACCACATGTTCCTGTGTTTGTTCTTCCACTTTTCTATTTTCCACAATTCTATCTAATGCCCAAAATTTTGCTCCAAGATGTATCGGTAATTGGAGGATACTTTTCAATTGTTCCTTGGTCTCATCGCTGGATGCACGATAAACCATCATAAGTCCCTCATATAAGCCGTCTGAACTAAAGACAAATTCTTTCTGTGGCATTATGCAAATCATTTTCTGCAGACATTTAAAGTTGAATTCAAAACGTCCTATCTGAGCTATTGCTAAACATGGAGAACGAAAATGTGATAATTAAGCTGAACTAACAAAGATAGTAAATAGAGATATTACAAATAGAAAGTCATAATTTATTCTACAATCTCATCAGAATCTAATTAAATTCAATATATTATTTGAATAGCATTAAAATTATTCGACAAGTAATTTGCAAGACAATGATTTGTTTTGCAAAAATTCTTAATTTAATTTAAAATTTGTTAAAATATATGATAAAAGATTAGCAACAATGTATATCCTAAAAAATTATTAAAATATTCTTGAAGAAAATATAAATAAGTTGCAATATTACTAGAGAAAATATGCGATACATGTATTTTATAATTTTTGCTCGCTTTAGTCAAATATTTTTTATAATGTAAACTTTATTATAAATAAATTGATAATCTATATCTGAAAATAGATAAAAGAAGAGAAATAGTAAAAATTCTTTTAGATATCCGTTCATCAACTTCTAAAAATCAAATGTTAATTTATTTTATATTTAAATATATAGAATTCAATAATAAAAGACAATCGAGAAAGAAATAAGGAATAGAGAAAATTTTAAATAACAGTATCCGAAAGATATTGGAATATCTGCCCATGTTTACTAATATATCTACATAAGCACTATGAATTATTATGTGTATCGAAAAAATATAATCAACGTTAACCGACCTTTAAATAAAGCACATTATTTTACAACAATTGAATTTAACGGATCGCAAAACTTATTAAATGACTATCACTAAGTTAAATTATCGAAAAACTTTATTCAAAATGTAATAAAAAGTAAATATTTGAGTTAAAACAAATATTTTTTATTAATATTATTACTATTATTTATTAAATTGTGATATTAGAGATAAATTGGCGATAGATTTATTATGTTAATTTATATAATATTTTAGAACTTACGATTATACGTAGAACATTCCGCCATCGTAGTGTATATAATGGCAAAGTTGCTGCTTGGATTGTATCACGTAGACTGAGAGAAATGCTGATGGAAGACCAACTTTAACGAATTGGGAAGTTGTTGGTGTTGGGGAATTTCATTTAGTGAGAAAAAGACAAATATCGTTTAAAGTCACGTGTTCTCGTTCAGATTTCCGATTGACTAATGACGATTCTGCGCATGAAGCGCATGAAACCATGAAAGGTTCACTTTTCTAAGATTATTTGACTTATTTATAAAAATATTCGAGAATTTCTTCGATTATGTTCATTTTGAAAATTGTTTTGTAGAAATCAAAGAATCTATTATATATTATTAAGTATTTCTTTCATGTTTCGCAGGGGTACATAAATACATAAATTTAATTTTTAATTTAATCATGTAGCATTAATATTGAAAATAAAAGTGTTTTTAGTGGCTAGATGTAATTATTATATAAATATACGTATGTGAAATATATACATTTGCTTTTATAATTATTTTATATGTCAAAATACAATAAACGTATAATATGATAAAAAAAGTATATGAAAAGTATAACATCGAGTAAATACTAAACTTCCTTTTTCATTATTACCAATTTTTAGCAAATAGGAAAAAAGATGTGTGAAGAGGATATAATTAATGTACCTACAATACTGGAACAATAATTTAAGGCTTCAATAATAAGTTAAAACAGAGAAAATTATACACAACACATAGGAAACTTGACAAAATAAAAATGTATATTTAACGATTAGCGTATATTATTCAAAACATTTTCTGTGTTCTTTTTCTTATAGATTCGTTCTTTTATTTTGTTATAGATTCGTTTTTAAATCTTTTAATACTTAAAGCTTAAAAATATGTACGAGACATTTATTAAGTTATTAAATAATATTTTAGATCCTCTTTTTAAGTTAATTAAAATATTAAGAAATTACAAAACAACAAAACTTAAATGCAAGCAGAGTACAAATTAATAATAATCGGTCGAAAGCCGTTTGAGCATTTTGGTCAAATCGTTGACAATATTGCTTTTTTCGAAAAAGTGCCCTTAATTGTGCATCCGCGTGTAATATTTCGATAGCAACTTTGAATATCGATAAGTTTTTATTTTTGTAGGGTAACTCGCATATGTGCAAGTCTAGGTCGTAAGATACGTCTGAAAAATACAGAATAATAAAAGGATATAAAAAAATGATCCAAAAAGAAATAAGAGAAAAAGAGATCAGTGGAACCCTATAAAATCGATACTTGAATATAAAATATTATGCACTTCTAAGAATTTATGTAATATATACAAAGTGTATCTCAAAATAAAGATGAAAAATTTTAGGAGGTGATCCTTTGTCTAAAATTAGAGGGAGTTTGTTTTATAAATATATACTTTTATATCCTTTCCTTATATACATATTTTCTAAAGAATATATATTTATATAAGAAACTAATTTTCATTTAATTTTTGATAAAAAATTATCTAAAATTCTCGCACTTATTTAAATACACCCTACATATTTCATATTTTAATGGAATAAAAGTCACTTTGGGTTGTCCCGTTTTGCTCAAGTTTTGAAAATATAATAAATATCAAAGCAGAAAAAAAAATCAGAATTATATTTTTAATAATTTCAAACATTTTTACCACCAATTTTTATAATATTAAAATTTAATTGACAATGCTTGAATAAAAATGTTACATATATAAAAATCAAATGATTTCAAGAGATGAATTATATGCTTACAATCCTTACACATTTATTTGAGATGATCTTTTTGTCGGCTAGTCTACAATTATCAAGTTACTTTATTCAAATTTATCTATATTGCAAATAAAATTAAATTCAGAATTAAATATCACGATTATTTTGTAAATATTAAATGGATTGATTGCGTTAAAATATTGCTTGATGACAAATTTAAGAATTGAAACTTTGTTTGGCATAAAAATTATTTTATTTTTAATTATTACCAAAATCTTTATTTCCGTCAATATTATTTTTATTTCATCTTTAATATCGCATAAAAATCGCGTTTAGACATTTTATTTTATTATGCAAACTGGAATACACAAGTTTTGAATTTTTTTATTATAGTTTCTATTATTTAATTTAAAAATGGGTAGAAATTATTTATTGTTTATTGTACTTGATAACTTTTTTTTGATGAACAATATTCGATTAAATTACATATGGGGATGTTTGATAAACGCAAGATGCGTTTTAGGCATTCCACATTAATACCATCCGGATTAAATATATATATAGTTCTCTCTCGGCTTCAGCTGTTTGATCTTATTCTCACATTCGATCGCGAAACAAAAACGTTCCTCCCTTAATGTTTACGCTGGCAAATAAAAAAAGATAGGTAAAATAAAAACAAGTAAAATTGACAAAATAGAAATATTATAAATAGAAAATTAAGATAAATTTTGATTGCAATTAATAAATTAATAATAATAATTGACAATTTATATAATCAAATATAAGATAAAGGAAAAGCAAAATGTTTAAAATTTATTCGACAATTATTTTGCATGTATCAATGATATTTTTTTAATTAAAATTTAAATATAGTCTTAAACACAGAGTACGATAGTATAAAATTATTAATATATATAATGGTAATAAAAAAAAGATATTAATGAAGGCAATTCTAACTTATGTTTACAAACATGTATATGTTCAAATTTTATTTAATATTTAACGAACTCAAAAAACGGCATTTAACTCTGGTAAATAGAATAAATGCATAATTTTCGATCGACGTACTATTATCGATAAAATGTAAGAATAATATTTAACATTTTACATATTTAATATTTAATATTTTATATCCAACAATACACAAATTATGATGTAAGTATGACGAAGATATATTTTTAAACTTATATTGTATCTAAAACGCAAAATGATTCTAAAATATAAATAATGCTAACAGATTTTGAAACAAGTACGTGATTCTAAAGTATTTTAAATCAAAATTAAGCTTTTGTATAATTAAAATATATTTTACAAAATTGACATAAAATATTAGGAATACATCACTATAAACAAGTGTCGTTGTACTACTTTGTTTTCAAAATATTTTAAACAGAAGCCAAAGAGAAAGTCACTTAACAATTTTTAATGGTAACGCCAGTAAAAAGAATCTTACGTTCAATAATGTCACGCAACATCCAGACAAACGAATTTTTGCATTGAGTGGAATTGTTATTTTTTTGGAGAGATGAAAGGGACCCTCCATATTCGGTATAAAATATATTAATTGCATTAGCAGTAACGTTCTTTGATGTGACCTTGATATATGCACGATGATTCGCACCACCAAGATGCAGATTTTCTTGAGTAAAACCAAACAGATCGGCCTTCTCCGGACTTAATACATGTTTGATATCCAACATTTCCAACAACTGATCTATTGGCAATTCGTGCTCCAGTTCGAAGTAATCGGGGTATATCGTATTTTTATCCGGCAACTTTTCCAATGATACCGTCGGAGACAGTATTTCACGGAGCATTTCGGCTTCTTCTTTAGTTGCCAATCTTTCGACCAATCCAGAAATATCTTCATTAATTTTCCAGATATTAGGTCTTGCTAATTCCTGAGTAACTGGAAATAATGCGAACAGCCATGTCCGCGATGTTAATGCTATCCTAGTCACGAACATGCCGAATTTGCGAGATATGTCTGAAAAAATTGTAAGACTATAGAAAAAAAGTGATAAAAGTTAATGGAAGCGGAATTACAATGCTGCATATACTATTTTTGTTTATATCAACAATTTTTAAAAATCCGTATATGTTTCTTGCACTCTCAAAATAAAAATGTATTGACTTAATCACATTTTAATCATATATTAAAATTTAGAAATGATATATATAAATTCATATAAATTAGAGAAATGTACATGTGTGTGCGTGCGTTTATATTTACTTTTAAACAACTGTAGAAATTGTTTTATCATACTAAAATTTTTACTAGATTAATATTATTTATATAAATTTTTATATTAAACGTTATTTATAAAATAAAATATAATGTATAAATTATTATTATTTATTTTTAAAAATAATAGTGTATAATATTTGTTAATATTAGTTGAATATGAAATTAGTAGAAAACAATTTCATTATATAGAATTAGATTAGAGAGATTAGAGAGATTTAAAATATATACTTATATTAAAGAACATTAAAATTATATATTTACATGTTATACCGCTAACAAAGGAATGTTGGATATTGAGCCGAAGTTCGTTCGATAAAATAAAGTCCATATTGTTAGTGAATGTTCTAAATACCACAGGTTGAGGGATGTAAATCTGCATCTCGTTTAATTCTTCATTAATATGATTCATTATATTAGGAATTTCGGAACGATTAAACAATCTGCATTTTTCAGGAGTTATATATTTATTTTTTTTATAACATTTGATGTCTTGAATCCAACAACTATGATTTTTGCAATAAACGTTTTTCATTATATCCTGGATCAATAAATAATAGCATAAATGGAACAATTTTTAAAATCCTTATCCTTTTTAAATAAAAGACTTTAACTTTAATTGTAGATTACAAAGATTTAATTTTAACAGTAGAATTTTATATTATATACAACATTATTCCACATAATCATTTTCATTATATTTTAGTCTAATATTATTAAATACACACAACATTATATGTAATATTATAATTTAATAAAATCATAATATTATCGACGTATTTATGTATATTAGCTTGAAATATTTTGATTAATAAAACAGTAATTATAATACTTTATATTTAAATATACATTATCGTTTAATAATTGCTTAATGACAAAATTTAATTGAATATAAAATTGTTAATTTTGGACTTTTTATTTCTCTTAAAAACGTATTGGTAATTTTGGTCCCGCTTAATAATTTATTTCACAATTATTATAATTATTAAAATTTTTGTTTAGCCTCAATTGATTGCTAATTTTCTACAAAGTAATCTTACCAACTAAAAAAAGCAGAAATAATCTGAGTTTTATTGTGTTATATAATAATACATTTAAATACTTTAATAATCATTGATCATGCATGTAATAATTGGTTAAATTACATATGTTGTGGAAAAATGTTAATACAACAACAGATAAATTTCTTTACCACATGTTCCTTTGTTTGTCTTTCCACTTTTCTATTTTCCACAATTCTATCTAATGCCCAAAATTTTGTTCCAAGATGTATCGGTAATTGGAGGATACTTTTCAATTGTTCCTTGGTCTCATCGCTGGATGCACGATAAACCATCATAAGTCCCTCATATAAGCCGTCTGAACTAAAGACAAATTCTTTCTGTGGCATTATGCAAATCATTTTCTGCAGACATTTAAGGTTGAATTCAAAATGTCCTATCTGAGCTGTTGCTAAACATGGAGAACGAAAATGTGATGATTAAGCTGAACTGACAAAAGTAGTAAATAGAGATATTACAAACAGAAAGTCATAATTTATTCTACAATCTCATCAGAATCTAATTAAATTCAATATGCTACTTGAATAGCATTAAAATTATTCGACAAGTAATTTGCAAGATAATGATTTGTTTTGCAAAAATTCTTATTTTAATTTCAAATTTGTTAAAATATACGATAAAAGATTAGCAACGATGTATATCTTAAAAAATTATTTAAATATTCGTGAAGAAAATATAAGTAAATTGCAATATTACTAGAGAAAATATGCGATACATGTATTTTATAATTTTTGCTTGCTTTAGTCAAATATTTTTTATAATGTAAACTTTATTATAAATAAATTGATAATTTATATCTGAAAATAGATAAAAGAAGAGAAATAGTAAAAATTCTTTTAGATATCCGTTCATCAACTTCTAAAAATCGAGTGTTATAATTTATTTTATATTTAAATATATAGAATTCAATAATAAAAGACAATCGAGAAAGAAATAGGGAATGGAGGAAATTTTAAATAACAGTATCCGAAAGATATTGGAATATCTGCCCATGTTTACTAATATATCTACATAAGCACTATGAATTATTATGTGTATCGAAAAAATATAATCAACGTTAACCGACCTTTAAATAAAGCACATTATTCTACAACAATTGAAATTAACGGATCGCAAAACTTATTAAATGACTATCACTAAGTTAAATGATCGAAAAACTTTATTCAAAATGTAATAAGAAGGAAATATTTGCGTTAAAACAAATATTTTTTATTATTATTATTACTATTATTTATTAAATTGTTATATTAGAGATAAATTGGCGATAGATTTATTATGTTACTTTATATAATATTTTAGAACTTACGATTATACGTAGAACATTCCGCCATCGTAGTGTATATAATGGCGAAGTTGCTGCTTGGATTGTATCACGTAGACTGAGAGAAATGCTGATGGTAGACCAACTTTAACGAATTGGGAAGTTGTTGGTGTTGGGGAATTTCATTTAGTGAGAAAAAGACAAGTATCGTTTAAAGTCACGTGTTCTCGTTCGGATTTCCGATTGACTAATGACGATTCTGCGCATGAAGTCAACCATGAAAGGTTCACTTTTCTAAGATTATTTGACTTATTTATAAAAATATTCGAGAATTTCTTCGATTATGTTCATTTTGAAAATTGTTTTGTAGAAATCAAAGAATCTATTATATATTAATAATTATTTCTTTCATGTTTCGCAAGGGTACATAAATACATAAATTTAATTTTTAATTTAATCATGTAGCATTAATATTGAAAATAAAAGTGTTTTTAGTAGCTAGATGTAATTATTATATAAATATACGTATGTGAAATATATACATTTGCTTTTATAATTATTTTATATGTCAAAATACAATAAACGTATAATATCCCTTTCCAAAAAGTGCATGTTATGTATTCTCGCAATATCTCGAATGTATTGTTGCCTTTTTATCGTGATGCCGATTGGTTGTTGGTTGTCGAGCATTTCGTGCGCTATGACTTGATTCACTCGTATCCTCGTATGTTGGTTATACGATATGACTGTCAAACTGTCATACTGATAAACTGTCATACTGATAATTAATATGAAAGAAATTAAATAACACAAGCGCGCGCTGAACAATTCTATTACAATTTCCTATTGTAACAAAGGTAAGGTAATTGTAGCAATGCAAGTATAATTAAATATAATATAATATAATATAAATATAATATAGTAACCTATTTATAATATAGTAACCTATTTAAATTATAATAAATTATATAATAAATTATATTGTATATAATAGAAAGAAAGAAAGTGACGGAGATTAATCGAGAGAAATAAAGAAAGGAAAAAGGACCATAGAAAAGAAAAAGAAAGAGAAAGAAGAGAAAAGAGGATTCGTAAAAAATAAAGAAAGATAAAAACAGAAGGAAGGAAGAAGGAAATATACAATATTAGGTAAATAAATTTATTTTTTATAAATTTAATAAGTGTATATATATATAAATATAAATATATACATATATATATATATATATATATATATACATATATTTATATAGGGCATATCACACATAAATCAATCACTTTTTTATTTGCTTTATTTTTTTTATGTTTTTGCATTTATTGAAAGTTGTTTCCATGATTTGAAAATATTTAGACATTCTTGAATAGTAGTATTTTGCAATTTCATACCACCGTAACGATCATATCAATTTTAATCTAATTTATTTTTTTCCCTCAATGAGACCCCTTAGATTATTTTCTAAAAAATTGATAACATTTGCGACTTAAATACAAAATTTTTGAGCCATAAACAAAGAGGGGATTCAAATAATTTCAACTTTTTAACACCATTTTTTGAAATTTTTTTTTTCGACAATTACATTCCTTAATTTTTTATATTACTCCAATAAAACAGAAAAAGTTTACAAAGATAATAATTATATAGTTTAAAATGTTAGTAGTCGAAAAATAATTTTAATATTATTTATAACTATTTTTTTGCTATTTTGCTCGAAATAATGTTTGTTAATTTATTAGACGACTCGTATCGAAAGAAAAACTTTGCAAATAAAAGACTTTAATTAAATATAATACATTTTATTAAAAATTATAACAAAGAAAAAGAAAATAATTAAAAAATAAATTATTTTAATAAATTATTTAAATTATTAAAAAATAAATGTTATGTTATAATTTTTAATAAAATAAGAGCCAAATCGCGGATGATAGTGCATTTATTTCCTTAGGGGGGAACAGAGGATGTATTGAATTAAATCTCTTGTAGAGATTATTCCAATTTTAAATCTTGGCCGTGACCAAGTAAAATTTGGTGCTTTGTGCACAAGTATTTAATTCTAACGAAAAAATTTAGTTTCGTTGGGATAACGTACTGTCATCCGCGATTTGACTCTTATTGCCTGTCTTACACTTTAAATTTATGTTTTATTTAATTAATGTCTTTTATTTGCAAAGTTTTTTTTCGATACCAGTCGTCTAAGAAATTAATAAACATTATTTTTTAGCAAAATAGCAAAAAAATAGTTTTAAATAATATTAGAATTTTTTCTCGATTATTAATACTTTAAAATAAGTAATTATTATCTTTGTAAACTTTTTCTTTTTTATTTTAGTAATGTAAAAAATTAAAGAATGTGATTTTAGGAAAAAAATTGCAAAAAATGGCGTTAAAAAATCAAAGTTATTTAAATCCCCTTTTTACTTATGACTTAAAAATTTTGTATTTAAGTCTCAAATGTTATCAATTTAAAAAAAAAAATCGAAAGGATCTCATTAAGCGAAAAAAAATAATAAAATTGTTTTGAAATACATAATTCAAGTATGAATAGAAAGAAAAATCTAAAAAAAAATCATGGAAATTAATTTTGGAAACTACTTTTAATAAGTGCAAAAATATTTAAAAAATGAAGCAAATAAAAAATGTTTATGGAAAAAAGTGGTCTATTTGTGTGGTATGGAATGCCCCATATACATATATATACATATATATACATATATATATATATATATATATATATGTATATATGTTAATTTATAGTTTATAAATTATATATATAACAGAGAAAGAAAAAAAAGTGACGGAGAATAATTAAAAGAAAGAGAGAAAGGAAAAAGAAGATTAGTGTATATGAAAACTTTCTAGGTAAACTATAATTTAATGAAAAATAATGTTTCATTTAGAAAATTGAAAGTAATTTTTATATAATCTTTAAATGAATTAATCACATTGTCTTACGTCCCCCTCAAAGATAAAACTTATACAAAATATTTTTTCTTAAAATGTTTTATTTTTAAGATAAGCAATTGCATTTTTAAAAATAATAGATCTAAAATAATAACCTGTATATATAAAATTAATATGTATAATATGTAAACGTTTTTATTTACAGTTAAAACGAACGAAATATAAGAAAAATATAAGAAAGAGAAGGAAAGAAAAATAGAGAAGAAGAAAGAAAACAAAGAATATATAAATAAAAAGGAACTAAAAGAAAAATAAAAAAATATTATAATTATAATTAATAAATATTATTAATAATATTATATCTATATATATATTTTTAGTATAAATTATTTCATGATTTACTGTTATTTAATAGTTACTTAATAGTTTAATATATGTTATTTAATTAATTATTTAACATGTTATTTAATATTATTTAACTTAACTTAATTTAATTTAATTTATTTATTAATAATTTAATTTAATTTAATTTATTTATTAATTAATTTAATTTAATTTAATTTAATTTGATTAATTAATTTTAATTTAATTTAATTTAATTTGATTAATTTATTTTAATTTAATTTAACTTAAAACATATAAACTAATTAATATTTATTAATTAATATCGCCTATTAATATATAATTATATTATAATATAATATATTTATACTGTACATTAATATAAATTTGTATTTATAATTATTTATAAATAAATAATGATGACAATGATGACAATGATGATAATGATGATGATGATGATAACAATGATGACAATGATAATAATGATTATAATGATAATGATGATGATGATTATGATTATGATGATAATAATGATGACAATAATGATGATAATGATAATCTTGATTATAATATTGATTTTAATTTTTGTATAAAAACTTTAAAGTTCACAAATTAATATTTAATAATTTAAAAGATTGAATTTTAATAGCTTATTCAAATTTTAATAATCAATCTATAATATTATTTTAATATATTTAATATATTTAATAAATTTTTGTTTATTTTTGCATTAAAAATTTCAAAAATTAAACTTTTTTAAATACCTAACTTATAAATTTTATTATTAATTTCTCTTTAATTATTATTAAATATTTAAGTAAATGTATTTTCTTATTTTAATTAGCATATAATATATTAATCTGTGTGTTCGGTATATATATATATTTATATTTTTAAACTTTATAAAATAATTAAATTTTAATAAGTTTACGATCAATTTATAAATTAATAATTTTGTTTAGATTTCAATAATATATATACTTTTCACTTTTTTAAATCGTATAACATTATATTGTGAAAATGTATATCCTTTTACTTTTTCTAGAAGACAATTTCCGATAAAATTAGCTTTTGCTATGACAATTAATAAATCACAAGGACAGACATTTGAAAAAAATCGGATTAGATCTTCGTAAAGATGTATTTAATCATGGACAACTTTATGTTGCCTTTTCACGAGTTCGTTCTTGACAAGCATTAAAAGTTTACAATGGGAATCAACGAGATAATAAATACGTTAAAAATTATGTATATAAAGAAATATATATCTAGCTTTATTGTTTTTTAATATATATATATAATAAAAATAATTTATGTGTTAAAATGATTATAGTAATTTAATTTATAATTTAATTTGTAATTTTTAAACTGATTATAAAATAATTAAATATATTCTATAATATCAAAAGTGTGTGAAAAAAAGGAAAGATAATTAATTATTTTTCTAATTTAAATTTTATTAAGAAAAATTTCTAAATTTTGAACATAATATAATTTTATATTTTTTCAATTAATTAAATAAAATATAATGTAAGTAATATTAATTAAATAAAATATTAATGGAACGTAAAGAATATTATATATTTATATTTAATTATATTATATATTACATTATATAATATTATATTATATTGTATAATATTATATTATATTATAATATTATATAATATAATAATTCCTATTTAATTAAATTTATTCATTTTTCATGTGATAATTAAGCTAACAAGTCGCTTGATACATCCATCATCATCCGGGCACGGTAAATTGAGATTACTTCAGACAAGGAAGAATAAAGAATTTTGTACTTGAACGAGAACTCATTATTTTAAATTGTAAGTCTTTTTTTTGCGGTATTCTGTAATAAAAATTATATTAATATAATATTATATTTAAATATTAAACTTAATTACATATTATTATGAAAAAATAAAATACACTTAAAAAATATACCAAAAGATTAAAAAAATAAAAAAGAAATAAAAGAAATCAAATAATAAAAAATTTACTTGCTTTTTTATTATTGTCAACAATTTAATTACAAAATTAAATTAAACTGGCTACGTTTGTGGTCCTAGCCTGAACACCATCCAAATAAATAAGTGATTCAATAAATATCAGATTTTATTATTTATTATTTTATTTGTTTTTATTTTTTTTAGTTTCCTACGTTTATTTATTTTAAATATAAAAAATAATTTTTTTATCTAATTATATTTTATACAAAAATGTTTATTAAATGTTTAATAAATATATTTAAAATTTAATTATATATTACATATATATATTTATTTTTTATATAAAATCTTTATAAATTAACTCTGTCCATACAAAAAAAATATTTAAAACAAATTAGTTTTATAACCGTAATATTATTTCTACTCTTATTAGCTTTTTATATGTGTGTAATACTTTATTTGAATTAAAAAGCATTTAATTAGTATATTGTTTTAAAACAAAATTTTTTAAAAATAATTTATTATTTATTAATGTATATAGAAATGGAGGAAAAAAGATAATATATAATTAAAAAATACTTCTCTCTTTTTCTCTTTTTAAAAGATTTCTTTTATTTAATATATAAAATATAAAAAAAATATTACTAGCACTTTTAAAAATAAAAATAATGTATAACTTACACAGTTGACTCATACATTTGAATTGTGTCAAAAACATTACTTGGCGTAAATAATTCGACTGAACTTATCAATTGTTCAATTTCCTCGTGTATACTTTGTGGTTCCCTTTGTATTTCCATATAATTACTTTTCGTAAGAATTCTACAGCGTATAATAAATGTTTTGTTATATTATAATTGTAATGATATTATTATTGTAAAAAAATGATTAAACTTATTGTTTTATTTTTATTAAATTATAGAAAAAATTATTTAAAAGAAATTTAATATTATATGACATTAAATAATTTATAAATTATAAAAGTTAGAAACGATTAAGAATAATAATTCAGAGATGAATAGAGAAATAAATCATTAATAAAAAGACATATAAAAATTTTTAATATTATGATCGTAGATAAATAATTGAATTATGTTAGACGATAATTGTTAAAGAACGCAAAAAAAGTAATGTCAAAAATTATAAAAAAATTACTCATGAGAACGTGTAACCACATTGATTCAAGTAGTTAAAACGAATCAAGAATACATTTATGCATTCTAGCTAAATAAATAATAAAATTATACACAATTTTTGTTGCTTTAACTACATTTAAAAAAAATATATAATTTTCATATGAAATTTTTTAACCTTTAAATACGTAATTTACTTACTCATTGTCAATTGATTCGACTTTAGATTTATCTTCATCACTTAATAAATTTTCAACATCTTATTGTAATGTTTCCAAATCTTCGCTGGAGGAACCCATTTTTTAAATATTATTTTATTTTTATTTTTTATAATAATTTTTTACTTATTTTAATTTATAGTTTTATTTCAGAATTTCAAAGATTGAAAACATTAAACATTTGATATCTCGTTAATTTTTGTTTAAATTACCAAATTCAAGAAGTTAAAAATTTAATATATATATATATATATATATATATATATATATATACAGGATGTGTCATTTTAAACGTGCACTCCACATAACTCTTTTAGTTTTGATTTTAGAGCAAAATGTCTCAGACATAAATTATTTATAAATTTATACATAAAATATCATTTTGTAAAATGTAGATGAAAAAATATTTGGCATATGAATATACATATACATATATAGTTATCATCCTTGTTTCGTATATATCGATAATAAATAAAAAATTTTAATATTATTTTTATTTTTAAAACAAATTAGTTTTTATAACCATAATATTACTTCTGCTTTTATTAGCTTTTTATATGTGTAATACTTTATTTGAATTAAAGAGTATTTATATTATTAATGTATATAGAAATGGAGGAAAAAAGATAATATATAATAAAAAAATACTTCTCTCTTTTTCTCTTTTTAAAAGATTTTTTTTATATAATATATAAAATATAAAAAAAAATATTACTTGCACTTTTAAAAATGAAAATAATGTATAACTTACACAGTTGAGTCATAAATTTGGATTATGTCAAAAACATTACTTGGCGTAATTAAAATTTTATAATTTAAATTATTATATATATTATATAATTTATTATATATATATATGTATATAAATATATATATACATAAATATAAATTAAATGGCGCGCGCGTAGCGCGCGCTGGTTGTGTTCTAGTATGATAAAAAAAGTATATGAAAAGTATAACATCGAGTAAATACTAAACTTCCTTTTTCATTATTACCAATTTTTAGCAAATAGGAAAAAAGATGTGTGAAGAGGATATAATTAATGTACCTACAATACTGGAACAATAATTTAAGGCTTCAATAATAAGTTAAAACAGAGAAAATTATACACAACACATAGGAAACTTGACAAAATAAAAATGTATATTTAACGATTAGCGTATATTATTCAAAACATTTTCTGTGTTCTTTTTCTTATAGATTCGTTCTTTTATTTTGTTATAGATTCGTTCTTAGATCTTTTAATACTTAAAGCTTAAAAATATGTACGACACATTTATTAAGTTATTAAATAATATTTTAGATTCTCTTTTTAAGTTAATTAAAATATTAAGAAATTACAAAACAACAAAACTTAAATGCAAGCAGAGTACAAATTAATAATAATCGGTCGACAGCCGTTTGAGCATTTTGGTCAAGTCGTTGACAATATTGCTTTTTTCGAAAAAATGCCGTTAATTGTGCATCCGCGTGTAATATTACGATAGCAACTTTGAATATCGATAAGTTTTTATTCTTGTAGGGTAACTCGCATATGTGCAAGTCTAGGTCGTAAGATACGTCTGAAAAATACAGAATAATAAAAGGGTATAAAAAAATGATCCAAAAAGAATTAAGAGAAAAAGAGATTAGTGGAACCCTATAAAATCGATACTTGAATATAAAATATTATGCACTTCTAAGAATTTATGTAATATATACAAAGTGTATCTCAAAATAAAGATGAAAAATTTTAGGAGGTGATCCTTTGTCAAAAATTAGAGGGAGTTTGTTTTATATATATATATAAAAATATACTTTTATATCCTTTCCTTATATACATATTTTCTAAAGAATATATATTTAGAAACTAATTTTCATTCAATTTTCGATTAAAAATTATCTAAAATTCTCGCACTTATTAAAATACACCCTACATATTTCATATTTTTATGGAATAAAAGTCACTTTGGGTTGTCCCGTTTTGCTCAAGTTTTGAAAATATAATAAATATCAAAGCAGAAAAAAAATCAGAATTATATTTTTAATAATTTCAAACATTTTTACCACCAATTTTTATAATATTAAAATTTAATTGACAATTCTTGAATAAAAATGTTACATATATAAAAATCAAATGATTTCAAGAGATGAATTATATGCTTACAATCCTTACACATTTATTTGAGATGATCTTTTTGTCGGCTAGTCTACAATTATCAAGTTACTTTATTCAAATTTATCTATATTGCAAATAAAATTAAATTCAGAATTAAATATCACGATTATTTTTTTGGATATTAAATGGATTGATTGCGTTAAAATATTGCTCGATGACAAATTTAAGAATTGAAACTTTGTTTGGCATAAAAATTATTTTATTTTTAATTATTACCAAAATCTTTATTTCCGTCAATATTATTTTTATTTTATCTTTAATATTGCATAAAAATCGCGTTTAGAAATTTTATTTTTTTATGCAAACTGGAATACACAAATTTTGAATTTTTTTTATTATAGTTTCTATTATTTAATTTAAAAATGGGTAGAAATTATTTATTGCTTATTGTACTTGATAATTTTTTTTGATGAACAATATTCGATTAAATTACATATGGGGATGTTTGATAAACGCAAGATGCGTTTTCGGATTAAATATATATATAGTCCTCTCTCGGCTTCAGCTGTTTGATCTTATTCTCACATTCGATCGCGAAACGAAAACGTTCCTCCGTTAATGTTTACGCTGGCAAATAAAAAAGGATAGGTAAAATAAAAACAAGTAAAATTGACAAAATAGAAATATTATAAATAGAAAATTAAGATAAATTTTGATTGCAATTAATAAATTAATAATAATAATTGACAATTTATATAATCAAATATAAGATAAAGGAAAAGCAAAATGTTTAAAATTTATTCGACAATTATTTTGCATGTATCAATGATATTTTTTTAATTAAAATTTAAATATAATCTTAGACACAGAGTACGATAGTATAAAATTATTAATATATATAATGGTAATAAAAAAAAGATATTAATGAAGACAATTCTAACTTATGTTTACAAACATGTATATGTTCAAATTTTATTTAATATTTAACGAATTCAAAAAACGGCATTTAACTCTGGTAAATAGATTAAATGCATAATTTTCGATCGACGTACTATTATCGATGAAATATGAGAATAATATTTAACATTTTACATATTTAATATTTAATATTTTATATACAACGATACACAAATTATGATGTAAGTATGACGAAGATATATTTTTAAACTTATTTTGTATTTAAAACGCAAAATGATTCTAAAATATAAATAATGCTAGCAGATTTTGAAACAAGTACGTGATTCTAAAGTATTTTAAATCAAAATTAAGCTTTTGTATAATTAAAATATATTTTACAAAATTGACATAAAATATTAGGAATACATCACTATAAACAATTGTCGTTGTACTACTTTGTTTTCAAAATATTTCAAACAGAAGCCAAAGAGAAAGTTACTTAACAATTTTTAATGGTAACGCCAGTAAAAAGAATCTTATGTTCATTAATGTTACGCAACATCCAGACAAACGAATTTTTGCATTGAGTACAATTGTTATTTTTTTGAAAAGATGAAAGGGACCCTCCATATTTGGTATAGAATATATTAATTGCATTAGCAGTAACGTCTTTTGATGTGAACTTGATATATGCACGATGATTCGCACCGCCAAGGTGCAGATTTTTTTCAGTAAAACCAAACAAACTGGCCTTTTCCGGACTTAATACACGTTTGATATCCAACATTTCCAACAACTGATCGATTGGCAATTCGTGCTCCAGTTCGAAGTAATCGGGGTATATCGTATTTTTATCCGGCAATTTTTCCAATGATACCTTCGGAGACAGTATTTCACGGAGCATTTCGGCTCCTTCTTTAGTTGCCAATCTTTTGACCAATCCAGAAATATCTTCATTAATTTTCCAGATATTAGGTCTTGTTAATTCCTGAGTAACTGGAAATAATGCGAACAGCCACGTCCGCGATGTTAATGCTATCCTAGTCACGAACATGCCGAATTTGCGAGATATGTCTGAAAAAATTGTAAGACTATAGAAAAAAAGCGATAAAAGTTAATGGAAACGGAATTACAATGCTGCATATACTATTTTTGTTTATATCAACAATTTTCAAAAATCCGTATATGTTTCTTGCACTCTCAAGATAAAAATGTATTGACTTAATCACATTTTAATCATATATTGAAAATTTGGAAATGATATATATAAATTCATATAAATTAGAGAAATGTACATGTGTGTGCGTGCGTTTATATTTACTTTTAAACAACTGTAGAAATTGTTTTATCATACTAAAATTTTTACTAGATTAATATTATTTATATAAATTTTTATATTAAACGTTATTTATAAAATAAAATATAATGTATATATTATTATTATTTATTTTTAAAAATAATAGTGTATAATATTTGTTAATATTAGTTGAATATGAAATTAGTAGAAAACAATTTTATTATATAGAATTAGATTAGAGAGATTTAAAATATATACTTATAATAAATAACATAAAAATTATATATTTACATGTTATACCGTGTTTCTTAACAGGGGAACGTTGGATATTGAGCCGAAGATCGTTCGATAAAATAAAGTCCATATTGTTAGTGAATGTTCTAAATACCACAGGTTGAGGAATGTTAATTTGCATCTCGTTTTTCAATTCTTCATTAATATGATTCATTATATTAGGAATTTCGGAACGATTAAACAATCTGCATTTTTCAGGAGTTATATGTTTTTTTTTTTTATAACATTTGGAGTCTTGAATCCAACAACTATGATTTTTGCAATAAACGTCCATCGCATGGAGATCAACCTGGGACAATAAATATAAAACAATTTTTGATTTTATTCTCTTCTTTTTTAAATAAAGGACTTTATCTATGGATTACATAAATTTATTTTTAAAAGTAGAATTTTATATTATATATACAATATTCATTTATATAATCATTTTCATAATGAATTTTAGTTTAATAATATTAAATATAATATTATGTAATATTTTAATATAACATAATCCTTATCTTATTCAGATATTTATGTATATTAGCTTATTGAACTATTTTGATTAATAAAGTAGTAATTATATACTATTTTATATTTAAATACATATTATTGTTCAAAATGCACAATGACAAAGTTTAGTTAAAAATAAAGTTTTTAATTCTTGACTTTCTATTTCTCTTAAAAATGCATTCGTAATTTCGGCCCCGCTGAATAAATTATTTAACAAATTATTAAAATTATTAAAATTTTCGATTAGTCTCAATCAATTGCGTAATTCTATACAAAGCTATCTGAAAAACTAAAAATAAGCAAGAATGATTTGAGTTTCATTGTGTTATAATATTATATAAATATTTTAATATCCATTGATCGCGCATGTAATAATAGGTCAAATTATATATGCAATTTTTAAAATCTTTCTCTTTTGAAATAAAAGACTTTAACTTTAATTGTAGATTACATAGATTTATTTTTAACAGTAGAAATTTATATTATACACAACATTATTCCACATAATCATTTTCATTATATTTTAGTCTAATTTTATTAAATACAACATTATATGTAATATTATAATTTAACAAAATCATAATATTATCGACGTATTTATGCATATTAGTTTGAAATATTTTGATTAATAAAGCAGTAATTATAATACTTTATATTTAAATATATATTGTGGCGATTACATTGTCACATACTTCCCAAAAATTAACGAGCGAAAATACTTATACGAATACGGCCACACACATGCGAAAAGTACCGAGACACAAATAAATATAAATAAAAACATAACAGACGAGACAGAGAGAGACAAAAGACGAGAAGCACGGAGACAAATATTAAGACGTTAAGAGACAAAGGAAATAAACGAACAGAAAATTTTCGAAGCCTCTCGAAGCCTATCGAAGATGGATTTTTGAGGCGAAAGATATGAGGAGCGATTTTGCGTGGGAGAGATTCGGTTATCGACTGTCACCGCGTACGGACGTATATTGTTAATCCGAGCGATTTAATATTCATGTATCGACTTTTTAAGACTGTGCTTTCTTAACGAATATACTTTCAGTTTCATGCAATTAAAGCCTCTCATTATTTAATTTCCGACTCGCATCGTACCGATTAAGTATTCCTCCGCAATAGTCGAAAATATTATTGTTTAAAAATTGCTCAATGACAAAATTTAATTGAATATGAAATTGTTAATTTTGGACTTTCTATTTCTTTTAGAAACGTATTAGTAATTTTGGTCCCGCTTAATAATTTATTTCACAATTAATATAATTATTAAAATTTTCGTTTAGCCTCAATCGATTGCTAATTTTCTACAAAGCAATATTATCAACTAGAAAAAGCAGGAATAATCTGAGTTTTATCGTGTTATATAATAATACATTTAAACACTTTAATAATCATTGATCATGCATGTGATAATTGGTTAAATTACATATGTTGTGGAAAAATGTTAATACAACAACAGATAAATTTCTTTACCACATCTTCTTCTGTTTGTTCTTCCATTTCTCTATTTTCCACAATTCTATCTAATGCCCAAAATTTTGTTCCAAGATGTATCGGTAATTGGAGGACACTTTTCAATTGTTCCTTGGTCTCATTGCTGGATGCACGATAAACCATCATAAGTCCCTCATATAAGCCGTCTGAACTAAAGACAAACTCTTTCTGTGGCATTATACAAATCATTTTCTGCAGACATTTAAGGTTGAATTCAAAATATCCTATCTGAGCTGTTGCTAAACATGGAGAACGAAAATGTGATGATTAAGCTGAACTGACAAAAGACAAATAGAGATATTACAAACAGAAAGTCATAATTTATTCTACAATTTCATCAGAATCTAATTAAATTCAATATGCTACTTAAATAGCATTAAAATTATTCGACAAGTAATTTGCAAGACAATGATTTGTTTTGCAAAAATTTTTAATTTAATTTCAAATTTGTTAAAATATACGATAAAAGATTAGCAACGATGTATATCCTAAAAAATTATTTAAATATTCTTGAAGAAAATATAAATAAGTTGCAATATTACTAGAGAAAATATGCGATACATGTATTTTATAATTTTTGCTCGCTTTAGTCAAATATTCTTTATAATGTAAACTTTATTATAAATAAATTGATAATCTATATCTGAAAATAGATAGAAGAAAAGAAATAGTAAAAATTCTTTAGATATCCGTTCATCAACTTCTAAAAGTCGAATGTTAATTTAATTTATATTTAAATATATAAAATTCAATAATAAAAGACAATCGAGAAAGAAATAGGGAATGGAGGAAATTTTAAATAACAGTATCCGAAAGATATTGGAATATCTGCCCATGTTTACTAATATATCTACATAAGCACTATGAATTATTATGTGTATCGAAAAAATATAATCAACGTTAACCGACCTTTAAATAAAGCACATTATTCTACCACAATTGAAATTAACGGATCGCAAAACTTATTAAATGACTATCACTAAGTTAAATTATCGAAAAACTTTATTCAAAATATAATAAAAAGGAAATATTTGCGTTAAAACAAATATTTTTTATTAATATTATTACTATTATTTATTAAATTGTTATATTAGAGATAAATTGGCGATAGATTTATTATGTTACTTTATATAATATTTTTGAACTTACGATTATACGTAGAATATTCCGCCATCGTGGTGTATATAATGGCGAAGTTGCTGCTTGGATTGTATCACGTAGACTGAGAGAAATGCTGATAATAGACCAACTTTAACGAATTGGGAAGATGTTGGTGTTGGGAAATTTCATTTAGTGAGAAAAAAACAAATATCGTTTAAAGTCATGTGTTCTCGTTCGGATTTCCGATTGACTAATGACGATTCTGCGCATGAAGCCAACCATGAAAGATGAATTTGTTAAGTTCCCCGGCAAAGATGTTCCGATGCAGCTTGTCGTAGTTCAGCCAAACGTAGGATTTCCTGGATTCATAGATGATACGGCTGAACAGCCGAAAATACTTCTTCTCAGTGTAAATAACAATCGTCATCCACCACGGAATCGCCCATCTGAATTTCGCTATTCAATAATTCTTCGGCACATAAGACTGTCAACAGCTCGTGGATCGGCAGCTCTTTCTTCATCTCGAAGTTCGGCCACATAATGAAATTAAAATAATTTTCCTTGGTTGAGTTATTTTCTAAAATACAGCGCAACTTGCGGATTCCCTCCTTGGTCGAAATTTGTTTGAGCAGTTGGGTCAAATCGTTAACAATATTACTTTTCTGAAAAGAGTGGTCTTGCTTGTGCATCCGCGTGCAATATTCCGGTAACAACACAAACATCGACAAGGTTCGTTTGCAGTGTAACTCGCTTATGTGCAAGTCCAGGTCGTAATATACGTCTGAAAAAATGTAGAATCAAAAAATATAAAAAAAAATGATGCAGAAGAAAATAAGAAAAAGAGAGGTCAGTGGATAAAAAATCGGAACTTGTATATAAAATAGCAAAAATTTTTGAAAATTTATTTAATATATATCCCGAGCGCATTCAAATAAGTGCGAAAAACTTTAGGAAATAATTCTTTGTAAAAAATTAAGAAGGTTTTTCTTATATAATTATATAAGTACATTTATATCCCTCTTTGAGGAATTACTTTAACTTATTTTTTAAAAATAAAAATAAAAATAAAATTTTAATTTTAATTTTTTTAAAAACTACTGATTTTATGAAAAAGAAATAAAAAAGATAAAAAAATTTTTTAAAAAATCAAACTTTCTAACGCATATTTTTATATGATCATATTTCGGTCCGTTAAAAAGTTCTGATAAGAAATTAAATACAAGTTGTTAGTTTTATCTCCTTAAAAACAAGTACGCAATTCTAGAGTACTTTCAACTACTAAATTTTAAGACTTGCCAAGTAATGATCATTAAATGAATCGAAATATAAATTCACTTGACAATATATAAAGTAATACCACATATAAAATACGTATATTTTAAATCATTATCTATTCGAAAATCGACAGGAAATTTACATTTCTAGAAAAGAATTTTTAGACTCATCAATTTGAATATTTAGTTCCACTTCTTGTTTATACGGTAAAAGTAGGAACAAACACGTTGTTTGATAAAGCACACACAAGTCTCTTATTTAATTAATTTAATCGAATGTAATTTATGCACTGATAGCGGAGCCGAGTGTGAAATAATTTTGTCTTATGGATATACGTTAGTATTCGAAGATGTCTACGAATAAAATATTTATTAATTTAACTATCCTAATTTATTATTTATTAATTATTTATTAATAATTTGATTATTAGTAATTAATTTGTTCTAAAATTCAAACTTATAGTTAAAATAATCCACATTTAATAGCTCTAGATATATACATGATGAATATTTGCATTATTCTTAATAATAAAAAGATATAATAAATTGTTTTTTAGGAATTTTTTATTGCTATTATATAAAGCTACATATGCATTTAAAACAGTAAATTAAATTGTATTTATGATAGAAATGACAAACAACCGTTTTAGTACAAAAATTAGTACAAAATAATGTGTGTCAACAACTAAAATGACAAAAAGGTTTTTTTCACATTATTTCACAGTCTATTTTAAAGAGATAATTTAATAAATTATATCGCAATATAAATTATATATTATCGTTATATGGAATTTGTTTCTTGATTTTTTTTATACGACATATAGTAAGTTATATCTTGCCAAGTGTGAATTTTAATGAATAAAATAAAATAAAGAATAAAATAAACGTTAACAATATATCTATCGCAATAATTGTTCAACTGTAATCATATGTGACAATGTCAAAGTTTATATAACACGAAAATTATATACTAATTTCAAATGTTATCTCGAACACATAATGTTCTCACAAAATTAAGTTCTTGAATTATTAATATTTATTTTACAAAACTGATACTTGCTAGATATTAGAAATACCTCACGAAACTATAAAGAAATTTCGTTGTACTACTTTGTTTTAAAAATAATTCAAACAGAAGCTGAAGAGGAAGTCACCTAACAATTTTTATTGACAACGCCAGTAAAAAGAATATATTCTTTGTTACACAACAACCAGACAAACGAATTTTCGTATTTAGTACAATTGTTATGTTCGGGCATTGATGTAAGGGACCCTCCAGATTCGGTATAGAATATATTAACTGCATTAGCAGTAACATTTCTTGGTGTAAAGTTGATATATGCACGATGATTCGCACCGCCGAGATGCAGATTTTCTTCAGTAAAACCAAACAGGCTGGCCTTTTTTGGACTCAATACATGTTTGATATTCAACATTTCCAACAACTGATTGATTGGCAATTCGTGCTCCAGTTCAAAGTAATTAAGGTATATTGCATCTTCTTCCGGCAATTTTTCCAATTCATTTTTAAACAGTGTTTCACGGAGCATTTCGGCTTGTTCTTTAGTTGCCAATCTTTCGACCAATCCAGAAATATCTTTATCAATTTTCCAAATATCAACTTTTAATAATTTTTCCGCAGCTGGAAATAATGCGAACAGCGACGTCTCGTTTGTAAATACTATCTTAGTCACAAACATGCCGAATTTGCGAGATATCCCTGAAAAAATTGTAAGACTATAGAAAAAAGTAATAAAAGTTAATAGAAGTGGAATTATATTACTGCATTGACTATTTTTGTTTATTTCAATTTTTAAAAATCCGTATAATGTTTCTTGCACTCTCAAGATAAAAATGTATTGACTTAATCACATTGTGATCATATATTGAAAATTTAGAAATGATATATATAAATTCATATAAATTAGAGAAATGTACATGTGTGTGCGTTTGTTTATGTTTACTTTTAATCAACTGTAGAAAATGTTTTCTCATGCTAACATTTCTATTAGATTAAAATTGTTATTATAAATTGTTATATAAAACGTCATCTATAAAATAAAATATTAGTAAATATATATTACTAATGTTATGTATTTCATATAGATGATAGTATATAATATTTAGAAATATAAATTGATTATGAAATTAGTTAAAACAATTTCAATAATAGAATTAGATTAAAGAGATTTGAAGTACACACACATGTAAAATAAAATTAAAATGACATATTTACTGGTAGTAATGCTAAAGGGATACGCGACTGTTTGGTGACTTTTAAGCCGCAGTCCGTACGAAAGAATAAATTCCATCTTGTTATTGAATGAGTTAAATACCACAGGTTGAGGGATGTAACCCTGCATCTCGTTTTTCAATACTTCATTAATATCATTCATTACATTAGGAATATTGGAATGATCAAACAATCTGCAATTTTCAGGAGTTAAATGGTTGTTTTTTTTGTAACATTTGGTATCTTTAATCCAACAACAATGCTCTCTGCAACAAACGTCCATTGCATGGAACATCGGATTAACCTGGAACAATAAATATAAAACAATTTTTGATTATATTCTCTTCTCTTTTAAATAAAAGACTTTATCTATGGATTACATAAATTTATTTTTAAAAGTAGAATTTTATATTATATATACAAAATTCATTCATATAATCATTTTCATAATAAATTTTAGTTTAATAATATTAAATATAATATTATGTAATATTTTAATATAACAGAATCCTTATCTTATCCAGATATTTATATATATTAGGTTATTGAACTATTTTGATTAATAAAGTAGTAATTATATACTATTTTATATTTAAATACATATTATTGTTCAAAATGCACAATGACAAAATTTAGTTAAAAATAAAGTTTTTAATTCTTGACTTTCTATTTCTCTTAAAAATGCATTCGTAATTTCGGTCCCGCTGAATAAATTATTTAACAAATTATTAAAATTATTAAAATTTTTGGTTAGTCTTAATCAATTGCGTAATTCTATACAAAGCTATCTGAAAAACTAAAAATTAGCAGAAATGATCTGTTTCATTGTGTGTTATAATATTATATAAATATTTTAATATCCATTGATCGCGCATGTAATAATAGGTCAAATTATATATGCTGTGCAAAAATGTTCCTACATTAACTTAAATTTCTGAAATAAGTCGTTAATAAACATTTTGAGAATTATTAAATATAAATCAGGCACAAATATTTTTTACCATCCTTTTCTTTCTTTTTTTCTCTAGTATCTTATCTCTTTCCTCCACTATTTTGTCTAATGCCCAGAATTTAGTTCCAAGATGTATCGGTAATTGAAGGATACTTTTCAATTGTTCTTTAGTCTCATTGCTGGATGCACGATAAACCATCATAAGTCCTTCATATAAGCTATTCGAACTAAAGACAAAATCTTTCCGTGGCATTATGTGAATAATTTTCTGCAGACATTGAAAGGTGAAATCGATACCTTCGATGACAACTGTTGATAAACATGGAAGACGAAAATGTGTTAATTAAGCTAAACTGACAAAGGCAGTAAATATAGATATTAAAAGTAGAAAATCATAATTTATTTTACAATATCTCATCAAAATACAATTAAATTGATTTCTAGAAATCAAATGTTAATTTATTTTATATATATAAATATATAGTAATTAATAAGAAAAGACAACCGAAAAAGAAAGAAGAAAAGAAGGCAAAATATTAAATAACAATATCCGAAAAATATTGTATAATATCTGCCCATGTTTACTAATATATCTACATAAACCCTTCGAATTATTGTGTATCGATAAAATATAATCAATGCTAACAGACCTCAAAATCAAACACATGATTCTAGAATAATTGAATCTAACGGATCGCAAAACTTATTTTATGACTATTGTTAAGCTATATTATTCAAAAATTTTATATAAAACAATATATATAGTAAATATTTGCGTAATAACATATGTTTATTATTTAAAATATTAATATTATTATACATTAAATTGTTATATACGCGAGATAAATTGGCGACAGACTTGTGTTACTTTATAATATATTATTTTTTGTGCAACCGGCACGCGAAAAGTCGCCCTTAGGCATGATGGAATTTTAGAAAGGGCTCTCTCTCCACGCACACGAAATATCGTAATCAACATGTGCGGGTCATAAATCGGCCGAGACTGCGAAATGTCACTCGGCTTCGCCTCGTGCGCCAAACTTCTGCACTCTCGTCCAATTTATGATCCCCCGCACTTGTCAGCTAATATACTATTAACTCACCACTTGTCTTATAACTTTCTGACATCGTGGTTTATAATGACAAAGTTGCTGCTTGGATTCTATCACGTGAACTGAGAGAAATGCTAATGATAAACCAATTTTAACGAATTGGTGAGTGGTGTTAGGGAATTTCATTTAGTGAAAGAAGAAGAAATATTATTAGAATCACATGTTCTCGTTCTGATTTCTAATTGGCTAACGACGATTCTGCGCGAGAAATCAACCATGAAAAGCTTAATTTTCAAAGAATATTCGACTTATTTCTAAGAATGTTCGAGATATTCTTCGAATATGATCATTCTGTAAATTATTTCGAAAAAATCAATTAATCTATTAGATACTATTAAATATTATTTTATGTTTCGCAGGTTTATAAAAACATTTATTTAATTTACAATTGAATAATATGTAGCATTAATTATATTAAAATTGAAAGTTTTTGCTAGATGTAATTATTATATAAATATGCGCATGTGAAATATATATATATATATATATATATATATGCTTTTGTAATTGTTTTATATATCAAAATACAATAAAAGTAATATGATAAGAATAAAGGTATATGAAAAGAGTACACAGAATAAATGCCATTTTTTATTTTTACAATCTATAGTAGATAGAAAAAATGATGTGTGAAACGAATACAGTTAAAGTACATTATTGAAAAAATAGATTAAAGCTACACTATTAAGTTAAAACAGAGAAAATCATGCTCAACACGTAAGAAACTTAACACTAACAATAAGTTAATATAAAACGTAATCGCTTAATTCGTAATTGGTATATTTAACGATTAGTATATATTATGTAAAACATTTTCTGTGTTCTTTCTGTTATAGATTCGTATCTTATAATAATTATAGATATGTAGAAAACGTTTATTGAGTTAAACATCATATATAGTAATTTACCTAGATAGCCACAGTAATTATTATGACATCAAAATGATTACCCAGATAGCCACAGTAATTATTATGACATCAAAATGATGTCATAATAATTACTGTGACTATCTGGGTATAATTAGTATTATTTGTTAATTAATTCTTTTAATTTTTCCTAACTTAATTGAATATATTCTAACTTTCTGTATTTAAGTCTTTAAAAATATTTTAAATTTTGATTACAATTATAAACAGAAAATGTATATAATAGTGGAGGTATTTCTAAAATCAAAAATTTATTTAGTTCAAGAAGGAAATATCTGTATGCTACTAGATATGAGAATCTAAAAATTAATTAACAAATTGTGCGAATTATAAATGTAATTACTAATTAAATATTTTAGCTCAGTAATCGACTCGTTTGTATTTTTGAAGAGAAAACATACTGAGAAAATTCTTTATTAATATCGGTATTTAATATTAAGATATGCATTAAAATGATTTATTTATTTGCATATTTATTTTATATATTTATTATTATTTTATTTATATTAATTTTTTCCTGTTGTATTATCAATGCACAATTACATTTTACAAATTTAAGAATTATCTAAATACATATGTACATAAATATATAAATGAATTTTGACACCGAATCGTTATCTCGTTTTAAAATATTTTTCATAGAATACATAAGAAATATGAATTATGTTTTAGATTCTTCTTTTAAATTAATTAAAATATCAAGAAATTATAAAACAACAAAATTCAAATGCGAGAGTAAATTAATAACAATCAATCAATCGACTATAACATTTTTGAGAAATCTTTGAAAATTGCACGATCTTTACTCCTTCCCTCAAGCTTCCAAAACCTTATAAATTTAATAGCTAGGAAACATTAAAATTCGACGATCTAAAAGAACTGATTCATTTTTAATACGACTTGCTTTTACAATTAGAATATATTACGCAATATCCAATCCATTAGAAACTTCGATGATTACGTATTATTTTCAAATGTGTGCGTGTGCGTGCTTGCGTGCATGCGTGCGTGTGTGTGTGTGTGTGACTACAAATCTACAGATTTCTACTCAAAACATTGTCCATATTTATAGAAGTGAACATCAGGTTCAACTCGTGCACTCAAAAAAAAAAGGAAATTCAAAAATATACAAAACTTAATTTCCATATCGCCATGATCGAATTAACCTTTCCAGTGCAACTTGCAGATTCCCTCCTTGGTCGAAATCTGTTTGAGCAGTTGGGTCAAATCGTTGACAATATACTTTCCTGAAAAGAGTGGTCATGTCTGTGCATCCGCGTGCAATATTCCGATAAATAACACGAACATTCGACAAGATTTCAGTCTTGTAGTGTAACACGCTTATGTGTCCAGGTCATAATATACGTCTGAAAAAATGGAGAATCGAAAAAATATTTAAAAAAAAATGATCCAGAAAAAAAAAAGAAAAGGGAGGTCAGTGGATAAGAAATCGGAACTTGTATATAAAATAGCAAGCATTTTTATTATTCAAAACATTTTCTGTGTTTTTTTTGTTATAGATTTGTTCTTTTATTTTGTTATAGATTCGTTTCTAGATCTTTTAATACTTAAAGCTTAAAACTATGTACAAGACATTTATTAAGTTATTAAATAATATTTTAAATCCTCTTTTTAAGTTAATTAAAATATTAAGAATTTATAAAACAACAAAGCTCAAATGCGAGATTGAATTAATAACAATTATTCGAATTAATCGACTTTAAAATTTTTAAGAAATTTTTGAAGATTGCATGAACTTCACTTCTTTTCTCAAGTTTCTAAAAACTTATAAATTTAATAGTTAGCAAACATTGATATCAAGTGATGAGAAACAACAGATTTATTTTTAATACGTCTTGCTCTTATTATTAGTATATATTACACAAAAACCAATCCATTAAAGACTTCGAAGAATGCGTATTATTTTCTAATGACTACAGATTTCTACTCAGAACATTGTCATTATTTATAAATGTGAACATTGGTTCAACTTGTGCATGGCTCCAAAAAAAATTCAAAGAAATCCGTAACTCAATTTCCGTATCGCTACAATCAAATTAGTTTCCTACTCGTTGAATTTGTTAAGTTCCCCGGCGAAGATGTTCCGATGCAGCTTGTCGTAGTTTAGCCAAACGTAGGATTTCCTGGATTCATAGATAATACGGCTGAACAGCCAAAAATACTTCTTCCCAGTGTAAATCGCAATCGTCGTCCACCACAAAATCGCTCATCTGAATTTCGCTATTCAATAATTCTTCGGCACATAAAGCTGTCAACAGCTCGTGGATCAGCAGCTCCTCCTTTATCTCGAAGTTCGATCACATAATGAAATTAAAATAATTTTCCTTGGTTGAGTTATTTTTTAAAATACAGCGCAATTTGCGGATTCCCTCTTTGGTCGAAATCTGTTTGAGCAGTTGGGTCAAATCGTTGACAATATTACTTTCCTGAAAAGAGTGGTCTTGCTTGTGCATCCGCGTGCAATATTCCGATAACAACACGAACATCGACAAGATTTCATTGCAGTGTAACTCGCTTATGTGCAAGTCCAGGTCGTACTTTACGCTTGAAAAAATGGAGAATTGAAAAAGATAAAACAAAAATGATCCAGAAAGGTCAGTGGATAAAAAATCGGAGCTTGTATATAAAATATAGCAAGCACTTTTGAAAATTTATATAATATATATACCGAGCGCATTTAAATAAGTGCGAAAAATTTTAGGAGATGATTCTTTGTAAAAAGTTAAGGGAGTTTCTTGTATAATTATATAAGTACATTTATATCCCTCTTTGAGGAATTATACTTATTTTTCAAAAATAGAAATAAAATTTTTATTTTAATTTTTTTAAAAACTATTGATTTTAACTATTGATTGAAAAAGAAATTAAATAAATAAAAAAGTTTCTAAAGAAATCAAACTTTTTAACGCATATTTTTAGATGATCATATTTCGGTCCGTTAAAAAGTTTTGATAAAAAATTAAATACAAGTTGTTAGTTTTATCCCCTTAAAAACAAGTACGCAATTCTAGAGTACTTTCAACTATCAAATTTTAAGACTTGCCAAGTAATGATCATTAAATTAATCGAAATATAAATTTACTTGGCAATATATAAAATAATACCACATATACTCGTAAAATACGTATATTTTAAATCATTATTTATTCGAAAATCGACAGGAAATTTACATTTCTAGAAAAGAATTTTTAAACTCATCAATTTGAATATTTAGTTCCACTTCTTGTTTATACGATCAGAAAAGTAGGAACAAACACGTTGTTTGATAAAGCACACACAATTCTCTTATTTAACTAATTCAATCGAATGTAATTTATGCACTGGTAGCCGAGCCGAGTGTAAAATAATTTTGTCTTATAAATAAACGTTAGTATTGGAAGATGTCTACAAACAAAATATTTATTAATTTAAATATACTAATTTATTATTTATTAAATATTTATTAATAATTTATTTACTAGTAAATAATTTGTTCTAAAATTTAAACTTATAGTTAAAATAATCCACATTTAATAGCTCTAGATATATAGATGATGAATATTTGCATTATTCTTAATAATAAAAAGATATAATAAATTGTTTTTTAGGAATTATTTATTGCTACTATATAAAGCTACATATGCATTTAAAACAGTAAATTGAATTATATTTATGATAGAAATGACAAACAACCGTTCCAGTACAAAAATTAGTACAAAATAATTTGTGTCAACAACTAAAATGACAAAAAGGTTTTTTTCACATTATTTCACAGTCTATTTTAAAGAGATAATTTAATAAATTATATCGCAATATAAATTATATATTATCGTTATATGGAATTTGTTTCTTGATTTTTTTATACGACATATAGTAAGTTATATCTTGCCAAGTGTGAATTTTAATGAATAAAATAAAATAAAGAATAAAATAAACGTTAACAATAAATCTATCGCAACAGTTATTCAATTGTAATCATATGTGACAATGTCAAAGTTTATATAACACGAAAATTTTATATTAATTTTAAATGTTATCTCGAACACATAATGTTCTCACAAAATTAAGTTCTTGAATTATTAATATTTATTTTACAAAACTGAAACTTGCAAGATATTAGAAATACCTCACGAAACTATAAAGAAATTTCGTTGTACTACTTTGTTTTAAAAATAATTCAAACAGAAGCTGAAGAGAAAGTCACCTAACAATTTTTATTGACAACGCCAGTAAAAAGAATATATTGTTTGTTACACAACAACCAGACAAACGAATTTTCGTATTTAGTACAATTGTTATGTTCTTGCATTGATGTAAAGGACCCTCCAGATTCGGTATAGAATATATTAATTGCATTAGCAGTAACGTCCCTTGATGTGAACTTGATATATGCACGATGATTCGCACCGCCGAGATGCAGATTTTCTTTAGTAAAACCAAACAGGCTGGCTTTCTCTGGACTCAATACATGTTTGATATTCAACATTTCCAACAACTGATCGATTGGCAATTCGTGCTCCAGTTCGAAGTTATCGGGGTAAATCGTATTTTCTTCCGGCAATTTCTCCAATTCATTTTCAAACAGTGTTTCACGGAGCATTTCGGCTTGTTCTTTAGTTGCCAATCTTTTGACCAATCCAGAAATATCTTCATCAATTTTCCATATATTAGATCTTGCTAATTCCTGAGCAGCTGGAAATAATGCGAACAGCAACATCTCGTTTGTAAATACTATCTTAGTCACGAACATGCCGAATTTGCGAGATATGTCTGAAAAAAATTGTAAGACTATAAAAAAAGAGTAATAAAAGTTAATGGAAGCGGAATTACATTACTGCATATACTATTTCTGTTTATATCAACAATTTTTAAAAATCCGTATATTGTTTCTTGCACTCTCAAGATAAAAATGTATTGACTTAATCACATTGTGATCATATATTGAAAATTTAGAAATGATATATATAAATTCATATAAATTAGAGAAATGTACATGTGTGTGCGTTTGTTTATGTTTACTTTTAATCAACTGTAGAAAATGTTTTTTCATGCTAACATTTCTATTAGATTAAAATTATTATTATAAATTGTTATATAAAACGTCATCTATAAAATAAAATATTAATAAATATATATTACTAATGTTATGTATTTCATATAGATGATAGTATATAATATTTAGAAATATAAATTGATTATGAAATTAGTTAAAACAATTTCAATAATAGAATTAGATTAAAGGGATTTGAAGTACACACACATGTAAAATAAAATTAAAATGACATATTTACTGGTAGTACTGCTAGAGGGATACGCGACTGGTGTTTGGTGGCTTTTAAGCCGCAGTCCGTACGAAAGAATAAATTCCATATTGTTATTGAATGAGTTAAATACCACAGGTTGAGGGATGTATCCCTGCATCTCGTTTTTCAATACTTCATTAATATCATTCATTACATTAGGAATATTGGAATGATCAAACAATCTGCAATTTTCAGGAGTTAAATGGTTGTTTTTTTTGTAACATTTGGTGTCTTTAATCCAACAACAATGCTCTCTGCAACAAACGTCCATCGCATGGACGTTAACCTGGAACAATAAATATAAAACAATTTTTGATTATATTCTTTTCTCTTTTAAATAAAAGACTTTATCTATGGATTACATAAATTTATTTTTAAAAGTAGAATTTTATATTATATATACAATATTTATTCATATAATCATTTTCATAATGAATTTTAGTTTAATAATATTAAATATAATATTATGTAATATTTTAATATAACAGAATCCTTATCTTATCCAGATATTTATGTATATTAGGTTATTGAACTATTTTGATTAATAAAGTAGTAATTATATACTATTTTATATTTAAATACATATTATTGTTCAAAATGCACAATGACAAAATTTAGTTAAAAATAAAGTTTTTAATTCTTGACTTTCTATTTCTCTTAAAAATGCATTCGTAATTTCGGTCCCGCTGAATAAATTATTTAACAAATTATTAAAATTATTAAAATTTTCGGTTAGTCTTAATCAATTGCGTAATTCTATACAAAGCTATCTGAAAAACTAAAAATAAGCAGAAATGATCTGTTTCATTGTGTGTTATAATATTATATAAATATTTTAATACCCATTGATCGCGCATGTAATAATAGGTCAAATTATATATACTGTGCAAAAATGTTCCTACATTAACTAAAATTTCTGAAATAAGTCCTTGATAAACATTTTGAGAAATATTAAATATAAATCAGGCACAAATATTTTTTACCGTCTCTTCCTTTCTTTTCTTCTCTCGTATCTTCTCTCTTTCCTCCATTATTTTGTCTAATGCCCAGAATTTAGTTCCAAGATGTATCGGTAATTGAAGGATACTTTTCAATTGTTCTTTAGTCTCATTGCTGGATGCACGATAAACCATTATAAGTCCCTCATATAAGCTATTCGAACTAAACACAATATCTTTCCGTGGCATTATGTGAATAATTTTCTGCAGACATTGAAAGGTGAAATCGATACCTTCGATGACAACTGTTGATAAACATGGAAGACGAAAATGTGTTAATTAAGCTAAACTGACAAAAGCAGTAAATATAGATATTACAAGTAGAAAATCATAATTCATTTTACAATATCTCATCAAAATACAATTAAATTGATTTCTAGAAATTAAATGTTAATTTATTTTATATATATAAATATATAGTAATTAATAAGAAAAGACAACCGAAAAAGAAAGAAGAAAAGAAGGCAAAATATTAAATAACAATATCCGAAAAATATTGTATAATATTTGCCCATGTTTACTAATATATCTACATAAACTCTTCGAATTATTGTGTATCGATAAAATATAATCAATGCTAACAGACCTCAAAATCAAACACATGATTCTAGAAAAATTAAATCCAACGGATCGCAAAACTTATTATATGACTATTGTTAAGTTATATTATTCAAAAATTTTAAATAAAATAATATATATAGTAAATATTTGCGAAATAACAAATGTTTGTTATTTAAAATATTATTATTATTATTCATTAAATTGTTATATACGCGAGGTAAATTGGCGACAAACTTGTGTTACTTTATAATATATTATTTTTTGTGCAACCGGCACGCGAAAAGTCGCCCTTACGCATGATGGAATTTTAGAAAGAGCTCTCTCTCCACGCACACAAAATATCGTAATTAACATGTGCGGGTCATAAATCGGCCGAGAATGCGAAATGTCACTCGGCTTCGTTTCGTGCGCCAAACTTCCGCACTCTCGGCCGATTTACGATTTCCCGCACTTGTCAGCTAATATACTATTAACTCACCACTTGTCTTATAAAGTTCTGACATCGTGGTTTATAATGACAATTTTGCTGCTTGGATTCTATCACGTGAACTGAGAGAAATGCTGATGATAAACCAATTTTAACGAATTGTTGAGTGGTGTTAGGGAATTTCATTTAGTGAAAGAAGAAGAAATATTGTTAAAATCACATGTTCTCGTTCTGATTTCTAATTGGCTAACGACGATTTTGCGCGAGAAGCCAACCATGAAAAGCTTAATTTTCAAAGAATATTCGACTTATTTCTAAGAATGTTCGAGATATTCTTCGAATATGATTCATTCTGTAAATTATTTCGAAGAATATCAATTAATCTATTAGATACTATTAAATATTATTTCATGTTTCGCAGGTTTATGAAAACATTATATTTAATTTACAATTGAATAATATGTAGCATTAATTATATTAAAATTGAAAGTTTGTGCTAGATGTAATTATTATATAAATATGCGCATGTGAAATATATATATATATATATATATATATATATGCTTTTGTAATTGTTTTATATATCAAAATCCAATAAAAGTAATATGATAAGAATAAAGGTATATGAAAAGAGTACACAGAATAAATGCCATTTTTTTATTTTGACAATCTATAGTAGATCGAAAAAATGATGTGTGAAACGAATACAGTTAAAGTACATTATTGAAAAAATAATTTAAAACTACAATATTAAGTTAAAAGAGAGAAAATCATGCTCAACACATAAGAAACTTAACACTAACAATAAGTTAATATAAAACGTAATCGCTTAATTCGTAATTGGTATATTTAACGATTAGTATATATTATGTAAAACATTTTCTGTGTTCTTTCTGTTATAGATTCGTATCTTATAATAATTATAGATATGTAGGAAACGTTTATTGAGTTAAACAACATATATATTGTAATTTACCCAGATAGCCACAGTAATTATTATGACATCAAAATGATGTCATAATAATTACTGTGGCTATCTGGGTATAATTAGTATTATTTGTTAATTAATTCTTTTAATTTTTCCTAACTTAATTGAATATATTCTAACTTTTGTATTTAAGTCTTTAAAAATATTTCAAGTTTTGATTACAATTATAAACAGAAATTGTATATAACAGTGGAGGAATTTCTAAGATCAAAAATTTATTTAGTTCAAGAAGGAAATATCTGTATGTTACTAGATATGAGAATCTAAAAATTAATTAACAAATTGTGCGAATTATAAATGTAATTATTAATTAAATATTTTAGCTCAGTAATCGACTCGTTTATATTTTTGAAGAGAAAACATACTGAGAAAATTCTTTATTAATATCGGTATTTAATATTAAGATATGCATTAAAATGATTTATTAATTTGCATATTTATTTTATATATTCATTATTATTTATTTTATATTAATTTTTTCCTGTTGTATTATCAATGCACAATTACATTTTACAAATTTAAGAATTAACTAAATACATATGTACATAAATATATAAATGAATTTTGACACCGAATCGTTATCTCGTTTTAAAATATTTTTCATAGAATACATAAGAAATATGAATTATGTTTTAGATTCTTCTTTTAAATTAATTAAAATATCAAGAAATTATAAAACAACAAAATTCAAATGCAAGAGTAAATTAATAACAATCAATCAATCGACTATAACATTTTTGAGAAATCTTTGAAAATTGCACGATCTTTACTCCTTCCCTCAAGCTTCCAAAACCTTATAAATTTAATAGCTAGGAAACATTAAAATTCGACGATCTAAAAGAACTGATTCCTTTTTAATACGACTTGCTTTTACAATTAGAATATATTACGCAATATCCAATCCATTAGAAACTTCGATGATTACGTATTATTTTCAAATGTGTGCGTGTGCGTGCGTGCGTGCATGCGTGCGTGTGTGTGTGTGTGTGACTACAAATCTACAGATTTCTACTCAAAACATTGTCCATATTTATAGAAGTGAACATCAGTTCAACTCGTGCACTCAAAAAAAAATAAGAAAATTCAAAAATATACAAAACTTAATTTCCATATTGCCATGATCGAATTAACTTTCCAGTGCAACTTGCAGATTTTCTCCTTGGTCGAAATCTGTTTGAGCAGTTGGGTCAAATCGTTGACAATATTACTTTCCTGAAAAGAGTGGTCTTGCTTGTGCATCCGCGTGCAATATTCCAAAAATAACACGAACATCGACAAGATTTCAGTCTTGTAGTGTAACACGCTTATGTGTCCAGGTCATAATATACGTCTGAAAAAATGGAGAATCGAAAAATATTTAAAAAAAAATGATCCAGAAAAAAAAAAGAAAAAGGGAGGTCAGTGGATAAGAAATCGGAACTTGTATATAAAATAGCAAGCATTTTTATTATTCAAAACATTTTCTGTGTTTTTTTTGTTATAGATTTGTTCTTTTATTTTGTTATAGATTCGTTTCTAGATCTTTTAATACTTAAAGCTTAAAAATATGTACAAGACATTTATTAAGTTATTAAATAATATTTTAAATCCTCTTTTTAAGTTAATTAAAATATTAAGAATTTATAAAACAACAAAGCTCAAATGCGAGATTGAATTAATAACAATTATTCGAATTAATCGACTTTAAAATTTTTAAGAAATTTTTGAAGATTGCATGAACTTCACTTCTTTCCTCAAGTTTCTAAAAACTTATAAATTTAATAGTTAGCAAACATTGATATCAAGTGATAAGAAACAACAGATTTATTTTTAATACGACTTGCTCTTATTATTAGTATATATTACACAAAAACCAATTCATTAAAGATTTCGAAGTATACGTATTATTTTCTAATGACTACAGATTTCTACTCAGAACATTGTCATTATTTATAAATGTGAACATTGGTTCAACTTGTGCATGGCTCCAAAAAAAATTCAAAGAAATCCATAACTCAATTTCCGTATCGCTACAATCAAATTAGTTTCCTACTCGTTGAATTTAAGTTCCCCGGCGAAGATGTTCCGATGCAGCGTGTCGTAGTTTAGCCAAACGTAGGATTTCCTGGATTCATAGATGATACGGCTGAACAGCCGAAAATACTTCTTCCCAGTGTAAATCGCAATCGTCGTCCACCACAAAATCGCTCATCTGAATTTCGCTATTCAATAATTCTTCGGCACATAAAGCTGTCAACAGCTCGTGGATCAGCAGCTCCTCCTTTATCTCGAAGTTCGATCACATAATGAAATTAAAATAATTTTCCTTGGTTGAGTTATTTTTTAAAATACAGCGCAATTTGCGGATTCCCTCCTTGGTCGAAATCTGTTTGAGCAGTTGGGTCAAATCGTTGACAATATTACTTTCCTGAAAAGAGTGGTCTTGCTTGTGCATCCGCGTGCAATATTCCGATAACAACACGAACATCGACAAGATTTCATTGCAGTGTAACTCGCTTATGTGCAAGTCCAGGTCGTACTTTACGCTTGAAAAAATGGAGAATCGAAAAAGATAAAACAAAAATGATCCAGAAAAAAATAAGAAAAAGAAAGGTCAGTGGATAAAAAATCGGAGCTTGTATATAAAATATAGCAAGCACTTTTGAAAATTTATATAATATATATACCGAGCGCATTTAAATAAGTGCGAAAAATTTTAGGAGATGATTCTTTGTAAAAAGTTAAGGGAGTTTCTTGTATAATTATATAAGTACATTTATATCCCTCTTTGAGGAATTATACTTATTTTTCAAAAATAGAAATAAAATTTTTATTTTAATTTTTTTAAAAACTATTGATTTTAACTATTGATTGAAAAAGAAATTAAATAAATAAAAAAGTTTCTAAAGAAATCAAACTTTTTAACGCATATTTTTAGATGATCATATTTCGGTCCGTTAAAAAGTTTTGATAAAAAATTAAATACAAGTTGTTAGTTTTATCCCCTTAAAAACAAGTACGCAATTCTAGAGTACTTTCAACTATCAAATTTTAAGACTTGCCAAGTAATGATCATTAAATTAATCGAAATATAAATTTACTTGGCAATATATAAAATAATACCACATATACTCGTAAAATACGTATATTTTAAATCATTATTTATTCGAAAATCGACAGGAAATTTACATTTCTAGAAAAGAATTTTTAAATTCATCAATTTGAAAATTTAGTTCCACTTCTTGTTTATACGATCAGAAAAGTAGGAACAAACACGTTGTTTGATAAAGCACACACAAGTCTCTTATTTTATTAATTCAATCGAATGTAATTTATGCACTGGTAGCCGAGCCGAGTGTAAAATAATTTTGTCTTATAAATATACGTTAGTATTGGAAGATGTCTACAAACAAAATATTTATTAATTTAAATATACTAATTTATTATTTATTAATTATTTATTAATAATTTATTTACTAGTAAATAATTTGTTCTAAAATTTAAACTTATAGTTAAAATAATCCACATTTAATAGCTCTAGATATATAGATGATGAATATTTGCATTATTCTTAATAATAAAAAGATATAATAAATTGTTTTTTAGGAATTATTTATTGCTACTATATAAAGCTACATATGCATTTAAAACAGTAAATTGAATTATATTTATGATAGAAATGACAAACAACCGTTCCAGTACAAAAATTAGTACAAAATAATTTGTGTCAACAACTAAAATGACAAAAAGGTTTTTTTCACATTATTTCACAGTCTATTTTAAAGAGATAATTTAATAAATTATATCGCAATATAAATTATATATTATCGTTATATGGAATTTGTTTCTTGATTTTTTTATACGACATATAGTAAGTTATATCTTGCCAAGTGTGAATTTTAATGAATAAAATAAAATGAAGAATAAAATAAACGTTAACAATAAATCTATCGCAACAGTTATTCAATTGTAATCATATGTGACAATGTCAAAGTTTATATAACACGAAAATTTTATATTAATTTTAAATGTTATCTCGAACACATAATGTTCTCACAAAATTAAGTTCTTGAATTATTAATATTTATTTTACAAAACTGATACTTGCAAGATATTAGAAATACCTCACGAAACTATAAAGAAATTTCGTTGTACTACTTTGTTTTAAAAATAATTCAAACAGAAGGTGAAGAGGAAGTCACCTAACAATTTTTATTGACAACGCCAGTAAAATGAATATATTGTTTGTTACACAACAACCAGACAAACGAATTTTCGTATTTAGTACAATTGTTATGTTCTTGCATTGATGTAAAGGACCCTCCAGATTCGGTATAGAATATATTAACTGCATTAGCAGTAACATTTCTTGGTGTAAAGTTGATATATGCACGATGATTCGCACCGCCGAGATGCAGATTTTCTTCAGTAAAACCAAACAGGCTGGCTTTCTCTGGACTCAATACATGTTTGATATCCAACATTTCCAACAACTGATCGATTGGCAATTTGTGCTCCAGTTCGAAGTAATTGGGGTATATTGTATCTTCTTCCGGCAACTTTTCCAATGATGTATTTTCAGACAGTATTTCATGGAACATTTCGGTTCCTTCTTTTGTTGCCAATCTTTCGACCAATCCAGAAATATCTTCATCAATTTTCCATATATTTCCCATAGATCTTGCTAATTCCTGAGCAGCTGGAAATAATGCGAACAGCGACGTCTCGGAAGTTAATACTATCTTAGTCACGAACATGCCGAATTTGCGAGATATGTCTGAAAAAATTGTAAGACTATAGAAAAAAAGTGATAAAAGTTAATAGAAGTGGAATTATATTACTGCATAAACTATTTTTGTTTATATCAATTTTTAAAAATCCGTATAATGTTTCTTACACTCTCAAGATAAAAATGTATTGACTTAATCACATTGTGATCATATATTGAAAATTTAGAAATAATATATATAAATTTATATAAATTAGAGAAATGTACATGTGTGTACGTGTGTTTATGTTTACTTTTAATCAACTGTAGAAAATGTTTTATCATGCTAACATTTCTATTAAATTAAAATTATTATTATAAATTTTTATATAAAACGTCATCTATAAAATAAAATATTAGTAAATATATATTACTAATGTTATGTATTTCGTAAAGATGATAGTATATAATATTTAATAATATAAACTGATTATGAAATTAGTTTAAACAATTTCAATAATTGATTTAGATTAGAGGGATTTGAAATACACACACATGTAAAATAAAATTAAAATGATATATTTACAGGTAATATAGTTTACGTCTATAGGTGATTGGATTTCAAGCCGCAGTCCGTACGAAAGAATAAATTCCATATTGTTATTGAATGAGTTAAATACCACAGGTTGAGGGATGTAACCCTGCATCTCGTTTTTCAATACTTCATTAATATCATTCATTACATTAGGAATATTGGAATGATCAAACAATCTGCAATTTTCAGGAGTTAAATGGTTGTTTTTTTTGTAACATTTGGTGTCTTTAATCCAACAACAACGCTCTCTGCAACAAACGTTCATCGCATTAACCTGGAACAATAAATATAAAACAATTTTTGATTTTATCTTCTTTTCTTTTAAATAAAAGACTTTATCTTTAGATTACATAAATTTATTTTTAAAAGTAGAATTTTATATTAAATATACAATATTATTTCACATAATCATTTGTTTTATATTTTAGTCTTATATTAAATTATATAATATTATGTAATATTATAATTTAACAAAATTTTTATCCTATCAAGATATTTATGTATTTTAAATTGAACTATTTTGATTAATAAGGCAATATTTATACTAATTTTTATTTATATACATATTATTGTTCAAAATTTGCTCAATGACAAAATTAAATTGAAAATAAAGTTTTTAATATTTGACTTTCTGTTTCTCATAAAAATGCATTTGTAATTTTGGTCCCGCTAAATAAATTATTTAACAAATTATTAAAATTATTAATATTTTCAGTTAGTCTCAATCAGTTGCGTAATTTTATACAAAGCTACCCGAAAAACTAAAAATAAGCAAGAATGATCTGAGTTTCATTGTGTTATAATATTATATAAATATTTTAATATTCATTGATCGCGCATGTAATAATAGGTCAAATTATATAAGCTGTGCAAAAATGTTCTTACATTAACTTAAATTTCTGAGATAAGTCGTTGATAAACATTTTAAGGAATATTAAATATAAATCAGGCACAAATATTTTTACCGTATTTTCCTTTTTTTCCTTCTCCCGTATCTTCTCTCTTTCCTCCACTATTTTGTCTAATGCCCAGAAATTTGTTCCAAGATGTATCGGTAATAGGAGAATACTTTTTAACTGTTCCTTGGTCTCATCGCTGGATGCGCGATAAACCATCATAAGTTCCTCATATAAACTAGTCGAACTGAAGACAAAATCTTTCCGTGGCATTATGCAAATCATTTTCTGCAGACATTTAAGGATGAATTTAAAACTTCTTATTGGTGTTACTAAACATGAAGAACCAAAAAGTTATGATTAAACTGACAAAGGTAGTAAATAGGGATATTACAAACTGAAAGTCATAATTTATTCTACAATCTCATCAAAATCAAATTAAATTCAATATACTACTTAATTGGCATTGAATTTATTTGACAAGTAATTTGCAAGACAATGATTTGTTTTTCAACAATTCTCAATTTAATTTTAAATTTGTTAAAATATATAATAAAATATTTGCAACTATGTATATCTTAAAAAATTATTTAGATGTTTTTGAGAGAAATATAAATAAATTGCAATATTTATAGAAAAAAGATGCAATAGAAAATATTTTATAATTTTGCAAAATATTAAATAACAATATCCGAAAGACATTGTATAATATCTGCTCATGTTTACTAATATATCTACATAAGCCCTTCGAATTATTGTGTATCGATAAATTATAATCAATGCTAACAGACCTCAAAATCAAACACATGATTCTAGAATAATTGAATCCAACGGATCGCAAAACTTATTATATGACTATTGTTAAGCTAAATTATCCAAAAACTTTATATAAAATAATATAAATTATAAATATTTGCGTAAACAACAAATATTTGTTATTTAAAATATTATTATTATTATTATTAATTAAATTGTTATATACGCGAGATAAATTGGCGACAGACTTGTGTTACTTTATAATATATTATTTTTTGTGCAACCGGCGCGCGAAAAGTCTCCCTTACGCATGATGGAATTTTAGAAAGGGCTCCCTCTCCACGCACACAAAATATCGTAATCAACATGTGCGGGTCATAAATCGGCCGAGAGTGCGAAATGTCACTCGGCTTCGTTTCGTGCGCCAAACTTCCGCACTCTCGGCCGATTTACGATTTCCCGCACTTGTCAGCTAATATACTATTAACTCACCAATTGTCTTATAATTTTCTGACATCGTGGTTTATAATGACAAAGTTGCTGCTTGGATTCTATCACGTGAACTGAGAAGAAATGCTGATGATAAACCAATTTTAACGAATTGGTGAGTGGTGTTAGGGAATTTCATTTAGTGAAAGAAGAAGAAATATTGTTAGAATCACATGTTCTCGTTCTGATTTCTAATTGGCTAACGACGATTCTGCGCAAGAAGCCAACCATGAAAAGCTTAATTTTCAAAGAATATTCGACTTATTTCTAAGAATGTTCGAGATATTCTTCGAATATGTTTATTCCGTAAATTATTTCGAAGGAATAAAATAATTTATTAGATACTATTAAATATTATTTCATGTCTCGCAGGTTTATGAAAACATATATTTAATTTACAATTTAATAATATGTAGCATTAATTATATTAAAATTGAAAGTTTGTGCTAGATGTAATTATTATATAAATATGCGCATGTGAAATATATATATATATATATATATATATATATATGCTTTGTAATTGTTTTATATATCAAAATACAATAAAAGTAATATGATAAGAATAAAGGTATATAAAAAGAGTACACAGAGTAAATGCTATTTTTTATTTTTACAATCTTTAGTAGATAGAAAAAATGATGTGTGAAAAGAATACAGTTAAAGTACATTATTGAAAAAATAATTCAAAGCTACAATATTAAGTTAAAACAGAGAAAATCATGCTCAACACATAAGAAACTTGACTCTACTATGTTAATATAAAACGTAATCGCTTAAGTCGCAATTGGTATATTTAACGATTAGTATATATATTATGTAAAACATTTACTGTATTCTTCCTGTTATAAATTCGTATCTTATAATACTTATAGATATGTAGGAAACATTTATTGAGTTACAACATTTATATATGGTAATTTTTAATTAAAGAAGTTTCTTATATAAGTATATGGGTACATTTATATCCCTCTTTGAGAAATTATACTTATTTTCTAAAAATGAAAATAAAAATTAAATTTCAATTTTTATAAAAACTATTGATTTGATAAAAAGAGTTTTATTTTAAGAGTTTTATTGCACTAGAAATAGCAAAATAATCTGAAATACAAAAGAAAACTCGCGACTGAATAGTTTGCGTGCAAAAAGAGACAAGACAATCTGGATCGAACGGTCGATAGCTGAGTGTTCGGTTTTGACGACTATCGAAGTGAAGGACCCGTCAGCTAATTTGAAAGTTGTGTGGCTCGGCGAGACGCGCGATAAGACGCGCGAGCACCAGAAAAAGCATAAACAGTCGGAAGAAGCCGCTGCATGGCCTTCGCGAAAAATTGATAAATTTAAATACAAGAATAAAGTCGAAATACATAAGTATACTTTAAAGAATAAAATATGCTTTAAGATTTAAACAGTAATTTTCGTAGAAAGTAAAATTTATAGAAATCTTTTAACAGACGGTTTCAAAAAATCGAATCGTTTTGAACTATCGATAATCATTACATATGCACACAAAAGCAAACACACTCACTCACGGATTGGTATACATATAAACAAAATATCAAAATTAATCCTTTAAAATTAATGCAAACAATTATACATTTATTTATATATTATTATACAATATTCATATCATTTTATAGGTACATCATGATACACATATATATATATATATATATATATATATATATATAAAGGAAAAATAGATATATATTCGTGCAAACTTTATGTATAAAATAAAAAACTTGTAATTCTGTTAATGATAAAAATTATATCATTTTATCAGACTCTGAACTTTAATTTATATTTGACCATGATATCTGGATATTGGATTTATCGAATTTATTGAAAGTTCCGACAAAAAGTATTTTTCTATTATATTTATCATAATTTATCCAAATAAACGGAAAATTGCACTCGCGAGAATGTTCTCTTCAGTAAACTTCGCTTACATGAATATTTAATTTGTGACAGAAAATTAAAAATTAAAAATAAACCTGAGAATATAGAAAACTGTAGAAAACTGTCAAAATGATTCAGGATGAATCAATGAAATCGAAGATACATTTTTTGATATACCATCAATTTTACCTATAAAATAACGAGCATTTTGGTGTTAAATATTTAACACATTTATGTATTAATTTAACATATTGATATTGTGTTAATTAAACTTAAATGTTAAATTATTTAAACAATTGAAAAAAGATGTAGAAATAACATATTGTGCATCTATTTTCAATTTTACACAATAAATATGTTCTATTTTATTAGTGACAAAATTTATTTGTTACAATTTGCAGAAAAAAATGTTGATTGACAAGATTTATTTGTTAAAATTTACAAAAAAAATGTTGATTTTAAATTTTATAATATAAATGAGAATAATAAAATCTAAAATTAACATATTTTTAGTTAATTGAAACATTAAAACTATATGTTATTTTACATAATTTATTTTGAATTACTTGAAGATTTTGCAATTATTTTGTGTTAAGTATTAACACAGTATTTACGTCTCTATCTAACACATCTAAATTATATATTAAATTTGATATTATATTAAAAACACTAAAATTTCTGTGTATGAACCGTTTAAGACATGTGATATCTGTCAAATTTAATACAAATTTTTTAATTGTATACAGAATATGTACAATACATCATATTTACACGTCGAAATTTTACAATATATAAATATACAATATATAATGAAATAAAAATATACTTTTTTGTCAATTAGTACATTTAATTCAAATATTTTGTAAAATGTACTGTATATATATTTATGTCAAATTATAGTATTTATTATAATTAAATTGTATAATTTCGACAAATATAATAAGCTAAATATATCGCAATCTCTATTTTTTTACAAATCTCAAATATGAGAGCTTGCTTCGACTTAAAAATTAACTTAAAAAATTAACTTAATGAATCACGAATTTCGGTTTGAGAGTACTAAAGCAGAAATATTTTATTCTAATTATTTAATTATTTTATGAACTCAGTATATAAAACTGAAGATATAGAAGAAGGAATAGAAATACGTATATGTCTTGTTACATCAGACAATTTCTAATATTATGAAAATCCAATTGTAATAATTGTCGTAATTATTTTATGTCGCAGTAATATAATTATTTTCACACAAGTATTATTTTTTTCAAATAAAAAATAATATTATAATACGTATGCTAACTTTACTAATACTTTAATATCTCTCTATTACGGTTCCTGTTTAATTTTTTTAAATTTAAGTTACTTTGAATAATAAATTTAAAAATGGAAATACGTTGTAAATTAAAGAGTTTATGAAAATAAATTATACTATTCATATAACACTTAGTCTCTCAATTGTACTAAAAAAATGGTACTAAAGCACTGACAAAGAGAATTTTTCCATTAGGTATATGTTTGTCATAATTCAATCAAATAAATAGTAAGTTATGATAGTTCAAAAATATACGACATGTTTTTTTATTTGCGCTAATGAAATAAATATTAGTGTTATATTACTTGTAAAAAAATTAAAAGTTTTGAAAAATTGTTTCAAGATCCTAAAAAAAAAAAAATTTTAAATAAAAATAAAAAATTTTATTTAAAATTAACAATTTTTAAATAAAATTATCTTATTTGTTCTATTTTTTACACAAATATATACATCAATAAAACAAAATGCGCCAAATAGTATCTAACTCGACAACTGACAACCTTGCCCAACTAACTAATAGCGAATTTGGTTGGATGCATTAGTGCGCACTGAGTGCACATAAAGGTTATTGCACACAATTTTACAATGACATAAATAATTAAAAAAATAAAATAACATTAATAGTAAAAGCTATTATATTATTATTTATATTGAATAATTATAATAATAACTCTTATACTATTAATTATTTTTTTTTTTAATTACTTTTGTCATTGTAAACTTGTGACTGATAAATCTTTATATGAATTCAGTGCGCACTAGTGCATCCAATCGAATTCGCTATAATATATATATATATATATGTATATATATATATATATATATATATATATATACAATAAAATACATATTCACCTAGATATGTTCATCAGATAAATAACCCTGTTTATATATTTTATATTAGAATTCCGTTTTTTAAACTTCGCAAAAAAATAATAATTCAAAACTTTACGATACTTTTTTTCGTCACAATTTACATAATATAATTTAAATTATAAAACATCCTGTATATCAATTAATTTACAAATTGAAAGAGTTTTCCATGTTCATTACAGTGCATAATGTTGACGCAACATTATGATCAATTATATTTTCAATGTAAAATAAATTAAAAAATAAAAAAAAGTAATATTTTTTTAAATATTTTACATAAAAACTTCTCAATAATTTCTCGCTTTTAATTTCATAATTCAATACAACATAAAAAGAATGCTATCTTTAAGCAATAGAATATTTATATTAAACAAATTAATATATAATTGTTAGTCCTACTTTCTTGAAACTACTATTAATTAAGTGATTAAGTAGTGATCAAGCTAATAATCTTATGTCACATATTTCTTACATTTAGTCATTTGTCATTTATACATAATATACTTATTATTAGTCATTTATACATAATAATCGATAATTTTAGATTAATCATTCGTCAAGTTTCATTCCCTGACAACTGATGCTAGTATTTATAACATCAAAATTTTTAAATTTTAATACCATCGATATTTCCTCGATTTCGTCGTTTGTAATGCTCGGTGGTATTAAAATGTATACATATCGAGTTCCAAAACCTATAAGTCCCTCGAATCCAAAATTGTTCGCAGTTTCACAAATACGATTGAAGATCTCATTCGATAAATTATATTGCTTCAATAATAAGTGAATCAGTTGGAAGGATCGCTGCAAAACATGAAAAATGTTAGAAAACAGTATATACTATATTTTTTTTCCTTTATAATAATTTTAACAGATAAATATATGTACTAGACAATCTTGTTAACGCAGCAGCAAGGCTAAAAATGTATATGTATATATATATATATATATATATATATTTTATATTTATATTATTATTAATATAATAATATTATTATTATTATTATTATTATTATTATTATTAGTATTATTATTATTCATTATTAAAACTAATTATAAATATTTATTAGTAATATTTATTAATAATATATTATTATTATTATTATTATTATTATTATTATTATTATTAATATTAATATTATAATTTATTATTAAAATTAATTATAAATATTTATTATTAATATTTATTATTAACAATAATTAATTATAAATATATATATATGTATAATAAAATAATAATACCGTTTAATAAAAACATAAATGATACCTGTACTGAATTGTTACGCCGATAATAATTAACCAAATTGGGATCTTCGCGTCTATTGTTTATTAAGTGGAGCCAATCATACATTTGTATTGTTACGTTGTCTAACGTATTTAATATAGGCTCAAGCTCGAGAGGAGTTTCAGCTTTCAACGTTGACATTTGTTTCGCTCGAGTCCACTTTTCCTGGCGAATATTTGAGTCAATCAGCAATATCTTCATTCTTGTTATATAGTTGCACTCTAGATTTTCTGTGTGATTGATAAGTTGACCTTTTATTATATTGCCGAATATGCAAACGCTGGTATCGACCGACGCGCATTCGTTGTCTTGCAATTCCTCGTAAAATTTAGCATAAATTTTAACGCACTCCAAAAGAAGATCATGATCAAATTCAATTGGATTTTCCGACTGTAGATTCTTCCAGTATAAAAAACACGCTGCCAGACATACCGCGAAAGATGTCGAACCGCCAAGACCGGCGCCGATAGGTATTTCCGTAGACACTCGCACGTGAAAAGGTGTTATATTTAAATTCTGCTGGATAGCGATCATATAAAGCAGAAAAAAGCATATTATTAAACTAGATCTCTGCTCGTATGTTTTCCACATACCGTTTAAAGTAATCAAGGATTTCACGTTTTTAAGAATGCAGATTGGATCTGATTTTACGTTCTCTTCTTCAGAAAAGAACCTTTGAATCTTTTCGAAAGGTATATCCAACTTTAGATCAACATTAGGGAATTCTATCCTGATGTCTCTCGGATGAGGTAGCTCCCAAAATTCCAGTTTGGTACGAAGATCTAAGCTTGCTGTGACAAAATGTTTTCCATACATCGCCGAGTGCTCTCCGGATAGAATGATTCTGCCTGGTGTGGAAATTTTAAAATTAATCATCTTTCTTATAAATAGAAATATCACTTCTTCACAAAACTGATGTAACGTTAAATGGTAAAGTGATAATTTAATTTTTGTAACTCTTTTACAAACGCACTAAAGGGTTCTTATAAATTTTGAACTATTACATCTGTATAACGTAGCAAGACAAGAAACATAAAATGTACACGTTATCGCACACAAAAAGCAATGTTTACATTTCTTGTAAAATATCACTTTTACGTCTCAGTTGTGACTGATGTCGTCTCAGAATATATATATATATATATATATATATATATATATATATATATATATAACATTATCTCACAATCTTGGCTTAATTTAAATATATAATACAATGTCGAACAGTTTTAGGAAAATATTTTAGGAAGAAATCGTTGAAACACATATATGCTTATATATAATCCAATAATAATATATTATTTTTAATAAGACAATAATCAATTCTCTTATTGTTGTAAGCACATTTCAAATAATAACAAATAATGTTGATATAAGATTATAGTTTTTTAAAAACACATGTATAATATAAATGTGTAACATTATGTTACTATTAATCAAAAATTACAATAAATTAGAATTGAAATCAATGAATTAATATTTGACAATATATATAATCAAACATATGTTAAATGCGAAGTAAAATGTAAAATTTATTCGACAATTCATATGCTTATATCAAGAATATATTTTTACACTTTAAATTTAATCATATATTCGAAGTAAAAAATTAATGATACGTAATAGTAATAAAAAAGGGAGATTTACGAATGTAGTTTTATCTATGTTTATTAACATGAATACATTTGAACTTTATTTAATATTTAACGAACTTGAAAAGCGGTATTTTATTCTGGCAAATAGAATAAATGCACAATTCGAAGTCGATGTATTAGTATCGATAAAATTTAATAATGATTTAACATTTTATATAATTTAATATTTTATATTTTATATTTAACTATAAGGAAATTATGATGTAAGTATAACAAACATATATTTTTAAATTTATTTTGTATCTAAAATGCAAAATAATTAAAAAATATAAATAAAACTAGCAGATTTCAAAACAAGTACGTGATTCTAGAGTATTTTTCAACTACCAAATTTTAAGTCTTGTCAAGTGATGATTATTAAATTAATCGAAATATAAATATACTTAACAATATGTAAAATAATACCACAAATAAAATACGTATATTTTAAATCATTATCTATTCGGTAAATTGACAACAAATTTACACTTCTATAAAAGAATTTTTAGACCCATTAATTTAAATATTTAGTTCCATTTTTGTTTATACAGAAAATTAAAATCAAACATGTGATTTGATAAAGCACACACAAGACTCTTATTTAATTAATTTAATCACAATATTAACAATTATGATTTTGCTGTAGTTATTAACAACGTTACTATCAAATGTAATTCGTGCACAGGTAATCGAACCGAGTGTGAAATAATTTTGTCCTATGGATATACCTTCGTATTCGAAGGCGTCCACAAATAGAATTAAGTATTTATTAATAATTCCTTTTTTAGTAATTAGTTCGTTTTAAAATTTAAATTTATGATTAATTATAATCAATATTTAATAGCTCTAGATATACAGATGATAAATATTTGCGTTATTTTTAATAATAAAAAGAAATATTTATTATTTTTAAAAATTGTTTATTGCTATTATATATATATATATATATATATATATATATTAAAATCTATTTTAAGTTACAATTTAATCATGTAGCATTAATACTGAAATTGAAAGTGTTTTTATTAGCTAGATGTAATTATTGTATAAATATGCGCATGTTAAATATACATACGCTTGTGTAATTTTTTATATGCCAAAATAGAATAAAAGTATCAGGAATAGAAAAGTATATGAAAGAATACATTGATTAAATGCTGCATTTCCTTTTTTATTTTTATCAATCTTTAGCAAATAAAAAAATGGTGCGTGAAGAGGATATAATTAATGTGCATTATGAAAAATATAATTTAGGGCTACAATATAGTAAGTTAAAACAGAGAAAAATAATAGAACGTTATTACTTAATTCGTAATGTGTACATTTAACTATTAACATATATTATGTAAAATTTTTCTGTGTTCTTCCTGTTATAGATTTGTATCTTATAATACTTAAATCATAAAATATGTACGAGACAATGTTTTTATTGAGTTACAGCATTTATTTAATTCAGGAAGGAAACATCAGGAGAAAACGTTCATTTGTTATTATATCAATGGCGCTAGACGCTGTCGTATTTTTTGAATATGTTTTGCAACGTCGTAATGTTCACGTTGTTCACATATTTCGTATTGGTAAAGCCAACAATTTATCATTAGTATAATATCAGTATCGTTGGAATAACCGGAAGGGATGACTAAATGTTTTCTGAAATTAAGAAATTATTTGTGAAGTATTTTATTTTTCCACAGTTAAGAAAATTTCGATCATATCTGATTTGTCTTAGTCAAATTATTCGTGCAGACAGAATCTTCGTTAAATTTTAAAATAGAAAATTTACTTTATTCAAATTAATCTATATAAAAAGTAAAATTAAATACAGAATTAAAATATAACGATTGTAGTTTTTGGAGATTAAGATTGATCGCATTAAAAATATTGCTTGCGTATAAATACATAAAGCCATACAAATTTTAATTTTAATGTATTTGATCATAATATTAGCACCTACAGATTTACTAGTATATTTTGTAGAATGCTGCTAAATCAAAATGTAATTTTTGTACACTTGAGTCGAATATAAAATAATTTTATTTTTTCAGTATATCTGAATATTTCAAATATAAAATCTAGAACTGTGCGACTTTTATTTTAAGAAAGAAATTTTTCTATCTGGATCAAAGCATGTACATTTTTTATTAATGCTATAATTATTTAATTAATTAACAACTTATATTCTACTAAATGAATATCTGTATTTCTTTATAATATAAAAAAATTAATTATTTATTAAATAATTTATTAGTATTTAAAATTCCATACATTTATAACTATAAATTTGGTTATATATATTATACACATAATAAATTTTTTAGTTGTTCCTACTCGTACAAAATAACTGGTCCGAGAAATTAAATCTCTCAAATTTGTTATTTTACTAACAATTATATATAGAGATTAATTCTAAATTATATCAATGTTTATACCATTTCAAATTGCTCAAACATTTTTACATTGTAAGTGTAAATTTTGTGAAGAATAAAATTAATAAAAACACTTACAATCAGTTTAGGTCAAGATACATTTTCTCAGTAAACATATAATGACGTTCAAATGTTTCTCAATTTATTATACTCATCACAAAAGTACAATTTTTTATAATTAAGTCTAATATAAAATTTCAAGATATATATATATAGTTTAAATTAAGCATTTATATAATTACAATTTATATATTTGAAAATTGACTCTTATAAAATATATTGTAAAATTATAAAAAATATTATTTTATTATGTCATTTTAACTATATTTAAAAATCAAACTGCCGAAGAAAAAGATTAACAAGTGTCAGCTGGAGATCCTAACATTTTTATTTAACTTTATTGATAATACCGATGAAAAGAATGGCGTGAACAAATCTGTCATAGATCATCCAAACAAACGAATGGTTGAATTTAATGTTTCTATCAAGTTTTTTGAAATTATTAAAGCATCCTCCAAATTTGGTAAAGAACACGTTAACTGTGCTGGCGGTGATAAGATCCTCTGTCACTTTGATATAAGTACGGTGCTTAACACCGCCAAGTTTTGGATTTAAATGAGTGAAAGTATGTAGATCGACTCCGTGGGGTTCCAATATTGATTCAAAATTTAAATAGCTAAACAGATTCTCGATCTGCAATACGTGCTCAAGTTTGAAGTGATCTAGATATTTAATATTTTCTAATTTTTTCGTAGATGACTTTATGTTACTTAGCATTTTATAAAACTCCTTCTTGCTTTCTGTTGAGGTCGTCAATCTTTTGTTAAATCCGTCAATATTTTTATTAATTTGCCAGGTTTCGGAATCTTGCACAGCCGAAAATAACGCGATAAATGACTGGGTCTTATTTTTGAATGGTAACTCAGTCAGCAACATATTTAGTTCACGGGATACGACTAAATAAAAATTATTGAAACTATATATAATGTAACTAACAAAAAAAGGTGAAAGTAAAAATAGAAACAAAATTGTTATCTACAATATCTTGATTTCATAGCAACATTTTTAAAAAATTCGTATAATGTTTTTGCACTTTAAAAAAAAAGGTATGTACATTTATCACGTTTCCATGAGACATTGGAAAAACAATAAAATACACATAGAGCAACACTAGACACATATAGATGTGCTTGTTTTTGTGTGTATTAATTTTAAATAATTATATCAAAAAATTATTAATTAAGGAGTTTCTTATATAAGTATATAGGAATATTTACATCCTTCTTTGAGGAATTATACTTATTTTCTAAAGATAGAAATAAAAATTAAATTATAATTTTTTTTTTAAACTATTGATTTTATGAAAAAGAAAGAGTTTTATTTTAAGAGTTTTATTGCACTAGAAATAGCAAAATAATCTGAAATACAAAAGAAAACTCGCGACTGAATAATTTGCGTGCGAAAAGCGACAAGACAATCTGGATCGAACGGTCGATAGCTGAGTGTTCGGTTTTGACGACTATCGAAGTGAAGGACTCGTCAGCTAATTTGAAAGTTGTGTGGCTCGGCGAGACGCGCGATAAGACGCGCGAGCACCAGAAAAAGCATAAACAGTCGGAAGAAGCCGCTGCATGGCCTTCGCGAAAAATCGATAAATTTAAATACAAGAATAAAGTCGAAATACATAAGTATACTTTAAAGGATGAAATATGCTTTAAACTTTAAACAGTAATTTTCGTAAAAGGTAGAATTTATGGAAATCTTTTAACAGACGGTTTCAAAAAATCGAATCGTTTTGAACTATCGATAATCATTACATATGCACACAAAAGCAAACACACTCACTCACGGATAGGTATACACATAAATAAAATATCAAAATGTATCCTTTAAAATTAATGCAAACAATTATACATTTATTTATATATTATTATACAATATTCATATCATTTTATAGGTACATCATAATACATATATATATATATATATATATATATATATAAAGAAAAAATAAATATATCTTCGTGCAAACTTTATGTATAAAATAAAAAACTTGTAATTCTGTTAATGAAAAAAATTATATAATTATATCAGACTCTGAACTTTAATTTATATTTGACCATGATATGTGGATATTGGATTTATCGAATTTATTGAAAGTTTCGATAAAAAGTATTTTTCTATTATATTTATCATAATTTATTCAAATAAACGAAAAATTGCACTCGCGAGAATGTCCTCTTCAGTAAACTTTGCTTCATGAGAGTTTCTTTCATTCGCTTACATGAATATTTAATTTGTGATAGAAAATTAAAAATTAAAAAAACCTGAGAATATAGAAAACTGCAGAAAAGTGTCAAAATGATTCAGGATGAATCAATGAAATCGAAGATACATTTTTTGATATACGATCGATTTTACCTATAAAATAACGAGCATTTTGGTGTTAAATATTTAACACATTCATGTATTAATTTAACATATTGATATTGTGTTAATTAAACTTAAATGTTAAATTATTTAAACAATTGGAAAAAGATGTAGAAATAACATATTGTGCATCTATTTTCAATTTTACACAATAAATATGTTTTGTTTTATTAGTGACAAAATTTATTTGTTACAATTTGCAGAAAAAAATGTTGATTCACAAGATTTATTTGGTAAAATTTACAAAAAAAAATGTTGATTTTAAATTTTATAATATAAATGAGAATAATAAAATCTAAAATTAACATATTTTTAGTTAATTGGAACATTAAAACTATATGTTATTTTACACAATTTATTTTAAATTACTTGAAGATTTTGCAATTATTTTGTGTTAAGTATTAACACAGTATTTACGTCTCTATCTAACACATCTAAATTATATATTAAATTTGATATTATATTAAAAACACTAAAATTTCTGTGTATGAACCGTTTAAGACATGTGATATCTGTCAAATTTAATACAAATTTTTTAATTGTATACAGACTATGTACATCATATTTACACGTCGAAATTTTACAATATATAAATATACAATATATAATGAAATAAAAATATACTTTTTTGTCAATTAATACATTTAATTCAAATATTTTGTAAAATGTACTGTATATATATTTATGTCAAATTATAGTATTTATTATAATTAAATTGTATAATTTCGACAAATATAATAAGCTAAATGTATCGCAATCTCTATTTTTTTACAAATCTCAAATATGAGAGCTTGCTTCGACTTAAAAATTAACTTAAAAAATTAACTTAATGAATCACGAATTTCGGTTTGAGAGTACTAAAGCAGAAATATTTTATTCTACAATATATATTTAATTATTTTTTGAACTCAGTATATAAAACTGAAGATATAGAAGAAGGAATAGAAATACGTATATGTCTTGTTACATCAGACAATTTCTAATATTATGAAAATCCAATTGTAATAATTGTCGTAATTATTTTATGTTGCAGTAATATAATTATTTTCACACAAGTATTATTTTTTTCAAATAAAAAATAATATTATAATACGTATGCTAAATTTACTAATACTTTAATATCTCTCTATTACGGTTCCTGTTTAATTTTTTTAAATTTAAGTTACTTTGAATAATAAATTTAAAAATGGAAATACGTTGTAAATTAAAGAGTTTAAGAAAATAAATTATACTTTTCATATAACACTCCTTCTCTCAATTGTACTAAAAAAAAATGGTATTAAAGCACTGACAAAGAGAATTTTGCCATTAGGTATATGTTTGTCATAATTTAACCAAATAAATGATAAGTTATGATAGTTTAAAAATATACAACATGTTTTTTATTTGCGCTAATAAAATAAATATTAGTGTTATATTACTTGTAAAAAAATTAAAAGTTTTGAAAAATTGTTTTAGGATGCTCAAAAAAGAAAAAATTTTAAATAAAAATAAAAAATTTTATTTAAAATTAACAATTTTTAAATAAAATTATCTTATTTGTTCTATTTTTTACACAAATATATACATCAATAAAACAAAATGCGCCGAATAGTATCTAACTCGACAACTGACAACCTTGCCCAACTAACTAATAGCGAATTCGATTGGATGCATTAGTGCGCACTGAGTGCACATAAAGGTTATTGCACACAATTTTACAATGACATAAATAATTAAAAAAATAAAATAATATTAATAGTAAAAGCTATTATATTATTATTTATATTGAATAATTATAATAATAACTCTTATACTATTAATTATTTTTTTTTTTTAATTATTTTTGTCATTGTAAACTTGTGACTGATAAACCTTTATATGCATTCAGTGCGCACTAGTGCATCCAATCGAATTCGCTATAATATATATATATGTATATATATATATATATATATATATATATATATATATACAATAAGATACATATTCACTTAGATATGTTCATCAGATAAATAACCCTGATTATATATTTTATATTAGAATTCCTTTTTTTAAACTTCGCAAAAAAAGAATAATTCAAAACTTTACGATACTTTTTTTCGTCACAATTTACATAATATAATTTAAATTATAAAACATCCTGTATATCAATTAATTTACAAATTGAAAGAGTTTTCCATGTTCATTACAGTGCATAATGTTGACGCAACATTATGATCAATTATATTTTCAATGTAAAATAAATTAAAAAATAAAAAAAATAATATTTTTTAAAATATTTTACAAGAAAACTTCTCAATAATTTTTTGCTTTTAATTTCATAATTCAATACCACATAAAGAGAATGCTATCTTTAAGCAATAGAATATTTATATTAAACAAATTAATATATAATTGTTAGTCCTACTTTCTTGAAACTACTATTAATTCAGTGATTAAGTAGTGATTAAGTTAATAATCTTATGTCACATATTTCTTACATTTAGTCATTTGTCATTTATACATAATATACTTATTATTAGTCATTTATACATAATAATCGATAATTTTAGATTAATCATTCGTCAAGTTTTATTCCCTCACAACTGATGCTAGTATTTATAACATCAAGATTTTTAAATTTTAACAGCATCGATATTTCCTCGATTTCGTCGTTTGTAATGCTCGGTGGTATTAAAATGTATACATATCGAGTTCCAAAACCTATAAGTCCCTCGAATCCCATATTGTTTGCAGTTTCACAAATACGATTGAAGATCTCATTCGATAAATCATATTGCTTCAATAATAAGTGAATCAGTTGGAAGGATCGCTGCAAAACATGAAAAATGTTAGAAAACAGTATATACTATATTTTTTTTCTTTATAATAATTTTAACAGATAAATATATGTACTAGACAATCTTGTTAACGCAGCAGCAAGGCTAAAAATGTATATGTATATATATATATATATATATATATATTTTATATTTATATTATTATTAATATAATAATATTATTATTATTATTATTATTATTATTATTAGTATTATTATCATTCATTATTAAAATTAATTATAAATATTTATTAGTAATATTTATTAATAATATATTATTATTATTATTATTGTTATTAATATTAATTTTATTAATGTTATTAATATTATTTATTATTAAAATTAAGTATAAATATTTATTATTAATATTTATTATTAACAATAATTAATTATAAATATATACATATATGTATAATAAAATAATAATACCGTTTAATAAAAACATAAATGATACCTGTACTGAATTGTTACGCCGATAATAATTAACCAAATTGGGATCTTTGCGTCTATTGTTTATTAAGTGGAGCCAATTATACATTTGTATTGTTACGTTGTCTAACGTATTTAATATAGGCTCAAGCTCGAGAGGAGTTTCAGCTTTCAACGTTGACATTTGTTTCGCTCGAGTCCACTTTTTCTGGCGAATATTTGAGTCGATCAGCAATATCTTCATTCTTGTTATATAGTTGCACTCTAGATTTTCTGTGTGATTGATAAGTTGACCTTTTATTATATTGCCGAATATGCAAACGTTGGTATCGACCGACGCGCATTCGTAGTCTTGCAAAAATTCCTCGCAAAATTGAGCATAATATTTAACGCACTCCGAAAAAAGATCATGTCCAAATTCAATAGGGTTTTTCGACTGTAGATTCTTCCAGTATAAAAAACACGCTGCCAGACATACCACGAAAGATGTCGAACCGCCAAGACCGGCGCCGATAGGTATTTCCGTAAACACTCGCACGTGAAAAGGTGTTATATTAAACTTCTGCTGGATAGCGATAATATAAAGCAAGTAAAAGAATATTATTAAACTAGATCTCTGCTCGTATGTTTTCCACATACCGTTCACAGTAATTAAGGATTTCACGTTTTTAAGAATGCACATTTGATCTAATTTTACGTTCTCTTCTTCAGAAAAGAACCTTCCAATCTTTTCTAAAGGTATATCCAACTCCAGATCGACATTAGGGAATTCTATCCTGATGTCTCTCGGATGAGGTAGCTCGCAAAATTCGAGTTTGGTACGAAGATCTAAGCTTGCTGTGACAAAATGTTTTTCATACATCGCCGAGTGCTCTCCGGATAGAACGATTCTGCCTGGTGTGGAAATTTTAAAATTAATCATCTTTCTTATAAATAGAAATATCACTTCTTCACAAAACTGATGTAACGTTAAATGGTAAAGTGATAATTAAATTTGCGTGACTCTTTTACAAACGCATTAAAGGGTTTTTAAATATTTTGAACTATTAAATCTGTATAACGTAGCAAGACAAGAAACATAAAATATACACGTTATCGCACACAAAAAGCAATGTTTACATTTCTTGTAAAATATCACTTTTACGTCTCAGTTGTGACTGATGTCGTCTCAGAATATATATATATATATATATATATATATATATATATATATATATATAACATTATCTCACAATCTTGGCTTAATTTAAATATATAATACAATGTCGAACAGTTTTAGGAAGATATTTTAGGAAGAAATCGTTAAAATACATATATGCCTATATATAATCCAATAATAATATATTATTTTTAATATGACAATATTCAATTCTCTTATTGTTGTAAGCACATTTCAAATAATAACAAATAATGTTGATATAGGATTATAGTTTTTTTAAAAACACATGTATAATATAAATGTGTAACATTATATTACTATTAATAAAAAATTACAATAAATTAGAATTGAAATTAATGAATTAATATTTAAAATATATATAATCAAACATATGTTAAATGCAAATTAAAATGTTGTAAAATTTATTTGACAATTTATATGCTTATATCAAGAATATATTTTTACAATTTAAATTTAATTATATATTCGAAGTAAAAAATTAATGATACGTAATAGTAATAAAAAAGAGAGATTTACGAATGTAGTTTTATCTATGTTTATTAACATGAATACATTTGAACTTTATTTAATATTTAACGAACTTGAAAAGCGGTATTTCACTCTGGCAAATAGAATAAATGCACAATTCGAAGTCGATGTATTAGTATCGATGAAATTTAATAATGATATTTAACATTTTATATAATTTAATATTTTATATTTTATATCTAACTATAAGGAAATTATGATGTAAGTATAACAAACATATATTTTTAAATTTATTTTGTATCTAAAATGCAAAATAATTAAAAAATACAAATAAAACTAGCAGATTTCAAAACAAGTACGTGATTCTAGAGTAATTTTCAACTACCAATTTTTAAGACTTGTCAAGTGATGATTATTAAATTAATCGAAATATAAATTCACTTAACAATATGTAAAATAATACCACAAATAAAATACGTATATTATAAATCATTATCTATTCGATAAATTGACAACAAATTTACACTTCTATAAAAGAATTTTTAGACCCATTAATTTGAATATTTAATTCCACTTCTGTTTATACAAAAAAGTAAAACCAAACATGTGATTTGATAAAGCACACACAAGACTCTTATTTAATTAATTTAATCACAATATTAACAATTATAATTTTGCTGTAGTTATTAACAACGTTACTATCAAATGTAATTCGTACACAGGTAGTCGAACCAAGTGTGAAATAATTTTGTCCTGTGGATATACCTTCGTGTTCAAAGGCGTCTACAAATAGAATTAATTATTTATTAATAATTCCTTTCTTAGTAATTAGTTTGTTTTAAAATTTAAATTTATAATTAATTATAATCCATATTTAATAGCTCTAGATATACAGATGATGAATATTTGCGTTATTTTTAATATTAAAAAGAAATATTTATTATTTTTAAAAATTGTTTATTGCTATTATATATATATATATATATATTCATTAAAATACATTTTAAGTTACAATTTAATCATGTAGCATTAATATTGAAATTGAAAGTGTTTTATTAGCTAGATGTAATTATTGTATAAATATGCGCATGTTAAATATACATACGCTTGTGTAATTTTTTATACGCCAAAATAGAATAAAAGTATCAGGAATAGAAAAGTATATGAAAGAATACATTGATTAAATGCTGAATTTCCTTTTTTATTTTTATCAATCTTTAGCAAATAAAAAAATGGTGCGTGAAGAGGATATAATTAATGTGCATTATGAAAAATATAATTTAGGGCTACAATATAGTAAGTTAAAACAGAGAAAAATAATAGAACGTTATTACTTAATTCGTAATGTGTACATTTAACTATTAACATATATTATGTAAAATTTTTCTGTGTTCTTCCTGTTATATATTTGCATCTTATAATATTTAAATCATAAAATATGTACGAGACAATGTTTTTATTGAGTTACAGCATTTGTTTAATTCAGGAAGGAAACATCAGAAGAAAACGTTTATTTGTTATTATATCGATGGCGCTAGACGCCGTCGTATTTTTTGAATATGTTTTGCAACGTCGTAATGTTCACGTTGTTCACATATTTTGTATTGGTAAAGCCAACAATTTATTATTAGTATAATATCATTGTTGGAATAGACAAACGAGGTGACCAAATGTTTTCTGAAATTAAGAAATTATTTGTAAAGTATTTTATTTTTCCACAGTTAAAAAGTTTCGATCATTTCTGATTTGTCTTAGTCAAATTATTCGTGCAGACAGAATCTTCGTTAAATTTTAAAATAAGAAATTTACTTTATTCAAATTAATCTATATAAAAAATAAAATTAAATACAGAATTAAAATATAACGATTGTAGTTTTTGGAGATTAGGATTGATCGCATTATAAATATTGCTCGATGAAAGCGTATAAATACATAAAGCCATACAAATTTTAATTATAATTTATTTGATCATAATATTAGCAATTACAGATTTACTAGTATATTTTGTAGAATGCTGCTAAATCAAAATGTAATTTTTGTAAACTTAAGTCGAATATAAAATAATTTTATTTTTTCAGTATATTTGAATATTTCAAATATAAAATCTAGAACTGTGCGACTTTTATTTTAAGAAAGAAATTTTTCTATCTGGATCATAACATGTACATTTTATAATTAATGCTATATTATTTAATTAATCAATAACTTATATTCTACTAAATGAATATCTGTATTTCCTTATAATATAAAAAAATTAATTATTTATTAAATATTATTAGTATTTAAAATTTTATACATTTAAAACTACAAATTTGGTTATTTATATTATACACATAATAAATTTTTTAGTTGTTTCTACTTGTACAAAATAACTGGTCCGAAGAATTAAATCTTTCAAATTTGTTATTTTACAAACAATTATATATAGAGATAAATTCTAAATTATATCAATGTTTATACCATTTCGAATTGCTCAAACATTTTTACATTGTAAGTGTAAATTTTGTGAAGAATAAAATTAATAAAAACACTTACAATCAGTTTAGGTCAAGATACATTTTCTCAGTAAACATATAATGACGTTCAAATGTTTCTCAATTTATAATACTCATCACAAAAGTACAATTTTATAATGAAGTCTAATATAAAATTTCTATATATATATATAGTTTAAATTAAGCTTATATATAATTACAATTTATATATTTGAAAATTGACTCTTATAAAATATATTGTAAAATTATAAAAGATTTTATATTATTATTTCATTTTAATTATATTTAAAAATCAAACTGCCGAAAAAAAAGATTAACAAGAGTCAGCTGGAGATCTAACATTTTTATTTATTTTTATTGATAATACCCATGAAAAGGATGGCGTGAACAAATCTGTCATAAATCATCCAAACAAACGAATGTTTGAATTTAATGTTTCTATCAAGTTTTTTGAAATTATTAAAGCATCCTCCAAATTTGGTAAAGAACACGTTAACTGTGCTGGCGGTGATAAGATCTTCTGTCACTTTGATATAAGTACGGTGCTTAACACCGCCAAGTTTTGGATTTAAATGAGTGAAAGTATGTATATCGACTCCGTGGGGTTCCAGTATTGTTTTAAAGTTTAAATTGCTAAACAGATCCTCGATCTGCAATTCGTGCTCAAGTTCGAATTGATCTGGATATAGGATCTTTTCTAATTTTTCCGTAGATGACTTTATGTTATTTAGCATTTTATAAAATTTCTTCTTGCTTTCTGTTGAGGTCGTCAATCTTTTGATCAATTCGTCAATATTTTCATTAATTAGCCAGGTTTCGGAATCTTGCACAGCCGAAAATAACGTGATAAATGATTGGGTCTTATTTATGAATGGTAACTCAGTCAGCACCATATTTAGTTCACAGGATACGACTAAATAAAAATTATTGAAACTATATATAATGTAACTAACAAAAAGAGGTAAAAGTATAAATAGAAACGAAATTGTTATTTACAATATCTTGATTTCATATCAACATTTTTTTTAAAATTTGTATAATGTTTTTGCACTTTAAAAAAAAGGTATGTACATTTATCACGTTTTTATGAGACTTTGAAAAAAAAATAAAATACATATAGAGCAACACCGGACACATATAGATGTATTTGTTTTTGTGTGTATTAATTTTAAATAATTATATCAAAAAATTATTAATTATTATTAATATTATTGTTAAATAATTATTATTAAAATTATTTAAAATAATTAAATTTATTAAATAATTATCAAAAATGTTTCATTATTTCTAAATTTTTATTAAATAAATATAATTCAATGTTTACAAAATATTATAGTATGCAATATATCTATCTCTTTCTTCTTTTTTTTTATTTATTTGAAAACAACTAAATAAAATTATAAATAGGGTTGATATAAATATAAAAAAATAAAAATATTTCTTATCTGATAAAAAAATAAAATTAAAATAAATGGCATCTATACCTGTTCTAGGTTGTCGTTGAAAATAACTTTCCGGCATGTTGGTAAGAAATTCATGTTGTTGTTGAAACGTGTCGTTTCTGAAGCAAAGTACGGACGACAGAATAAATTCCATAGATTCATTGAAATTGTTAAATTTTATGGGTTTGGGAACGTAATTTTGCAGCTCGTTTTGCAGTATTTCATTAATGCGATGCATTAAATTAGTCTGAACGTTGAAATCTAATTCTGTGAATTTATTTGAATTAAAAAAATTTGACGTGATATCTTTTATTTGTTTGGCCTTATTAATCCAACAGATATTTTGATTATAAAATCCGTTCGAATCTTCTCTATTCTGAAATATGTATTTTTTAGTAGTATCAATTATTCAAAAATTGCTTAATGATAAAAAAAGGGAATTCTAAGTTTTTCTAAACTTTCTGAAAAATATATTCGGATTTTTGTCATCCTTTTAATACATTATGTCACAAGCTTTTAGTATCAATGGATAATACGTTGAATATCAATGAATTTTACGTTATTTTATACAAAACAGTCTAAAACAAATTAACTCGAAACTTCTATTTCCGTCATTTCCCCATCAAGTTTTTAAAATAAAAAACTTATAAATTATTATATGTTAGTATAAATATTTTTATATTCATCCATCTCATAATAAAAAGAATCACTTTTGTTGAGCAAAACGTTCGTGCAATAAAGATCCGCAATTCTAATTGTAAGATGTATTATTTATAAAAAATTCTAAAAATTCGAATATGTAGATATGAAATGCTTTTTGACATATCTTTGATATCTCGTTATAAATAATATAATGCAATCATTTGCGGCAAAATTGGTTATCTCCTTCATTCTTTCGGCTATGTTATATGTCACCCAGAAACTTTTGAGTATATCATCAGGCAATTTAAGCACATATTTTAAACGTGTATCGGTGTCACCATCACTGGATGCAAAGTAAATCATCGTAAGTCCCTCATATAAGCTGTACGGACTAAAGGCAATATTGCCGGATCTTATATTATTCGCATGATGCAAACAATCGAGCGCAAAATCGAAACGTGCTTCTTGTAGTTCTAGAACGCCTGATTTAAACATAAAAGACAAAAGATGAAAATTAGAAAGAAAAAAGTTAAGTTGAACTGACAAAGGCGATAAAAAAGATATATATTACATAAATAAGTAATTACATTTAATTATATAATATTTCATCAAAAATTAAATAAATGCAATATACAACTCAATTGGTGTTAAATTTATACCACAGTTATTTTGCATGTCGTTAATTTATTTTTATCGCAATTCTTAATTTAATTTGAAATATAATAAAAATACTCATTTATAGAATTTTTCTACGAAAAATTGTAAATATACGAAAAATAAGATTTTGAAATATTCTCGTCAGCGATATGACGATTTTAATATAGTCATCAATGTCACGATATCATAGAATAAATATAACTTGTGTCAAAACTTTAAATACTCATTTATGTACAAATAAATTCAAAACAAACAAATTACGTATAATAAATTTAAAAAATTAGTCTGATGTATATACATTGACTCTTGGATTAAAAACAGCTTTGTATAATAAAATTATTAACAAATGTTTATATATATTATTATTAAACAATTATTAATAAATATCTAATTTTACAGACGTATACTTTTCTAAACTTATATAATGCTATTACTATAAAATATAATATTATATAATATTATAATTAAATATAATATTATAAATTGTAAACATTAAATTATATATAAATATATTAAATGTTATTTAAAATGTTATAAACATTCGATAATAAAAGTTAATCAAAAGGAGGAAAAAAAAGATAAGATTTTAAATAAAGATATAAATAACAAATCGGTCGTTTGGATATTGTTATCCTTGTTAATCTTCTAATTATTACCTTTATTTATTAATATGCTATATCACATAAAAACTTTGAATTCTGTGTATCGAAATTCCGAGATACAGTACTTGACTCATTAGTCATTTTCAGAAAGTAAAATGAATAAAAATTTCGTAATTGATAGATATATTATTTGTTATCAAAAAAATTTAATTATAATATTTTACAAATAAAGATAGAGAAATTTTATTCTGCGAAATAAATTCATATAATATTTCTACAATTATTCAAATATATTTTTATCATTTATAACACAGACCATAAAATTTTTATAAACTTTTAATAAACTAATTTTATATATAAACTCAATCTATTTTAAATTTATCTAAAAAAAAGAAACAATTTTCTAAAATAAGAATTAATACCAAGAAACATCGAGAAAGAGCACATAGTTTTAAAAGAATCGAATCTATGGGTTCGCAAAACTTATTAAGTAACAAAAGGAAAGGATGATAATAATCATTAAAAATATAAAAGCAAACATTCATCTAAATATTTTATATAAAATAATATCATAAGAAAATATTTCTATGGCAACACAAATTTTATTTTATTAAAATTATTATTATTCTCTATACCATAAAATTGACAATAAAATTACATGATTGTTTAAATATTTTTTAACTCACTATGTATGAAGTGTTCTGTTCGTGCCATGTTGATTTATAAATTGGCGAAGCTGTCGAGTTGACTAAAATCTTGAAATGATGCAACTTTAAAAAACTGATTGGATGTATACTGGTAACTTTAGTCAAGAAAGGTCGATTATATTGTTTAGACACATTTTATTTTACGATTTTTGATTGGCTAACGATGATTTTCTGCGCGAGAAACTCGTTATGTGAAACATTTCAATTTCTAAGAACCGTTTGTTTTATCCGTGGAACTCTTTAAAAATCGTTTTTTGTAGTTTAAAATTCAAACGTATTATATATATAGTTACTGCTTTATCCAAATTTATCATCTACGTATTATCCGGCAATAATATTAATGCGTTCTAATTTAAATTATGTTTTATACCCTTTAAAATACTTATTTATTACTATATAAAATGTAAATATACGTTATCTCATGCACGATATATAATGTGATTACTAAAATATAAAAAATATATTTATAATGTACACGTCAAATGAATAAAGAACTAAAATTCTATCATCGAACCTGATGATGTGTAATTCAGGAAGAGAATCACAAATTGATTTAATAATATATTATTTAAAAAATAATGTTAAATGACTTATTAGTCATGACATTATTAATAGCGTAATTAATAAAATAATTAATGACAAAATTACATAAAATAAACTATAAGGTAGAACGTACGATCAAAAATATTTGATAGGAAAAAATAGTACATTCTATTATTATTTATTACCACAATTAATACTATTAAAAATTTTGTAGACATATAAATATACATATAATATACACATTAATACAATGTTTAATTTTAAGAACGATTATTTCGGTTTTAAATTTTATTTTTCGTTTAAAAAAAAAATAAGTTAATAACATTTATGAGATGTACTATAAATAAGTAGGTACATATGTATATTTATACGTTTTGGCATTAGAATTTCTGATTCCGTTTCATTTCACGCATGCAAAATATTGTATAGTAATTGTAAAAATCACAGTACATATTAATTCACTTCCTTACTGAAAATTATCATCTATAAACAATAACAGACAATAATATCAGTGTCTTTTAGTAAAAATTGTGTTTTACAATCTTATCTCGAATTAATTGAGAAAGCAAAAAAATTCAGAAAATTATAAAATTCCAAAGCAAGAATAAATTTACGATAATCGCACAAATAGAGTATATTTTTAAAAAGATCTGAAGACTACGAGATTTTTATCTCTCTTTCTCGAGACACGAAAAGTCAGAATTTAATGGAAAGTAAATATTAACTTTGAGTAACAAAATTGACTTATTTCATTAAGCTACATATGATTAACAGAAATTTCTAATAAAATATGTATAGAATCGAATGATGCATATCAACTCAAACCTATAAAAAAATTAACCGAGAAAGAGAAAAATATAATAGCTTCGATAATTACGTAATTTTCCATATCTGTTTAAATTATTATAATATATATAATTATTTTCATATTTATTTAAAAAATATATAAAAGACGTAAAATTAATTATATTTAATTAAATAAAGTTTATCACAATGAATGAATTATAATTAGTAAATAGAAGGACAACTCTTTTAACGATTCTGAAAACTGAAGAGATCGATTTATTTAATTAAGCTACATATGATTAACAAAAATTTCTAATACATATAGAAGATAAAATAATACATGCAAAGTGAAATCGATAAGAAGTTAAATCAAAAAAGAGAAAACATGTAATAAAAATTTGATAATTACGTCATTTTCTAATACACTTTTGTTGCTGCAGTCTTAGAATCGAATCGTGCAATTGTGAAATTAATTTTTATACGATCTTCTCGAACATTTCAGGATCCGATTTTTTAGGATTTTGGAAAACACCGATAAAAAAGATTTCTCGAAATTCTTTATCATAGATAAACCAGACGAACGGATAATCGTTGTTCACTTCGAAGATGTTAGGTTTCTGTTCAATCCCTTCTTCTGTGCAGATCGAGTTGATCGCACACAAGTTGGTGTGATTCCCCGTAATGTCGACACGAACACGGTGCACAAGATTCAACTTGTGTTCATTTTTGGCGTTTCTAGTACGATCTTTCCACAGATCAATTGCGCCAGGCACGAATAATTCTTCCTTGTCTAGAAATTCCAGCAGATTAGGAATTTCCACATTTGTCTCCACCTTGAATAATAATTATTAGATCTAATTAGAATAATTGGGATAATTTCTAACTACGTGTTTAAAATTTTTAATAACACTAATTTTGTTATTTGTAATTCTTATATTTGTTTTTTTTTCCTCAATTTTTAAATTATAAATTAAAATGTGTCTTAAGCAAATAGTTCTAAATTGTTTACCTTGAAAGTCGGCCATGTTTCAATGCCTGTATCATCTCCTTCTAATGCCTTAACTCCATGTAGCAGCTCTTGCAACACCACGACTCCGTTAGGTTCCAACAATCGGAGTACTAAATTAAAAATGTCATCTTTGGTGATATTTTGTTTAATCGTCCACGTATCTGAGACCAATGTAGCAGGTAACACGACGTACAGCGACGTGCCATCTCCTTCATCTCTTAGACAGGGAAACTCGCTCACGTGTATTGCTAATTTTTTCGAGAAAACTAAAAAAAAAATTTATATTATGAAGAGCAATAAAAGATGCTAAAGATAGGTAAATCAATGAAATCAAAAATAGATTATTTGCTCATTAAAAATAAATATTTTTCAAAATACATATAAGAATTCATATTTTTAACAATTTAGAGCTTTTTGCATAAAACACATTTTAATTTGTAATTTAAAAATTAAGAAAAAAAACAAATATAAAAATTGCAAGTTACAAAATTATTGTTATTGTTTTTAAGAATTTTAAATATGCAGTTAACAATTATCTTTATTATTCTAATTATCTAATAATTATTATTCATTACAATTTAAATTATTTATCAATGCACAATTTTTTAATTTCTTTATTAATAAATTGGTATTTGGACCTAATACCTAAAAGATTATAGTAAATAAAATATTAAAATAAAATTAAAAAATGGCATCCTTACAGCCTATGCGCTTTCGTTGATAAATATGAGCCGCTAATGAAGGCATTGATGATGCGACAGATAGAGATGAGGCTGTTGAAACTTTTTCGAATTTTTGTGTATAGCGGAATATATTTGTTAATACAAGTTCCGGCGATTTTCTTCGGTTCAGAAATACTAAAGGTTCAGACATGAAAGATGTTGTATAAACCTTCATGTATTTATTAATATGTGTTATTCTCTCGATCTCATTACGGCCTGCATTGTGCATAATATCAAAAAGTTCAAACTTCTTTGTATTATTAAAATATCTTGAAACTTTAGAGTTTCGGTTTCGTCGTCTTTTTTTATTTCTAGATCTTTTAACTCTGAAACTAGTCCAACAAAAACACTGATCCATAGAATAAGAAAAATCTTCATCTTCATTTTCTCTTATCAACTGATAACATAAAATAAAAAATTAAGTGAGACCTTTATTTATTTTAAATAATAAATATTTCTTTTTTAAATCGCCTTATTAATAATGTATACTTTTAGAATTGCAAAGTTCGCGTTTGATAAAATTTTTTTTATTTTAAATTTTATATAGAATGTAAAGTTTCTAATTATTTTCCATTATTGTATTATTTTTTGTAACTATTATTTACCTGTGCAAAGCGGTGTCTATAAGATGTATAATTTTCTATCTTAGGTTTAATCCAATGTTTGAAATAACTTGATTTAAAAATGATGCGTTTCAAGAGTTCCTTACTGTCATCATAGACCGTTAAATAAATTCTAAGAAGTCCATCATGAAGGCTAAACGGACATGACACAACATCATTCTCGCTTTGCATAATTTTATACAACCATTGGATTGCAAATTGGAAACGCATTTCCTTTATTTGATCAACTAGCGAATATAAAAGTAAAAATTAAATTTATTAAATAATCAAAGAAAAAATATGTTACAATAAGAAAGTAAATTAATTATAATACACTAAATTAAACTAATCATAATTGACAAGATATAATAATTAACAATACATATAAATGCAAAATACATTAGATGCAAAAACTGTGTGTCGAATTTCATTCATTCAATTATCTTGCATATGGATCTATAAATTTTGTTACACGTACAAATAAATTTACACATGCGATGCGATAAAATCAATATAAATTAAATAACATTATATAGAAAAAAAAGGAAAAAGATTTGCAAATGTATTTTTACATTTACTAAATTAAATATATAATTGCCTATTTTCTTACTTTGTCTATATGTAAACTCGTAAAACGGCGATTTATTTATATTTCCGATACAAAAACAATGAAATAGATGGATTATTAATGTTGAAATAATGATAAATATGAAAAAAATTATTTAATATGTGTAATAATGAGAAGTTACATTTTGTAATATAATTTTATCTATCTCTTTTATTTACACAAATATATTTTTGGCTTGAACACTGATGAGCTCCTTGATCTTAAACTTGTTTTGTTTAGTATATTTAAAAATTGATACAATTCGCTAATATAATTAATGCTATCAGATTTCGAAAAATAAAGTACGCGTGATTATTCACTACATTGCATCTTAATATATATGTATTTTTCTTATATATGTATTCTTAATAGATATGTATTTTTGCATCTTAATATATATGTATTTCAGATTATTATCAATTCGAAAAATTTGACTAATATTAAACAAAAATTTTATACAAAAATCTTCGGACTTACCATCATCTTCCCAATCCGATATATCTTCTGATATATCTGCATAATATATATGTATTTTAGATTATTTATCAATTCAAAAAATTGAACTAATATTAAACATAATTTTATACAAAAATCTTCAAACTTACCATCATTTTCCAAATCCGATATGTTTTCTGATATATCTGCATAATATATATGTATTTCAGATTATTATCAATTCAAAAAATTGAACTAATATTAAACATAATTTTATACAAAAATCTTCAAACTTACCATCATCTTCGCAATCCGATACCGACGGGCCCAGTCCGTCTTTTGATGGACCTGCACACTCAGCCATTTTGTTTAAAACGTTCTAACAAAATTACAGATGAACGCAAAACACACAATTCTTTATTTAATAGCTTATCACAATTACTCCGTCCACTCGAGATGCTTTTCTCCGTGATTCTGACGACCGTCAAACTGACAACTTTGACATCTGAAACGGTTCTCCGGCTTTACATTTTACCCTTGACGAAAGGAAACATTATTCTCCGGATCAAAACATATACACATAAACACGAATACACATGAATTCATATACCCACATTAGTATATATATATTGTACGTACGAAATATATTATTTGATTCCTATTGTCAAAGATTCAGAAATTATCTATAAAATTTAATTATAAACTAATCGTCATCTTATATATTATGATACAAAGATATTATAAATAAACATGCAAATTATTGTCCAGGCATTCTCGCTAAATAGATTATATTATTTAATATTATTTAATATATATTATTATACGTTATCTTTATAGAAATGTGTTAGAAAATTATTTAAAGTTGTTAAATATACGCATGCAAATTAAATTTAAGCTTTTATTATTTTTTTTAATATTTATAAAGACGAAAAAGTATATATATATTATTTCATATATATATATATATATGAAAAGAAAGCTTTACACGTATAAAAAAAAAATTCTATTTTCAGTTACATCAATCTTTGTAAATGATAAAAAATTATTATAATTACGATATAATTAAAGTCTATTATACAAAAAGAATAACGCTATAACACTAAATTGAAGAAAAAGAATTATACACAAAAAATTTGAAGAAATATAACAAAATTGAATTTATAATTAATTATAATCGTACCTTTTCACTTCCAAATCACACACATAATATTGTATAGAGAATGTAAAGTTCATATATACACAGTGTACGTTAATTTACATCCTCATCGAAATTGACAATATATTGCGACAGACAATAATAATCTTTAATCAAAACTATGTTTTTCCCTGAATCAATTAAAAATGCAAGAATAAATTAAGATTATAATAAAATTGATGCGTTGGATGGAAAAAAGACACGTGTTGATATTATATATCCATTTGACGTCGAAAATTAATCATTTTCACTCTATTGACGTCATGTGTAAAAAAAAGTATCATAATTTGACATATACAATTATATTTAACGAAATGGATATATGTTTCGAACTATTTATTGTAATATGTTTTATTTGAACTAATATTCAGTAAGCGTCTTGTGCATTCTGGTTCGGAGACTAAGTCACGATTGGATACTACAATAGTTGAGATTGATGAACTTACAAATTCCCCCAAATAATTTCTTAAAATTTTTACTCTCTCAACAGATAGATCTATGTATGTTTAAAACTACATGTGCATGTATTATAATTTAGTTTATCTAATATGTGTGTGTTTGAAATTGCAAATTATGTAATGCGTTTATGTGGATAAAACAATTGAAAATTAAACTAAAAAATTAATATTAAAATTTTTCAAATATATTTTAAATATATTTATTTGTACGAAAATAATTTATCATAGTAATTGATTAGATTTTTTTTCATTCTGTATCGTAAAAAAAAACGATTTATTTTAACTTGTCTTTCACGCGCGAGTTTGGGACCGCGCCTTATCGCACGTAGTAAAGCGGGAAGCACACTCTTGCATAAGCGCATAAGAAATTCGATTGGTTGAATTTCTTGTGCATACATTTATAGACCAATCAAGATTTTTATGCTTACGCTTATGCTTATGCGCCTATGCAAAAGTGTGTGCTCCTCGCTTAATACTCGGCAGAGGGCGTGCTTAGGAGCCCTCCACTCGGGAGAGCGGATCAGAGCTGACTCGATCGCGGAGAGAAGCGGACGCAAGCGTGAGGCGACACGTTTGTCTCGAGAACAAAGGCGTCCAGTATATTTTACCCGCGATAACGCTATTAGTTACCCTTAAGTGCAACGAAACTAGCTTGTATTCTAACCGAAGCAAATAAATATTGTGAAAGAAGAAGAGTCAAAATTCTTTTCGACCACACAGTCGCTGACGCACTCCTTCCAGAGTCACGTGTGGCAAGCACATGCCCTCAGCGTAATCATTTTTCACGCAACACATTTTGTGATTAATATATATATAATAATGTTTGAAACTAATCAGTTTTTTTTTATCTTTTTGTAGTGAAAGAATCAGATTTGATTTTACTTCAAACAATTCCGAATCATATAAATAAATAAATATATAAATATAATTTTATTATTATATATTATTATTATAAACATATATATATATTAATATTTATATAGCATTATATATCATTATATAATAATTAGTTCTTATATAGTTATTTTATAGTACCTATTACTTTTACGATTTAACTTTAGTTAATTTGATTTAATTAACTGCAACGTACAAAATGTATATTATATTATATATGTGTTTATGTGCTTCAATGCAATATTTACTTTGTAAACACTTTGCGATAAAATACTTTGTGCAATAAATAGCATTTATTGTATAACTAAATAGTTTTTTTATTAATATTTAATATATTTACAAATTACATTTAGCGATAAAAAAGACGTTATCAAATAATTTGCTTTATGACGTATATGTAATGACATCAACAGTCTGTGACATTAATTTGTCACTTTTTATTATATTATATATTTATTTTTATATATATTTTATTTATTATATTATATATTTATTATATTATATTATATATTATATATTATATAATTGTTTTAATAAACATTTAATAAATGTACAAAAGGTAATTCAATAATTAATTACATTTATTTAAATAAAGTTCCACGTAATGAATTTAATTATAATTAGTAAAAGAAGGGGACAACTTTTTTACGAAGATCGAAGATTGTAAAGTACATATATGTATATATACATTCGATTCCGCAACTCCATGGCTCCTTTACGCTTCGACAATCAGTGGACCAAATAAAAAATGTTATCTTTAGTGTGACCGTCCATTTGTCTGGGATTATTTTAGCAGGTAACACGATTGTCGCCCAGTGGCGTAGCTATCAGCCGGGAAGTCGAGGCACGTCCCGGGGGCCCTTAAATATCCAATGGCTCGATTCTTGAATTTATTTGCAAAAGAAACGTATGAATTCAGTTTTTTGTAAAACAAATTTTACTTTTATTTTTAGCAAGTAAAAACATTTATATATTGATAAATTTAGAAACACAGAAATTAATACACTAATATTAATATTCTTAATATTCTTTTACAAAAAATGTAAGAAACGTATAAATTCAGTTTTTACAAAAAAATTGTAAGTTAATTAGCTAAAAGCTAAGCAGCTTGCAACTTTTCTATATAAGAGCCGAATTTGCGTATACGTTTTTTTTGCCACGGGGCCCCCAAAGTAGCTACGCCACTGGTGTCACCATTATTTAGTGGAAACTCATTAACTCATGAATTCATTAGTTGGGGAGGGTATAATTTCAAATCTCTCCTTGGGGATTAATCAATTAAAAAGAAAGAAAAAATGCGATAATAAGCAAATTAGGGGTACAAGATACCAAGACTAGTCTTGGTCTTGTCTCGAAATTCGAGACAAGATCAACACAAGATTTTAAATTATCAAGACAAAAATATTAAGACAAAATTATCAAGACAAAATTATCAAGATTCTTGTCAAGAAGTCTTGGTTTTTAAAAAAGTTATTTAATCGTTTCCGATCTCCGAAATTCTAATTACAAAAAATGTGGAAATAGGCGGGAAAAACAAATTTTACTTATTGTTAGCAAATAAAAACATTTATATATTGGTAAATTTAGAAACACAGAAATTAATACAGTAATATTAATATTCTTAATATTCTTTCAAGTAAAATCATGTTTAAAAGAAATATAAATATTTATAAATGAAATTGTTAATATTAAAGAAGATTTTACCCACAAAAATAAATAATTATCTTATTATATCATATCATAATATATTAAATATTATTTTAGTTTTATATTTTTAGTTAGTATTATATTTAAATATTATTTAGACAATTTAGTGAATTAGATAAAAATTGTTAAAAAATCGAGACAAGACAAGATTTTTGGTACAAAAATTTTCGGGAATATTGTCTTGTCTTGGGTCTCGTGCAACCCTAATGCAAATGTTTCAATAATAATGAAATAATAACGTATGTCCGCGTCAATCACATGGATACGCGCCTTAAGTAAATGCAAGTTAACTTACCTCGTATTTGGAGGATGTCTTGCTGCAGTTGTCTAGTTCGCTTCCTGCAGACTGACGGCCATTAGAATGATTCGAGAAAACCAAAGAAGCGTTTTATGCAAAACCCAAGCAAGAAGCAATTGCAAGCCCTTATTGTAAAGAATTTGCTAATTCGCACGTGGTGTTACTCCACGTGGTAGGCTTCTTCTGTTTCGCTTCTTTTTTGACCCAATCTCAAATACGACTTACGGCCATTAGCTGGTTATAATTGAAATTCAAAAATAGAATTAATAAAGGGGTACGATCAGCGGGTATACTGTATAATTAGGTCCACAATGGACAATGGATCACAAAGAAAAAAATGTGTGCAGACAAAACACGTTTGAACACATCAACGGACGCGAACAAACTCGTTCTGCTAGCCGGTGCTAGCACAAAGCACAGACACCATGTAGCGAGCCTGCCTGTTCTCCCACTCATTTTCATGGAGGATGGACTGAATCCTTAGTTCCGGAAACTGAAAGAAACTGCAGGACAAAATAGATGAAATGGAAATATCAAATAATATAGAAATCGATAAAATGAAAGATTTAAAAACAGAGTTTTGTTGTAATTAACAATCAAAGTTCTTATTTAAGGAGATGCCGGGACCGTTGGCCGAATTCCGACGGTTAGCGCCCTCATTTGAGTGGAACTAAAATTGTCGATAATTATCGCATTATTGCATGCGGTCGGTAAAAACATCATCCGGCATTCCCTTAATAAGGTTTATTTTGTCTGAGTTTATTGTTTTTTTAAAATCGTTGCAGAGTTGTTCATTTTTTTTGGAGCGGACAAAACCGGAAAAAAACCTGGAAGGGAGACAGATCTGGATCCCAATTCTACTTTCACGAGCTCTCGTCGAAACGATGGCAGCATCGTTTAGAGATAAATTTTAGCCTCGATTAATTTTACAAATAAATATCTAATGAATATCCCATCTATAGACGATTCGTTCAATAACTAATTAACAATAAGACATAACAATATTAAATATAATGTAAATGATGAATGTAACTCATAAACTGAATCCTATATTTAATTCGTAATACTAAATAAGATAACAAAAATATAATACACTAAAATAATAATAATGGCGTGCGTTTTTAAATATGGCACGAAAATTAAAAAAAAATAATATAAGGAGCAATAAAAGCTGGTAAAGATAAATAAATCTATGAAATCGGAAATACATTTTTCAAAATACACATAAGAATATTTGATATTTTCAAGAATTTAGATCTATTTGCGTTGAATACAATTTATAAAAATTGTTACAATAATTTATAAAATGGTTACAATAAATAAAAATTGTTGTAAAATATTTATCTATTGCAATACGAGTGTGCAAACATTTCATGATATCTAAATTTAATTAATAACACGAAAATTATAAAATAAATTCAAATACCTACAAACTTTAATATACATTTTTATATTAAGAATTAAGCTTTTATATAATTATTATTGCTTATGTTGATTTCAAAATTGAAGTTTACAAAATATCTTATCTCGTATATTATTTTATTTTAATTCTATTTTAAAATGAAACTGAAGCAGAACGAGTACGCAATAAAAGGCTGACTGGTTCCTGCTCGGGACTCTTATTGATCACGCCAGTGAAAAGAATGGTGCGGTTAAATTTATCATAAATCAGCCAAACGAATGAACGATTCTGTTTGGTGTAGCTTGTATCCTTACAATACGTTTTAAATAGTGTAAGTTCGTCTTTGGTCAGAAACATATTTATCGCTCTGGCGATGACGTTGTCTTCTGTCACCTTGATGTATGCACGATGCATGCAACTACCAAGCAGCAGATTTTCCTGAGTAAAATTATTTAGCTCGGCTACGTTGGGCTCCAATAATTGAAGAATGTTCAAATTGAACAACAGTTGACTGACCGGCAGTTCCTCCTGCACTTCGAATATATTTATTGGGTGTATAAAAGTCTCTCTTGACAACTGTTCCAACGACGTGTTGTCGTCCAGCATCGTATAAAAATCTGTCATTGTATCGTCGGACGACAATTTTTTAATCACTTCAATTAAGTTCTCATTAGTTTTCCAAGTATGAGAATTTAGCTGCTCAGCCGGAAATAACATATAAAGCGACTGCTTAACACCGAATGGTAACTCTGTCACGAACACTTTTAGTTTGGAAGATAGACCTAAAATAATTTTTTTTTGAAACTATATGCCACAAAAAAGTGAAAATAAATGAGCCAAAATAGATTGTTGGCTTATCAATATCTTGACTTTATCGTCAAAGATTTTTAAAAATGTAAAGATTATTGCATTCTTAAAATTAAATAATAATTATTATTATTTAAAAATAATAATAATAATAATTTAAATAATAAAAATAACAATTTAAATAATAAAAATAATAATTTAAAATTAAATAATAATAATTTAATATATAATATAATAGATTTAAAATAATTTTTTTTGAAACTATAATGCCACAAAAAAGTAAAAGTAAATGAGCCAAAATAGATTGTTGGCTTATCAATATCTTGACTTTATCATCAAAGATTTTTAAAAATGTAAAGATTATTGCATTCTTAAAATTAAATAATAATAATTATTATTTAATAATAATAATAATTTTAATAATAATAATAATAATTTAATATATAATATTTAATTTTGAGAATGCAAATATTGCATATGTAATAATAATTAATTACATAATTACAATTCGATCACATATAAAAAATTTAAGAATAAAATTTGTAGATATCAGAAACATGTGTGTGTTTAATCTTATAAGAAAAGAAATTAAAAATATTTTATTATATTAAAATTTTGATCTGACTAAAATTAATATTATAAAATTTAATGCTGGATTTCATAGACAAAGCTTTCAAATATATTGCCTGATCAGCCAATTAAAATTAATTGAATAAAATTTGATCAAATAAGATTTTGTTGTATACAGTTTCTGTAAAGATATAAATAAAATAATATTAAAATAAGTAATGTATTTCTTACTGATTTTAGGTGCTCTCAATGAATTATTTTCTAGCTCAAAAAGATTGTTAGCCTGTTGAATTTGGCCTTTGAAACAAAGTACGGACGACAAAATAAATTCCATATTTTCAGTAATGTTTTTAAAATTTATGCATGAAAGTAAACAATCTTGCATTTCATTTTTCAATACTGTGTTAATTTCTTGCTTAAAATTAGAAGTGGAAGGATCTAACTTTAAACACTTCTGTGGATTAAATAAAGTTGATGTGACATCTTTTAAATTTTTATTTTTGTGAATCCAACAAATCTTTTGGTCATAATATTTGTTGAATTTCTCCCTGTTCTGAAACAAAAAATATCCAAAATTAGCCGATTGCAAAATCTGTTTTAAATTCGTTTGTATAGATTATACCAGGCAAATAATAGCTTTTTTTCCAAAACTTTATTATATAAAAATGTCTTAATGACAAAATTGTAATTTTTAGCTTTTTAGATTTTTTCTTTCGCTTAAAAATATATTTCATCTTCAACTGTTAATAAATTATTTAATGTGATACAGTTTTCTAGTCTAGTTTCAATCGATTATATGTTATTTTATGCAAAACTGTCTACAGAACAAATTTAGCAATCTAGCAACCTATTTTTATCATTACTTATTAGCTTTTAAAGAAAGAATCGGAAACGTTTCATTATGTTAAAAAATAATTTTATCTTAATATTTATCCATCATTTAGTAAATAATCAACGATTTTATCACAATAAATCTTAAAATCGAAAAATTCTGAGATAATGATTTATGAAAATCTTGAAGATTTTAATGTGACGATAAATCATGTACAAATGTTTTTGACATATCTAATTACTTACATTTTTTCTTATCTCCTTTGAGTAGTATGATAACCAATTAGCTTTGGCAAAGTTATCAGGCAAATGTAAGATGGTTTTTAAACGTTTTTCTGTGTCACCATTGGATGCAAAGTAAACCATCATAAGTCCCTCATATATACTATACGGACTAAATACAAAATCTTGCAAGGGCATCATTTGCATAAGCTTTTCCAGACATTCAACGGCGAATCGATTACGGCTTAACTTTTGTTTATACGCTGATAAACATAAAAGACAAATAAGAAAATTCGACTAAAAAGTGTAATAAGCATAGATATTACAGGTAATAAATCACATTAATTATACTCATCTCATTGCAACCAAATTAAATTAATGCAAGGTGCAACTTGATCAGTGTGGAATTTATTCAACAATTAGTTTGCATGCCAATTATTCGCATTGATTTATTTTTGTCGCAATTCCTAATTTAATTTTAAACGTCAAATACAAAATACTCAAACATATTTTTATCAAATATTTATTTCTAACGAATAAAATTTTTTACTAAATAATATATATATATATATATATATGTTTGTTAAAATTAAGACAATTAAAATATAAAAAAAGGAAGTTCCTAACTTAACATAACAAAATTGATAACAATATAGAAATGACAGATTTTGGCTTGTTTTGTTTACTAATATGGCTACATAAAAACTTTGTTAAATTGTCTGTCTTTTCCAGAAAGCAAGATGAATAAAATTTGTGTGATCGATGGTCATATTATTTTTTATCGAAAAAATTAAATTATAATGTTTTATAATTTTTGTATTTAACAAAATCAGTTTAAAAATAATATCTACACTCACTTAAATAATATTTATTTATCACATACATTAGAAACCGAAATTATAGAATTTCTTGTATATAAATTTAATGGAAACGAGAAACACTTTTCTAAAATAGAATCAATACTAATATATATACGAAAAAATGCACGTGATTTTGAAATATTTTCAATTTAACATGAAAGAGTATGAATTTTAATTAATAAATTTATGTATAAAATATTAGTATAAAAAGCTTATTTCGGTGTGTATTTTTATATGTGTGTGCGTAAAAATAAATATTTTATTTAAATTTTATTTATTCGAAATTAAAATAAATCTACGCTAAAATTATGTAATTTTATCATATATTTTTCAACTCACGAATTAAAAATTCTTCCATTGTTGACATGGTTTATACAATCGCAAAGCTATCAAGGCTCGATTATAACTTGAACTATAAGGATTGCTCGAGTTTATTGTTGTTTCGACAAATTGTTTGGCTGTAATGGTTCATCTAGATAGGAAGAATCACAATAATGTGGCGGTTTCTGGTTAGCTAACAATGATTTTGCGCAAGAAACTTGCTATGTAAAACATTATTTCAATTTACACGAATATTATCCGTGAAATAATTTGAAATACTTTTTGAAGATACAAATAAAATAATTATTTATATGTATTAATATTTTAAAATTTAATAAGTATATATATAAATTTAATTTTTTTAATAAGTATATAAATTAATATAATTTAATTACATTGTAACCATTGTGGTATCTGTAGAATGCTAAACCCCAATGTTTTTAGAAACTAGAAAATAGATTTATTTAGACAAATTTAATTCACGCATCTACACATACGGTACCTTTTTTAGATTGAAAAATAATTTATAGTTATTAACAAATACGCATGCAAATAAAATATAAGCTCTTGTTATTTTTTCAAATATTTTAAAGAAAATATATGAAAAGAAAGTTTTACATGTGAAATAAAAGGTAAAATTTTTATTTTCATTTACATCAAATTTTGCAGCTAAAGAAAATTATTGTAACTGTAATATATTTAAAGTCCGTCATACAAATATATTAACGCTGTAACACTAAATAAAAGAAAAAATTATGCACACAAAAAATTTAAAAAACTACAAATAAAGAGTTGTATTTATGATTAATTATAATCATTCTTTTTCACTTTCAGATCGCGCATATAAAATATTGTATAGAGGTTGTAAAACACTTTACATAATATACATATGCAGTGTATATTAATTCACTTCTTTATCGAAAATTATTATCTATGGCAATATATGATAATATCAATATTTCTTAATAAAAATTATATTTTCAAATCTTGTCCTAAGTCAATTAAAAAAGCAAGAAATTAAAATTGCGGCGTTGGATGAAAAAAGGACACATAGGCTGATATTATATATTATATAATATTATATAATTATTTTAATATTTATTTGATAAATATATATAAAAAAGGAAAATCAATAATTAATTATTTTATTAAATAAAGTTACATTTAATGAACTTAATTATAATTTGTAACAAAAGGGGCAATTTTTGTTATGATTATAAAGAACGAAGAGATTGACTCATTCAATGAAACTATATGATTATAGAAATTTCTAATAGAATATATAATATATAGAACATAATATAATGCATGCAAATTGAAATTGATAAAAAGTTGAATCGCAACCATTAGATAACATCTAAATTTAATTAATACGAAAAAAGTATACTTGAATTCAAATATAAAATTTAATATAATTTTTGTATAAAAAGTATAAGCTTTTATATAATTATTATTTATCTATATTTTGAAATTGAAACTTATAAAATATCTCACATCATATAATCTTGAAAAACTCGTGTTATTTTTTTAACAATTTTTAAAAATTAAATTAAAGAAGTGTGCGAAGTAATGCTGTAATTCCAGCTCAAAATTTTTATTAATAATGCTAATCACATATTTAAGAGGAGAAGAGAGTATATTTTCTATTATATTTTTTATATCACTTACACAATTAATACTATTATCAATTTTGTTGACACTATTTAAATACATATGTATAATATGCGCATTTATACAATATTCAATTATGAAAGCAATTATGAAGTTTGTTTCTGCTCTAAATATATTTTCCAATTAAAAAATAAAATAATGGCATTTAAAAAGTATTATAAATAATTACGTAGATATATTTGAATATTTTTACATTAGGATTTCTGATTCCATTTCAAAATGCGCACATAAAATATTGTGTATATATTATAAAACACCCTACATATATACGCAGTACATATTAATTCACTTCTTTATCAAATAATTATTGTGTGGCAACAGACAATAATATCAGAGTTTTTTTTACTAAACACTATGTTTTACAATCTTGTTCTGAATCAATAAAAAAAGTAAGAAATATAGCAATAAAATTATAAATAAATTTATAAAGTATAAAAATAAAATTGTATTCCAATACAAAAATAAATTTACGAGCATCGCAGAAATTTTCAAAAAGATCTTTGCAGACTACGAACCTTTCTCTCATTCTCGAGTTTCGAAAATCTATAATTTTAATAACAAGCAAATATTAAATTTGAATGACGAAGAGAGTGATTTATTTCATTAATTAAGCTACGATTAATAGAAAACCCTAATAAAATAAATCGAGAATAACATATAATGAATTCTCGTAATAAAAAGTTGACTCGAGAAAGAGAAAAAATGTAAATCGCTTTCATAATTACGTCATTTTCCAATACACTTTTGCCATCGCAATTTCTCATGATGGACCAATTAATTTATATACGACCGTCCAACTTAGAACTTGTCGGATTTTTCACAAACACCTATAAAGAGAATTTCTTGAATTTCTTTTTCATAGATGAACCAGATGAACGGATAATCGCAATCCACATAGACTTTTCTGGGACTCGGTAAGAACGCTCGTTCTTTACAGATCACGTTAATTCCACCAGCTTTGGTGTTCTCTTCCGAAACTTTGACACAAGCACGGTGCACACCTTGGATTATGTGTTCCTTGCTCCTATTTCTCGAACTGCCGGATGATTTTTCGAAGGCCTTAAGCAGGTCATGGATTTTCAGACTTATTTCCAACTCGAAGACCGGGCATGTCAGGAGATCTGTATCATCTTCTTTCTTCGATATCGTCTTGAGCAGCTCCCGCAATTTCATGATATTCTCATAGTCCGAAAAATGATCGGTCAAACGGCGTAGGTCATCGTGTCTGATATTTTCTTTGATCTTCCATTGCTTTGAAATAAACGAAGCCGGTAACAATATATATAGCGATGTGTCACTTTTCTCGTGGGGAAACTCGCTCACATGCATTTTAAATTCGGGCGAGAAGGCTAAAAAAGGTATTTATAATATAAGGAACAGTAGAAGATATAGATGAATCAATGTAATCGGAAATACATTTGGTTATTGAGAATGAAATTTTTAAAAATTGCACAGAACAGTTCACATTTTCAAGAATATAAAATTATTCGCGTAAACACAGATTTTAATTTAGTATATAGAAAATAAAAAAGTTACAAAATTAGTGCATTTAAACATTCCAAACATTTAGCAATTACTTTCATTATTTAAAAATGTATCATTTATTCAAATTAAATCATTCATCTCAATGCATATAATATTTTAATTTTTTTTTTATCGATAAATGCACATTTTACATACATTCTACTGTGACAATTTCTTTACAATTGCTGCCCATAAAATAATTTTTTCTGTTGTCTTTTAGGCTTTTCAAGTACAAAGATATATTTATATTTTATTTTAAATAGACAAAAATTCAACATTTTCTTAATACTTGAAAAGACCTTATTAAGACCTTTTTATTTATTTTCGCGTTATTTTATAAAATGATTAAAGCCGCGTGCTTATTACCAAATAAAATATATTTACAAAATATAATTTGTTTATAATAAATTAAAAAAAATAAATATTAAAAATATTATGGTAAATAAAAGAGTTAAAATAAAAAGTTTGGCATGCTTACAGCTTCTGCACTTTCGTTCTAAAAAAATCCTTTTTGCTGATTTGCCAGATGAACTGGCTATTGGCATTGCTTCGAACTTTCTTTCATCTAAACGGAAAGTATTTGTCAATATAAGTTCTATCTTCGTGGTATTTTCGTTCAGTTCCACGGGATTAGAAATGATCCCTGATATATATTCCTTCATAATTGCATTAATTTCCCTTATTTGCACTTGCGGAGACTCGGTAAAATGTATTTGTTCAAACTTGTCGAAACAATGATTAATCTTAAGATGTGAATATTTTGAATTATTTTCAATCCAACATAGAGAGTCAGCAATATAATAAGCGTCAGACGCGTTTTCACATTTATCTAACTAAGAATGTCAAGAAAAAGATATAAGTTAGAATTTTTTTTTTTTTTTTAAATAATAAATATTTGTCTTCTCAAAATTGTTTTATTAAAGCTTTAATGAAACAATTTAATTTAATAAAACCTAGGTTTTATTCTTATATGCATATCTTATGTGTGTACGTATTATACTCTATAATAGTTAATTACTTCATTTAAATTGATCTAAATAAACAAATAGTCATATGTATCGAAATGTTTCAATAAATGTCTCTGAATTTTATTAAAAAGCAACTCTTTATTTGAATTAATCGATGGCAGATTTAACATTTTAAAGAATTTCAAGAACTTTTATTTCTCTTAAAATTATATCTGTATTTCATGTCATCGCTATCATTGTTGAATAAATCACTTTTTTAGAGTTGCAAATTTTGCGTTTGATAAAATTGTTTTTACGTATAATTGAAAATAGTCTAGGATGTAAATTTTTAATCTTTTTTTATTATTGTATGCATTATTATTATTATTATTATTTTTTTTTTTTACAAAAAATACATAAGGATTATTTACCTCCTTTTTTCTTTTATTGTGCATATATTTTTTTAACGTATCACCCGATAAATTTTTTAGTTTAAGGAGTTCTTTTAGGTTATTAATGTTACAATCGAGCATTGCACAGAGTCCGTCATACAGGCTATTTGGACATAAGACAATATTTTTCTCGATCTTTATAACTTTACGCAGACATTGTATCGCAAACTCGAAGCGCCTTTCCTTTATTTTATCATCTATGAAACACACTTAAAAAAAATTCAATTAATTAGAAGAAAAAATATTACAATGAGAAAATAATTTCATTATAATGCAACTATTAACTAAACTTATATCATGAATTATAACAATTTGCAATATATGTAAATGAAAAATACATTAAATGCAAAAACAATATATTGAAATAAATCTTTCAATTATCTTGCATACGTAGAGATAAAATTACACTTACATTTAATTTCACACTGGTAATGCAATAAAATCAACATGAAATAACAATAAAAAGAAAAAGGTAAAAAAGAATCGCAGATTTATTCTTACGTTTAAATTCGAAGTAGATTGATTATTATTGATGAAACTTGAAAGTAATATTTAATTTTTAACAACAAAAAAATTGTATTCTGTAACATAATTTTATTTATCTCATTTTTTCTCAACTCAAATATACTTTTTACTGTGGATGCTGACGAAGTTATATCTCAAACTTATTTTGTGTATATTTAAAACTATAGATACATTTTTTTTAATATATGCTTAATACAGATTTTACACGAAGTGATGTTCACTGAATTTTATCCGAATGTAAATTTACTTGAAAACAATATTTGACATATTAACACAAATATATATTAGCATCTTAACGTATATTTTAGATAATTATCAATTTAAAAAATAGACTGCTATTAAACATAATTGTATACAAAAATGTTAAACTTACTTCTTTTTTCTTCTTTATCGTCCTTAGCGCATTCTATTTGCTCCAAATTCTCGCTCATATTGTTTAAAAATAAATGTTATAACAAAATTGTGTAAAAAGTTATAACAGATAAACGCGAAACACAATTCTTTTATTTATTAGATTCTCACAATATTATTTTGCAACTCTTCTTCTCACGTATTATTAGTTATTTTGAGTGTGAGTTTCTTCGCGAAAAATTGTATTTAGTGCCAAATAATTTCGTCCGCTCGATACCTTGGTCTGTGATTGTACTGAAGAACTTGCAAATCTGAAGCCGTTCTCTGGCTTTACATTTTGTCCTCAACGAAGGAAAACATTACTGTCAGAATCAATACATGTAGAAATAAACACGCACGAATACACACACACAAAGCATCACATATATAAGAAACATACTATTTGATTTTTAGTGTCAAAAAATTCACAAATTATTTATGAAATTAAATTATAAAAATTATAAATATTTTTTATTTTATACATATTAAAAATATATTATTATATATTAATATATATTTATATATAAATTATATTGTTAATTATATTACTATAAATTATATTACTACTACATTATAAATATAAATTATTAAATAGACAAAAGATTTCAAATTCGAGTTTGATGGATTATAATTGATAAAATTTAAAAGAAATATTTAACTTGTAACAAAATGAACAAATTTTATTCCGCAATACTTTCCTTCACGCGTATCCCTACACATTATTATATTTTAAAATTAAATTTCCTTTTTATATATTTATAAAGCTGCAAACAATTCGATAATATAATTTTTGTATTTTATTAAAATAAGATGCTGCAATCTTAATTTATCTTCTATACGTATTTTAAATATTTAAAATTGGAAAGAAAATATTTTAATATTATATTTGATTTACCTTTTGTTGAATCCCATTGAATTACTCGCCAAAAGTGTACCGCTTTTGATAGATCTTATTATTTCGAAAGACCACTTAAAATTGACGATATTTGCCGCATTTGCGGTATGATAACATACGAAAATGAAACACAAGTTATCATGTAAAAATCTACATGGTTATAAAAGCAAGAGTCTTATTTGGTCATTTATCAGATCGGATGTTTTATATCTTTCTATTTTTTACCGGATTTGTTTTTTAAAATATATTTTCTTAAAAAAAATTTAACTGCACTAAATAAAACTGAAAGAGATCTATTTCTGGTACACGATTTAATAAGGAAAAATAAAAGGAATTTTTTATTTATTACAAATAAACAACATTTGAGTCATAATTTGATCAAAAAGATACATATTGTAATTATTTTAAAAAAAACTGAATTTTCACTGGTCTATCGAAATTAATAAGTTATAATCAAATAAAATGTTAATGCTTTCTAATGTATGTTATGTTTTATGTCCTTATTTATATATGGGAAAAATAAAAAAATGTTAAACAGTAAAATTCAAATTATACAATAATTTAATCCTCTCTGATAGCACTCTAAATACTTTTTTACAACTGTAGAGAATACGAGTTTTCATTTGTTTAGTTTAGTTCTTAAAGTTTGCAAAACAAATACAGACGCACAACGCACATAAAATTTTTATTAGTTTTTGAAATTTACAAAATTAAGACAAGTTTACAATAAATTAAAATGACGATACGATTACTTCGTTAGCCTCCTAAACTTTGAACAAAAGTTGTTTTAGTTGTATTTAGCGCACAAAATAAAATACATGTCAATTAAATCACCAAGAGGTTAAATCGCATAAGTGGTAAAAAGCGCTTCAACAATTTCCTATCATTTTGCAATGCGTAACTACGTAGATCTGTTAAATAAAATCGTTTCAAATTGTATATTCTATTCGTGTATCCTCCGAATGAAATTTGTATCCGATATCTAATATGTACTCGCAAACTTATTAAAAGCGCCAATAAAGAGAATTTCTCGACGCTCTTTGTCATAAATCAGCCAAACGAAGGGATGATTACAATTTTCGTTTTCTATTTCGGTGCTCGGAGAAGATCCCGGTCCGTGGTGAATCAAGGTTGCCGCACTCGCCGAGATGTCCTTCTGCGTGACCTTGACTTGAGAACGGTGCATGACATTGCCGATGCGCACACTGAGTTGATCTCCCTCAACGGTGGAAGGATCCAAATCGATCGCGTCCGACTCCAACAATTGTTTAGCGCCTAATGCTAGCAGCAACTCACGGATTGTCAGATTTTTCTCCACTTCGAAGGACGGCAACAATGTGAAAGGTGTTTCGACCTCTTCTGATAACGGTTCACTTCTATCTAGCACTTTGTGCAATTCGCTGAATTCCTTGGTTAAGAATTTCTTGATCAAAACGCAAATGTTAGTTCTGGAATCCTTATACTTGCTGATCCTACATTTGCCTGAGATTAATGAAGCAGGTCTGAACACGAACAGTGATATCTCACGGCTCTGATAATAGTGTTCGTTCACGTGTATTCCCAAATTCTTATGGAAGTCTAAAATAAAGCATTATAAATATTAGTAAACTACAGAAATTAAATCCATCATATTTTATATGAATGAAAAATTTTTAACACGTAAACACATTTTAAGGAAATATTGAACAATTAAAAATAAACTAAATGTCAAAGTGGCGAAAATCAAAATTATCTTTTTCACATTTAAAAAAAAAAAAAAAATACAATTGCAATTTTATTTAATCTAAAGACAGTTAAAATCTTGAAGATGAGTTTAACTGGTTTTAGAATAAATAAAATGGCAATTGTTTTTTTTTTATATATAAAAAAATTCATTTTTCATTGTTCAATATTTCTCTTGAAGAGTTTAACTATCTTCAGAATAAATAATATTGCAATTGTATCTTTTTTTTGAAAATAAGATAATGATATAATTTTGGTTTTCGCCACTTTGATAATTATTTTATTTTTAATTGCTCAATATTTCATCAAAATGTGTTTGCGTGCATATATATATATATATATATATATATATATATATATACACACATATTTTCCTTTTAATACAAGAGGACCAACTGATAAAAAATTTTTTCATTGCATTTTTTCAAATCCATGTTTCATATAAATGAAAAGTCTTTGACACGCAAACTTATTTGAATCGAACATTAAACTATTAAAAATAAAATAATGTCAAAGCGATGAAAACCAAAATTTTTTTTTAATAATTTCAAAAAACATTTAATCTTAATTCTATTTTTACTAAAGAGAATTTAACTCTTCAATACATACATATATATATATATATATATAGATATACACTTTTTCCTTTTAATGCAAATCAACACCAATTGATAAAATTTATGTTTTGTTTCAAAGTAATTGAAAAAATTCTGTCATAATTTATATTATTTAAGTTAAGAGACATGAAAATATGATATGCTCACAGCTAATTCTTCGTGCGTCAATGCGACTTGCTACAGTTCGTGTATCAGCTTCAGCAGCCGGTAAATATCGAAATTTTTGAAATCTGCCACGGATGACTGTCATCAATGTAAATTCGGTATCTGGTCTAATTACGGCTAAGCTCGAGGGATCACTCATGTAATTATGTACCGCATTCTTTAATACTTTATCATTAATGTGATTTGTTTCCCATTCATGATACGTGGACAAATCAAATTTTATGACTGATGTGTATATAAAATGATATAATGCATAATATAAATCTAAATCAAATTGAATAAGACATCTAACATCGTAACTGTAATGTTCGGGATAATCCTGAGATGCATTCTGGAATAGAAAATGTTAAATTAATATTTATAAGATATTTATTTCTTCCTTGAAAATAGATATATTATATTTATAAACTGCTATCTTTCAAATTTTTATTGTTGCAAACATTATATTTATATGTAGCTATATTCGTTAGCTTACTTTATTTCAATTAATCAAAGTGAAATAATATGTGAGAATAATAAAGATACTTTAATGTAAAAAAATTTTAGAATTAAACAAAAAATCTACCATTAAAAAACTGCTCATTAACAAATTTAAGATGCGACAAAGAGTTGAATTATAATTAAAAAAATATATTTCTCTTTAATTAACACAATTAACTATTTATTGGTCTTTCAAATTGGCGGTTCTTTTTACGAATTTATTTTTATATGTTATTTTATATACAAACTGCAAATGTTGACACTTTTCTATTATATTATAAAATACTGCATCTAATTCAAAAATGGGTCAAAAATATTTACCTTCGAATATTTGATATGATCACCGTAATTCATCAAATCTTGTTTGCTGATCTCCGTTAGGAGAAGAATATTTTTTAGGCGCTTCTCAATATCACCTTTAACCATTAAATATATTATTAAAAGTCCTTTATATATGCAAGGCGGACTAAAGACAATATTTTCCTTTGGATTGATCTTCATTATAACATCCAGACATTTAAACGCAAACTGGAAACGCATCTCCTTCAATATATTTTCTAGCGTATAGAACAGATAAATAAATTAAAAAATAGAATTAAAAGAAGGAAATATTAAAAACAGTTAGTAATTGAATTGTAATAAATTAAAGTTAAAATTTATAAACACATTTTGTAAACTCCCTCAATTAATACAATTAAATATATGTCGAAATCAGAAGCATAATGTATCGAAATTTATTCGACAGATGCTTTTTAAACACATACAAATAAATATCACAATTCATATTTAATATTAAAATCAAAATGATAGAATCAATAATAGACATTGAGACATTGAAAACAATATAAAAACGGATAATAACTAATATATTGTTATCATTGTTTAATAATATGACTTCTTTAAAACATCATTTTTACCATGACTATGTTTAAACATGGTTCAGTATACATATCGAATTTAAAAGACGATATTTCCTTTTAATTTAAAATTTTTTAATATATAATATATAAAAAATTTAAAATCAATGGAATATTGTAATAAGACTAGAAAGTAATATTTAATGTCAAACAAAATAAATGTTACATTTTGTAATGTTTATATATCTTACGTTATAACGTTCTCTTAAATATATTTTCTACCGTGAAAACAGACGAAGTCATACGCCAAAATTAATCTTACATATATATATATATCTAAGTTATAGTTGATGCAGATTTAGAAAAGATTATGTTAATTAAATCTTTTTTAATTACCTGTCAAGAAATAGACATTAAATTATATAAAAATATAAATTCTTTAGGCAAATGCAACAAATGCTACAATTTATGTATATGCATAATAATAAGTGAAAAAAAAGATATATTCATAACAAGATATATTTTAGATTATTGTTTCGATAAATTAACCCTATAATTATATAATTATACAATAATTTATGAACTTACGAATTCTTGTTGCTTCTTCCGGAATCATCTTTTTCTTCATTCTGTTTTAGTTACAAAAAAGCAAAGGAAGAGAGAAAAGTGTACGAAGTCCGCAAATGTTTAGTTTAACAAATTTTAATGGAAATATTATTTTGCAATTGCAGTCTCACAGCTTTGTTATGGAATCTAACTTGTATGATAATTATAATTAAACCAAATGTAAAATTAATTTGTCCTTTTGGTATATCTTGTTGCCCGATATACTTTTATATATAATTTTTAATCTGAAACTGTCTCTCACTCCATTCTTCATAGACTGAAGGTAACTGTTCGAGCAGTATCATAATATATACACGAACACACTCACACAGAGATAACAATATACCAAACATATTTTACTAACGTCAAAAATTCGAAATTTAGTTATATCAATTTTTATGATTATAAATATTTATAGTTAATAATTATTTACAATTAAAATTTTTTAATTTTTTACATTTATGTAATTATACTCACCCACACACATATACGTACGTAGTGTACGTAAAATTTTAAAAAGTCAAACATTCATCGATTCTGTTCATGTTGGACAATAAAAAGTTAATAAAATATTTTTGCAGAAGAAAAAATAATTATAATTTATATTAAACTGTAGCAACATTATAACAGATTTAATATAAAGTCAAGAACATCGCATTGTTACATATATTTGATGAATCTCTCTTTTCTCTTTTAAATTTTGATACTACAATTAACATTCTTACAATTTTATAAGCAATATATAAATATATGCACATTAATATATATCGTTAAATTTTGAATATGTACAATTTCTTCGTTTCTAAATGATATCCTACCATAGAATAAAAATAAAATAATTTAAGGAATTATATCTATCTATGAGGTCGAAAAAAATATGTCTTTTTAGGGATTTTTATTTTAAACTGAAAAATTTTTTTAAAATATATGATTAATCATTTAAATGTATACATTTTGAAGATTCTATAATATTTTTTATTACAAAATAAGAAAAAATATCAGCGATTTTTACGAAAGCACTTTGTAAATTTTTTGCGATGACCACTGTAGCTTTGAGCTTGTTCATCTAAAATGAAAAATTGGAGCAAATTTGGTTAGTATATTAGTTTATCTAGTGCCCGATTGTTCATTATCGCGAAAAATTAATTTGGGACAAAATGGCGGTTGTTTAAAGTTAAAGTATCGATTTTTGACCCAAAAAATCGTTCATTTTTATCTGTAAAAAAACTACGCAACGAAAAAAAAGCCAGGATCGGGCACTAGATAAACTAATATACTAACTAAATTCGCTCGAATTGTTTATTTCAGATAAACGAGCTGCAGTGGTCACTGCAAAAAAACCAACAAAAAAATGCTCTCGAGGAGATCGCTGATATCTTTTTTGTTCTTTATATTTTGTAATAAAAAAAATACTATAAAATCTTCACAATGTATACATTCGAATAATTAATCATTTATTTAAAAAAATCTTTCAGTTTGAAAAGAAAAATTCCTAAAAATACATGTTCTTTTCGACCTCACAAGTAGGTATAACCACTTAATAAATGTTATGACGAAAATGTTATACAAAAATGCATACATGCACAAGTGCATAAATGTATACGTATGAATACATATGAATTTATAAGTATGTGTCTGCAGGTATATATATAAGTATATATTTTCACTGGTTTTTATCGAAATTTATAAGTTATAGATATAATCAAATAATAACGTCAATGCTTTCTAATGTAAGATGTGTTCTATGTTCTTGTATAGGAAATGTAAAAACGTCAATATATAGGAAAAGTAAAGAAATATAAAACAACAAAATCCAAATTATAAAATTATTTAATCTGATAGTACGCTATATATATATATTTTTTTTTTACAACTGTAGAGAATACAATCTTTCATTTGCTTTTAGTTTTTGAAATTTGCAAAATTAATACGGGCGCATAGCGCTTTATTAAATTTTTTAAATTTTCGAAATTTATAAAATTAAGACACGTCTACAATAAATTAAAATGACGAAACAAATATTTAATCAGTCCTTAAATTTTGAACAGAAGTTTTTTACAGTTGTATATTGCGCAGAAAATACAATACATGTCAATTAAATTACCAAAAGATTAAATCGCATAAGTGGTAAAGAAAGCTTCGACAATTACCTATCATTTTGCAATACTTAACTACAGATCTGTTATATAAAATCATATCAAATTGTATATCCTATTCGCGTATCCTCTGAATAAAATTTGTATCCGATCTCTAATGTGTACTCGCGAACTTATTAAAAGCGCCAATAAAGAGAATTTCTCGACGTTCTTTGTCGTAAATCAGCCAAACGAAGGGATGATTACAATTTTCGTTTTCTATTTCGATGCTCGGAGAGGATTCTGGTCCGGTGTGGATCAAGGTTGTCGCACTCACCAAGATGTCCTTCTGCGTGACCTTGACTTGAGAACGGTGCATGACATTGCCGATGCGCACACTAAGTTGATCTCCCTCAACGGTGGAAGGATCCAAATCGATCGCGTCCGGTTCCAACAATGGTTTAGCGTCTAATGCTAGCAGCAGCTCACGGATTGTCAGATTTTTCTCCACTTCGAAGGACGGCAACAATGTGAAAGGTGTTCTGACCTCTTCTGATAATGGTTTACTTCTATCTAGCACTTTGTGCAATTCGCTGAATCCCTCGCTGGTTAACAATTGCTCGATCAAAACGCAAATGTTAGTTCTGGAATCCTTATACTTGCTGATCCTACATTTGCCAGAGATTAATGAAGCAAGTCTGAACACGAATAATGATATCTGACGGCTCTGATAATAGTGTTCGTTCACGTGTATTCCCAAATTCTTATGGAAGTCTAAAATAAAGCATTATAAATATTAGTAAACTTTACAGAAAGCAATTAAGACGAGAAATACACTTGTCCTCTCCGTATAAATCATTATGCATTTTTTCGAATCCATAATGTTTTATATAAATGAAAAGTCTTATTTGAATTGAACATTAAACTATTAAAAATAAAATAATTGTCAAAGCAATATATATACACTTTTTCCTTTTAATGCAAATCAATACCAATTGATAAAATTTATGTTTTGTTTCAAAGTAATTGAAAAAAATTCTGTCATAATTTATATTATTTAAGTTAAGAGACATGAAAATATGATATACTCACAGCTAATTCTTCGTACGTCAATGCGACTTGCTGCAGTTCGTGTATCAGCTTCAGCAGCCGGTAAATATCGAAATTTTTGAAACCTGCCACGGATGACTGTCATCAATGTAAATTCGGTATCTGGTCTAATTACGGCTAAGCTCGAGGGATCACTCATGTAATCATGTACCGCATTCTTTAATACTTTATCATTAATGTAATTTGTTAAATGCTCAGAATTTCTGAACGAATCTAATTTTGTGGCTGATGTGTACATAATATGATATAATGCATCTTGTAAACATATATTAGGTGTAATAAAACAGCAAGCATCGTAACTGTAATGCTCGGGATAATCATGAGATGCATTCTGGAATAGAAAATGTCAAATTAATATTTATAAAATATTCATTTTTTCCTAAACAATATATCTATTATTTTTAAACTGCTTCTTTGGAATTTTTATTGTTGCACATATTATATGTATATGTAGCATTCGCCTTATTACTTTATTTGAATTAATCAAAGTGAAATAATGTGAAAATAATAGAGATACTTTAATGTAAAAAATTTTAGAAAATTAAACAAAAAATCTACCATTAAAATTTTGCAAAAAATTATATTTCTCTTTAATTAACACATTCAACCATTTATTCTGATTGGTCTTTCAAATTGGCGGATTCTTTTACACATTTATTTTTATACGTTATTTTATATACAAACTGCAAATTTTGATACTTTTCTATTATATTATAAAATACTGCATCTAATTCAAAAATGGGTCAGAAATATTTACCTTTGAATATTTGATATGATCGCCGTAATTCATCAAATCTTTTTTGCTGATCTCCGTTAATAGAAGAATATTTTTTAAGCGCTTCTCAATTTTACCTTTAAGCATTATATATATTATTAAAAGTCCTTCATATATGCAAGGGGGACTAAAGACAATATTTTCCTTCGGATTAATCTTCATTATATCACCCAGACATTTAAACGCAAACTGGAAACGCAGCTCTTTCACTATATTATCTGGCGTTTAAAATATATAAATAAATTGAGAATTTAAGTCAGAAGTAAGGAATATTAAGAATAGTTAGTAATTGAATTATAATAAATTAAAGTTAAAATTTATCAAAACATCTTATAAACTCGCTCAATTAAAAATATATAATTAATGTACAATTATGTATTCTATATATATTTACAACAGTGAAAGCATACCAAATCATATTTTTAAAAAATATTCTATATATATTTACAACAGTGAAAGCATACCAAATCATATTTTTAAAAAAATCTGACAAATATATATATATATATATATATATATATATATAAAACAATATACGATTAAGTTAATTATAGTTGATGCAGATTTAGAAAAAAATTACGTTAACTAACGTTAATTAATCTATTTTCAACACTTGCTATGCATTAGCCTTAATTACATTATATAGTAATATAAATTCTTTAGACTAGCGCTACAATATATATGCATAATAATAAGTAAAAAAAAAAGATATATTTACAACAAGACATAATTTAGATTTTTTTGTCGTTTCGAATTATAAATTAACTCTATAATTATATAATTATTATACAATAATTTATGAACTTACGAATTCGTGTTGCTTCTTCCGGACTCATCTTGTTTTTCATCCTGTTTCAGTTACAAACTAACAAAAATGTAGAGGAAAAAATGTGTCGTACCAAGTTAACAAATGTTTAATTTGACATCTTTGGTCTTACTGTCTTGCTTGCGTATTAATAATAATTAGAGCTGCTATGTAATGTAACTTTAATGAGAATTAAGACGAATATGAAATTATTTTCTTCTTTTGGAATATATATTTTGCCGGATATTCTTTAATATAATTTTATATCTAAAACTGTCTCTCGCTCGATTCTTCGTAGACTGAAGGTAAATGTTCGAACAGAATCCTAATATATATAGCAACACAATCACACCCGTACACAGATAACAATATACCAAAACATATCATTTTACTAACATCAAGAATACAAAATTTAGTTATAATTATATCAATTTTTATTATTATTAATATTTATGATTAATAATTATTTATAATTAAATTTTTTTTACAATTATACACACCAATTATACATTACACATGTAATAATATTATAAAAACATAAATTAATAAGCAAACGCACAAATACATACACACACATATATGCATATAGGGTACGTGAAATATAAAATAGTTAAACATTTATCGATGTTGTTAATATTGGACAATAAAAAAATGAAATAAATAAAATATTTTCTAAAAAAATTGAATTATAATGCATATTGAGCTGTGGCAACATTATAACAGAATTAAAATAGAGTCAAGTACATCGCGTTGTTACACATATTTAAAAGAAAAAGATGTGTTTATCTTTTTTCTCTTTTAAATATTGATACCACAATTAACATTCTAACAATTTTGTAAGCAATATATAATATGTATATGTATGTATACGTATGAATATGTATTTATAAGTATGTGCATGCAGGTATATATATGAGTATTTATTTTTACTGGTTTATCGAAATTTATAAGTTATGCACATAATCAAATAATAATATCAATACTTTTTAATATAAGTTTTGTTTCATATCTTTACCAGTAGATAAGTACTTAAAATACAATTTTTATTTTAATATACTTATTGGAAAAGTAAAAAATAATAAAACGATAAAATTCAAATTATAGCATTAATTAATCGAATAGTACGTTTTATATATATATATGTATATTAAAAAAAAATATACAATAATTTATGAACTTACAAATTTGTGTTGCTTCTTCCAGACTCATTTTGTTTTTCATCCTAAAAAAATATGTCAAATATATATAATATATAATATATATATATATATATATATATTTTATATATATATATATATATATTATTTTTTCAGAATGAAGAAAAAGATGAGTCTGGAAAAAATATTTTTTTCTCAACAGTTGTTAAAGCATATACATATATATATTTTTATACAACTGTTGAGAATACAGGCTTTTATTTTTCATAGTTTTTGCAAATTTGTAAAATTAATACAAACGCGCATTACATTTTGTTTTAATTTTCGCAATTTTTACCATTAAAACAAAGGCGCACAATAAATTAAAATAACGAAACAATTATTTCGTTAGCCCCTCTAAAATTTGAACAGAAGTTATTTATATAGTTGTATATTGCGCACGAAATACAATGCATGTCAATTCAAATCATCAAAAGTTTAAGTCGCATGAGTGGTAAAGACAGATTCGTCAATTACATATATCATTTTGCAATACTTAACTACAGATCTGTTATATAAAATCATTTCAAATTGTATATTCTCTTCGTGTATCCTCTGAATTAAATATGGTATCCGATCTTTAACGTGAACAGGAAGCTGCACTCGTGAACTTATTAAAAGCGCCAATAAAGAGAATTTCTCGACGAAACTTATCATAAATCAGCCAAATGAAGGGATGACCGAAATCGTTTTGGTCTATTTCGATGCCCGAAGAGGTCTCTAATCCGCTGTGGATTAAGGTTATCGCACTCGCCGAGATGTCCTTCTGCGTGACCTTGACTTGAGAGCGGTGCATGACATTGCCGAAGCACACTACGGGCAGGATTCCTTTAACGGTTGAAGGATCCATAAATATAGCGTCGGGCATCAACAATTGTTCAGCTCCTAATCCTTGCAGCAGCTCACGCATTGTCAGATCTTTCTCCACCTCGAATTTCGGCAACAAATTGTGTTCGGTGAGAAGTGTTTCGACCTCTCCTAATAATGGTGCACTTCTATCTAGTACTTTGTGCAACTCGCTGAATCCGTCGCTGGTTAACAGTTGCTCGACCAAGACGCGAATGTTGCTTCTGGAATTCTTATAATTGCTGATCCTACATTTGCCTGAGATTAATGAAGCTGGTCTGAGCACAAATAGCGATATGTTGCGATGCTCATAGAAGTACTCGTTCACGTACATGCTTAAATTCTCATAGAAGTCTGAAAAAAGGATCATAAATATTAGAAAACTACAGAACGTAGATAAGGTATATAAAACTGAAATACATTTGTCCTCTCCGTATAAAACATCATTCATTATTCAAAATTCATAATATTTTATATGAATCTTTAACACGTAAACACATTTTAATCAAACATTGAACAATTAAAAATAAAATAATTGTCAAAGTGGCGAAAACCAAAATTATATCATTATCTCATTTTCAAAAAAAAAGATACAATTGCAATTTTATTTATTCTCAAGATAGTTAAATTCTTTAAGAAAAATATTAAACAATTAAAAAGAAATTTTTTCATATTTAAAAAAAACAATTGCAATTTTATTTATTCTAAAACCAGTTAAACTTTTTAATTATATAATTAAATAATATATTAATATAATTAAAAAAATTAAACTTTTTAATAATATCTTTTTAATAATTTCAAAAATTTTATTTCAAATTTATTTATTGTAAAAAGAGTAAATTTTCTATAATATTTAACACTTCAATTTATATATTAATTTTTTTTTTCTTTTAATATTTGCGCACCAACTGACAAAAAATTTATATTTTGTTTCAAATTAATTGAAAGAATTATATCAAAAATTTAAATTATGTATAAGTTAGGTAAAATATAAATAGTGCTCACAGCTAATTTTTTGTGCATCAATAAGACTCTCTACATCTGGAGAATCAACTGCAGCAGCCGCTGAATCTTGAAATTTTTTAAACCTGCCGGTGATAGATGTCATCAAAACAAATTCAGTATCTTGTTTGACTACGGTTAAGCTCGATGTATCGCAAAAGTAGTCATTAACCGCTTTCTTTAATACTTTATTATTAATGTAATTTATTAAACACTCAGAATTTTCGAACAAATTTAAGTTTGAGACTGATGAAAACATAAAAGGAAATGATTGCTGATGTAAACGTATATTAGGTTTAATAAAACATCTAACGTCCTGACTGTAATGGGGAATGTTGATATGATCCACAGATGCAATCTGAAATCGAAAATATCGGAATTAATGTTTATGAGATATTCATTTCTTTCTAAACAATAGATCTATTATTTATAAACTGCTTCTTTCGAATTTTTATTCTTGCAAACATTTAAGTGTAACCATATTTGCAAGGTTACTTTATTTCAATTAATCAAAATAAAAAATGTGAAAATAATAGATATTTTAATAAAGAAAATTTCTGAATTTAAAATAAATCTATTATTAAAGAACTCATTAACAAATTTATGATGTGACAAAGAGTTGAATTGTAATTTTGCAAAAAATTATGTTTCTTTTTTATTAATTATTTACTTATTATTAATCTACAAATAAAAAGGCAATAAGAGCTAAATAAGTTCTAAACTAGAATTATATTTGTGAAAAGATTTATAACATAAATTATTAAATATTATACAGAAGTAAATTCGATTCGTCGAACAATCGAATCGAATTTACTTCTGTATAATATTTAATAATTTATGTTATAAATCTTTTCACAAATATAATTCTAGTTTAGAACTTATTTAGCTCTTATTGCCTTTTTATTTGTAGATTAAAATTTTCTAAAAAGCTGTTACAAATTATATTACTTATTATTAGTTTTTCAAATCGGCGGAGTTTTCTACAATAATTTTTACATGTTACATTATACACAACTGCAAATTTTGACTTTCCCATTATAGAATACAACATCTAATGCGTCAGGAATATTTACCGTGGATATTGTGGTAAAATCGCTGTAATTTATCAAATCTTGTTTGCTGATTTCCGTTAATAGAAGAATATTTTGTAGGCGTTTCTCAATATCATCTTTAACCATTATATATATTATTAAAAGTGCTTTATATATGCAAGATGGACTAAAGACAATATTTTCCTTCGGATTGATCTTCATAATATCATCCAGACATCTAAACGCAAACTGGAAACGCTTCTCTTTCATTATATTTTCTAGCATATAGAACAGATAAATAATTAAAAAATTAATATAAAAAAAAGGAATATTAAGAGTAATTATGATAATTGAATTGTAGTAAATTAAAATTAAAATTTATAAATACATCTTATAAATTCTTTCAACTAAAAGTACATATAATAAAAAAATGTAAAAATTAAAAGCATAATGTACCAAAATTTATTCGACATTTATTTTGAACACTTAAAGCAAAATTTTATTACAACTTATATTTAATATATATTGAAATCAAAATAATGAAATCATTAATATACATATTAAGACCATCAAAATATGAAACAATAAACAAGTTATACTTTGCAATATTTATATCTGTTTATAACGTTCTTCCAAATATACATTCTGCCTTAAAACCTGACAAAGTCATACTTGAAAATTAAACTTGTGTACGTATATATAAAACGCTATACGATTGGTTAAATTATAGTTGATGCACATTTAGAAAAAAATTACATTAGTTAATCTAATTGCAAGACTTGTCAAATCATAGCCATTAAATTATATCAATAAATAAATCTTTAGACAAATGCAACAATGTATAAAATAATATACTAGTAAATGAAAAAAACACTTTCAAAGCAAGATATTATATTTTGTATTATTGCTTCGATAAATTAACTCTATATATAATTATATGCATAATTTTTATAATCCATGTACATACCAATTCTATATGCTTCTTGCAATTTGTATTCTTGTAATGAACTCGTCTGGTTTCCCATCTTGCTTTAATTACGAAATAGCAAAAGCAAATACAAAAATGTGTCTTACGACGTTTGCAAATGTTTTATTTAACAGCTTTGATCGAAATATTACTTAACTATTGCAGTCTCACTCGTATTGCTAATTAGCGTTGCTATAGGATATAATACAATATATAATATTGCGATAATAATTAAACCAAATGTGAGATCAATTTGTCCTTTTGTATACCTTTTCGACTGAAATTTTTTATGTTATATTCAAATCTGATACCGTTCTCTTACTTGATTTTTCGTAGACTAAAGATGTCCGTTCTATCAAAATCATGATATATAAACATGAACACATTTCATATACAAATACACATAAAGAAGACAAGAAAACATATCACTCAATATTATGTAAAATTCCAAAATTTATTTATACTTATATAGTTTAACTAAGTTATAGTCTGCAATATTTATACTAATAAAAACGTTCTTTCAATTATACTTCTTGCCATGATAGCAAAGTCACACTTTAAAATTAAACTTGTCTGTATATGTATATAAAATGCTATACAATTTGCTAAATTATACTTGATGCAAATTTAGATCAAAAATTTTTAAATACAAGTTTTTTTTTCTGGCTTCTCGCGTCACGTCATAACAATATTTGCTTGTATAAAAGTTTCACAATTTATACGTACAAAATAAGACAGGTTCCTACAAAAGATTGCATAAAGGAATATTAGTGAGCTTGCAGAAATAAGTTTAGAAGTCTAATAAAAAAGCTATGGCTATGAGAGCACAGCCTATATTCTTTATATTAAATTCTGATAGGATAATTAAAATTCTTACAATTTTATAAGCAATATTAAAATATGGACACAATGATACATATAAGTATTGTTAAATATCGAAATAAACAATTTTTTCGTTTATAAACTGTTTTAGCATAGAATACGAATAAATTGATTTAATGAAATATATGACAGAAACAATATACATAGATGCATATACGTACATACAAACACTCATACACAAGTGCTTAAATTATGATGTATAAATATTTATATATACTTACATAAAAATATACTTATATAAAAATGTCTTTATATGTATGTGCATATGTGTACCTTTGAGAACGTATTTTAAATAATTTATCAGAACTTATAAAATATACATATTGTTACCTGATAATATCAACGCTTACTAATGTAAATTATGCTTTATGTCCTTATCAATAACTTAGAAAGATGAAAAATTATAAAATATTGAATTACATTGAAAAATAGATTAATTATAATCGAGTAACATCTACTCTATATATAATATTTTACATACATATTTTTTATACAACTTGCATGCTCAATTTTTCATTGTAGTCTTAAAAAAAAAACAGTATTAAAAATATAAAAAATTACATAAGTTGTTGAGAAAGATAAAACTAGAAAAACATGCATTTTTAAAAATTTATTATATTTAATAGTCTTAATGGAAATGTTTACAGTCTGAAAAATGTTTTACGTAAAACCACATTTTGATCAAATGTTGGGCAATTAAAAATAAAATAATTGTCAAACGGTGAAAATCGAAATTATATTTTTAATTTTGAAAAAAACATTTAATTATATTTTATTAATTTTATAATTTATTTTTTTATATTTAATTTTTTAATTCAAATTTGTTTATTTTCTCATTAATGTATGGATATCCGGGTAGAAACTTACAATTAGTGTCTTTGACAAATACCAACGCGACAAATTTCTTATAGCCACTGTTAAGCATCAAACATCTTTTTTTTATTATATATTTTTTACTATAACTGTTATTATATATTTTTCACTTACTATTATATATTGGTTAAATATTATATATTTTTATTATATATATTTTATTATATATTTTTCACTTTTTGTTATATATGTTTTAAATATTATATACTTTTATTATATATTTTATTATATATTTTAAACTTTTATTGGGTACCCGGTGACAAGTTTATTGAAAATTAATTTTAAGCAGTGTTTTCTTTACAAAACACAATATGCTTTGTTTAGGAATAATAAAAAGTTATATTATAATAAAATTTATATTATGTAAGTTAAATAACATGAAAATATGGCGTACTCACAGCTAATGAATAAATAGTTTATAATTGGTATAACATATTGAGGATTCAAATTCTGGAATTCGCAACAGATGTAGGTAATTAAAAGAATATCATTAACTTGTTCACTCTTGGATAATCCCACGGGATAATGAAAGCATTCCTTTTTTATCGCTCTGCCTATTAATTCATTAACGTAATCTACTTTCAATGCAGAATTTTTATTCGCATCTAAACGAGTGATTGGTGTGTTAATAAAACGACGTAGTACACTATCTATTTCCGAATCATCTGTTTCATATTTCATCCAATACATAATGTTATGAGAGCACAATGAATGTTCCGGATAAACCACCAATTTTTTCTGCAACCAAAAATATCAAATAAAAAAATAAGATTTTTATATCATATTCCCAGTCATCAAATACTAATCATTTACAAAAATTGCTTCAAATTATTATTGGCGCAAATATTGTTTTCATAGATGCCTGTATATTCTTCAAAACAAAGTTTCTTTATTTTAAGAAATCAATATGAAAAAAAGATGATTAAAGGGTCTTTCATTTAAAACTAATTGCTGAGAAAAAAATTTAATTGTGACGAAGCTTCAAATTTTAACTTTGGAAAAAAATTTATTTTTCTCAACGCAATTAACTTTATTAATCTTTCAGATAAGAGGAGTTTATATAATTGCTTTTACATATTATTTTATACATAAACAGCAAATTTCGGCTTTTTTCCATAATGAAATGTATTATTTAATGCAAAAATACGATAGGATTGTTTACAGTTGACTCTTTTTTACTATCGCAGTAATCGATCAAATTTGCTTTGCTGATCCCGTTTAAAAAAAGAATATTTTTGAGACGATTTGCCATTTCTCCCCTTTCTCCTTTAATCAGTATACTTGTTAGGAAAAGACCCTCATATATGGAAGGCGGACTAAAGACAAAATTTTTATCCGGACTGACTTTCATAACTTCATGGAGACATTTGATCGCGAAATTGAAACGCCCCTTCTTTAGTTGAGTTTCTAGGAAAAAGAATAATAGATAAGTAAGTAAAAGATCAAATTCAGAAGAAAAAAACTAAAATAAAGTCAACAGCATGTAATATATTAAAAATTAATCGACAATTATTTTTAACGCGCATAGCTAAATTCTATTATAACTCATATTTAATATAAACATATTTAAAATAAACATACAACTGAATCAACAATAACTATATAAGAACACTTGAAGCAGTAAAAAAAGGAAAATAACTTATGAAATGTGTTTAACAATATGACTATGGTTTGAACACCGTTTCTTTAATAACGAATTTTACTTACATTTAAAAAGTCTATGCAAAACTTAAAATCGATTAATTTTATTATTAATAAATCTTGAAAGAAATATTTAATGATAAATAATAAAGAAATTACATTCTACAGTAATTATATCTAAAATTCTAATGATCTTTTCTTCTTTCCTGAAAGCTGACTTATTGTTAGTCATATTTTAAACTTCAATTTATTGTGCAATATATATATATATATATAACGTTTTACAATTCCCTAAATTATAATCGAGGCAGATTTAGAAAAAAATTATGGTTAGTCAACCTAATTGCAAGACTTGTTGTAACAGCAAGCCATAGTTATTAAATTACATAGAAATACCAATTCTTAAGTTTCTTCAACAATATATAAAATAATAAATAAAAGCAGTAACGTTTTTATTATACTTTATACTTTAGATTCTTAACTTCTTGATAAATCAACTCGATAAATATATAATTTCATAGAATAATATTTAAACTTACCAATTTCTCTTGCTCTCTCCTCACTCATTACGTTTTCCATTCTTTATTGTTATGAAATAAAAATTCAAAAACAAAAGTGTATGCCACAAAATTTGCAAATTTTATTTAACAGTTTGAATCGCAATATTATTTAGCAATTGCAGTTTCATTCAAGTATTGCTAATTAGAGTTGCTATATGATGTAATATTTGCAATGATATTTGAGGCAAATGTAAGATTATTTATTCTCTTTTAGGTATAAATACTTTCTTTTTCGCCTAAAATTTTGTAATATAATTTTCAAATTTTAATCCGAGCTTTTCCTCGATTCCTCGTAAACTAAAGATAATCTATCAAAACAATAACATATTCACAAAAATACAAACAAATTCACTCACGGATACTTAAACAGAACAAAACATATAATTTAATTTTAATGCCAAAAATTGAAAATTTATTTATAATTATATAATATTACATCTCACTTTGCGTAATACAATTATAAGAATATATAGTAATAGATAGACATACATATATGTATATATGTATACAAGTACATATATAGCGTACATCTAATGTAAAAGAATAAAAATTCATCGATTCTGTTAATGTTGGACAATTTAAAAGGATCTAAATAATATTTTACAAAAAAATTATATTATAATGCACAAAACGCTATACAATTTTATAACATAATTAAAATGAAGTTAATGACATCGCATTAATGACACACATATTTGAGAAAAAAACGTTCATTTATATTTCTTTTTATTAAAATAAATACAATCATTAACCAATTTGGCTATGAGAGCACAGCCTATGTTCTTTCTATTAAGTTCTGATAGAAAATTAACATTCTTACAATTTTATAAGCAATATTAAAATATGGACACAATGATACATATAAGTATTGATAAATTTCGAAATAAACAATTTTTTCGTTTATAAATTGTTTTAGCATAAAATACGAATAAATTGATTTAATGAAATTTATGACAGAAACAATATACATAGATGCATATACGTACATACAAACATTCATACACAATAAGTGCTTAAATTATGATGTATAAATATTTATATATACTTACATAAAAATATACTTATATAAAAATGTCTTTATATGTATGTGCATATGTGTGTATATATGTATACATATATGTATGTGTACCTTTGTGTCCATAAATAATACGTCATAATTTTTATGTAATTATATCCTTATGTGCATTACTATCTTAATCGTGCATTTTTTTGTTTAATTCAATATTTTTCTACTCAGTTTTTTAACAATTACATTAATGTTTAAACTTTTGTCAGTTTAATTTCTATTTTAAAATCAAATTGATTAGCATAATTACACTTTTAATATATTTTATGCATCACCTTTTGTAAATTACATATAATATTCAAAACTAAAATTTATATACGAGATTATATATAAAACATTACAGAAAAAAATATTTATGTTATTTGTATAATTATATATAGGAGAGTCAATCAGCAATATATGAAATTATATACAAAGTAATAAAATGATATATATATATAAATAATTATATATACAATTATATATATAAACAATTATATATATATACGTAATTTTATATATTTTTTATATAATTATACATTATGACAAATAATTACATACAAAAAAATTATTATCAGGATACACAATAAGTATAAATATAAACAAAATATTTATACATATGGATATGTATGTACATATATGTATCCTTATATATTTTCAGTGCTTTATAAAATATACATATTGTTACTAAATAATATCAATGCTTACTAATGTAAGTTATACTTCATCGCCTTATAATGAGTAAGTTAAAAAGACAAAACCATTTTGCTCGGCACTATTACAAGTGCCGACATAGAGAATTTCTTCTTGTAGTGTGTCATAGATCAGCCAGAGAAAAAATTCATTGCAATTTACGCTGACTACTTCGGTGTTTGCAGAGGAGTCTTCTTCCCTGTGCATCAAGATCATCGAGACCACATCGCTCCCATTTTTTGACATATCTACAATTTCAAATTTGGGTTTATCGATAGAATTTCAAGAAGACTCGTCGATCCGCCGCTTTTTGCTTGGCGAGCAGCCTGATGTACTTGGCATATCCGCCGATACAGGTTTAGTAACACGCTCGGTATTATTACAACTGCCAACATAGAGGACGTCCTCATAAAATGGTTGAGCGATCATCCAGATGACTGGATTATTGCAATTTATGTCGACAATATTGGAATTCGAAGGAGGGTCTTCTCCTTTGCTGCTAATCAATGTCGTCGCATGCACGACCACTTCTTCACTTGTAGCCTTAATGTGAGAACGATGCACGGCATTGCGGATTTTCACACGGGAGTTATCCCCAAATATAGTATCCAGTTCGATCATTTCGGACGTTAATAATGGTACATTTAATGTTTCGAGAAGCTCACGGATTGTCAGATCTTTCTCCAACTCGAAAGGCAAAGCATGCATAGAATTTGTTGTTGTAGTACTGTCTATCGCACCTGGTGCGTTACATGTTAACACATTGCGCAGTTCTCTGACTCCCTGCACGGTCGACAATCTTTGGGTAAAATTTAAAAGGTCAGCGTGGCTGATGTTCTGAGTGATCTTCCAATCTGAAAATAAGTTTGTTAAATTAACAAATATTTAGTTCAAATGGATCAATTATTTGAAACAAATAAATATTTATTTGTTTTGAAAAGGATTTTCTTATATTAAATAAGTATTTTTTATATCAAATAAATATTTAATTGTTTCAAATAAATGATATATTTAGATGTATTAAATTAAATATTTGTTAATTTAACAAACCTGTTTTTTTATTGCACTTTTCGGTTGACGAAGCAGGTGCGAAGATATATAGCGACAAATTTGATTTTATGTCAAATAATTCGGTCACGTGAATGTCCAATCGTGGATAAAAATCTAAAAACAATATTAAAAATGTAGATAACTGTATAAATATAGTGCTGATATAAAAATCCCGAAATACATTTGTTCTTTACGATTAGAACATTATACATTTTAAAAAATTCATATTACATTAATTTCGCTAAAGGAAACTTTTCTTTCTCGTAAACACCATAAACTTTTTATTAATCTTTTATTTTGGCGGAGTTTACACAATTATTTCTATGTTATTTTACACAAAAACTGTAAATTTTTACTCTTCTCCATGATAGAATATATTATATGTAATGAAAGAAATGCATCAGTAATAATTATCTTTCTGTTTTTTTACTCTTCTGTTGTTTTATAATAGCAATAGTATTACGTTCCGAAATAAATGTTTTTTACGTAAACACATTTTGATAAAGCGTTCAACAATTGAAAATGGAGTAACTGTCAAAGCGGTAAAAATTAGAATTACATTTTTAACAATTTTAAAGAGAGAGAGAGAGAGAAACATTTATTTACAATTATATTTATTCTTTCTTTTATATTTAATGTTTCAATTCAATAATTATTTACATTTTCATTAATATAATGATATAATATAAAGATATTAATTGAATTTTTTCGACAAATTCCAACTGTTACATGTTTTTTACAGCAGCTGTTAAGCATTGAACATCTTTATCATATTACGTCAGAGACGACAAAATTTTACAAAGTATAATATTAATATTTTAACTTTTATTATGTACCCGGACAGAAGTTTATTGAAAATTAAATTTTGAGGTAGTGTTTCCTTCAAAAAACATAATATATTTTATTTAGAGATAATAAAAAAGGTCACATTATAAAAAGTTTTACACTATGTATGCCAAATAAAATGAAAATGATAATTATTTTAATTGTTAGAAACTTACAATTTAAAATATATATATATTTTTATATCTCTTTTATAGTTTATATTTCTTTATAACTACGTTTACATAAGCAATCTAAAACTAATATTATCTACAAGTTATCTAGATAAACCATCATATAATTGTTATCTTTTATCTATATATATTTTAAACAACATTATCTTCACACATCTTATCTAAGTTAATATTTTATCTTATCTTTATTTGGCTAATTTTAGCTAAATAATTTAAATTTTATAAAATCATCTAAGCACAATATAGATTATATATGTTAAATAAAATGAAGATATATGTGATACTTACAGCTCGTAATAAGTCGAATTGTTTTTGTGGCAGCAAAATCGAATTTGTTACTGATAGAGGTCATCAAAATAATATCTTGTTCGTCATCAGGTAATGTTATGCGCTCATTAATTAATCCTTCTACCGGTCTGTTTAATAATTTATTAACGTGGTTTATTTTTGCCTCACAACTTATGTACTGTTTTGAGTTGATCATTGGATTGTTAAAGAAATAAAATATTGTCTCACCGAGTTTAGATGGACATTTTTTTTTGTTAAGGTCCATCCAACATCTAACGTCATAATTGCAATTCTCGGAATAGGGTTTCCATTTTAGCTGAAACCGAATATATAGAATTAATGTTTGTAACATATTCACTTTTTCTACATAATGGACAACAATTATTAATAAATCGCTTCATTCAAGTTTTATTTTTTGTTTGCAATTATTGTATTTATATGTTAGCATATATATTTTTACAGTATATATATATATATTAGTATATATTTAACACGAAAAAAGCCAAAATTATAGATTTTTCGGATAAGAAAAATTTCTAAAATTGAAGAAGCTATTGTTACAAAAATTGGTCACTGACAAATTTAAATTGTGACAAGGCGTTGAATTTTAATTTTGCTAAAACATTTTCTGTCAATGCAATAAAACTTTTAATAATCATTCAGATTGACGGTGTTTACATAATAAATTTTATATGGCGGAATATATCATACAATGCAACAATGCGTCAAGAATATTTACCTTTTTGTCTGTTCTATAAGAATAATAGTTAATAAAATCTGTTTTGCTGATGATATCCATGTATTCTGGTCCTAAATAAAGAATCATTTTCAGGCGCTCCGAAATTTCACCTTTACTCAGAAGAAATGTCAGAAAAAGTGCATCATGTAGGCAAGCCGGACTGAACACAAAACTTTTATTCTGATTGGCACCCATGACCTTATGCAGACACTCCATCGCAAAAGCTAAACGTCCTTTCTTTATTGTTTTTTCTAGTGAATAGAATAGATACAGAATAAATAATAAACTTAAGAAAAAAAATTAATATTAAGTAAAGCTATAGTAATTTAATTATAATAATTTGCAATAAAAAATATAAATGAATATCTTAAATTAACAATTTAAAATATTTATTTATATTATTTATTGTAATTTACTATAATTAAATATTTTTAATTAAACATATGTTAAAATTAAAAGCGTAATGTACTGATACATTTTTGATAATTATTTTAAACGCGTAAAATAAAATTTTATTATAACTCACGCTTAAGTTTAAAATCACAAAACAACAAAATCAATAATGTATATGTGAAGACACTCGGGACTATAAAAAATTAGTAAAATAACTAATGTGCTGTTATCAATATTTAACAACAGTGCTACGTTTGAACGTCGATAAACATGACAAATAAAGAACCGGCAATTATATTTTGAAAAATTGTTAATATACAAAACTTAAGTCGAGATCGACGAATTTTATTGTTCAAAAATCTTTAATATTTAACTGTAATATTTAAAGACACAAAATAAAAAGTTTTATTCTGCAATAATTATATCTAAAATTCTAATGTTCTTATTGCGTTTATATGTTTATATATTTAAAACGTTGTTCTATTATTTTAATAATAATTGATACAATTTTAGAAAGAAATTACGTTAATCTATCCAAGACCTGTCATTAGCTATTAAATTACAATACATAGAAATGAATTTATTGGGTAACAATACATAATATAAAAATAAAAGCATAAACATTTTTATATTACTTTATATTTTAAATTATTATTTTTTTGATAAATAAACACAATAATTACTAAATTTTATACAATACTATTTAAACTTACCAACTTCTTTTGACCTCTCATCACTCATCTCATTTTTCTCTCGGTCCATCCTGTTTTAGTTATGAAATAGCAATTGTCAAGAACAAAAGAATGTGCTACAATATTAGCAAATTCTAATTAACAGTCTTGATAGCAATATAATTTAGCAATTGCCGTCTCGCTCGCGTCTTGTTAATTAGCGTTGATATAAAATATAAGTTGCGCGACAATAATTTAGGCGAATGTGAGATTATTTTAATGTATTTTCTCTCTCGTTCGTGATTCTTTTGTATAGTGTCAAATCAGGAAGTTTTCTTGCTCGGTTCTTCGTAGACTGAAAATAACTGTTCTAGCAGAATCATAATATAAACTCACGAAAACAAACACTCATGTACGGATACACATAAAGAAGACATTAAAACATATCATTTATTATTGATGTTTAATATTCAAAATTTATATATAATTATATAAATACATGTCATCTTACATTTTGTAATACAATTATAAAAATATATAGTAATAAGTAGACATACATACATGTGTGTGTATATATATATATATATATATATATATACAGGGTGTTCGGTAACAGGTGGGCCAAAATGTAAGGAGTGATTCTACATGATAAAATAAGACGAAAATCAAGTATGACAAAATTGCGTTCGAGACTTCGTTTATTAATTATAAATATTTTACACTTTGCAAAATATACATCAACTGTTACGATGTAAGTTTTTGTATATTTATGCGTCACAGTGTATTTTGACGGCGACTCTACCGATGTACCTTACGCACGCCAAATATCGGAAAATTGCCGTGCGTCAGGCGCCCTTAATGCGAAGTTTAAAATATTTATAATTAATAAACAAAGTCTCGGACGCAATTTTGTCATTCTTGATTTTTGTCTTATTTTATCATGTAGAACCACTTCTTACATTTTGGCCCACCTGTTGCCGAACACCCTGTATATATATTTGTAGCGTACGTCTAATATAAAAGAATAAAAAATTCATCGATTCTGTTAATGTTGAAAATATATCAAAATAATATATTTTATAAAAAAATTACATTATAATGCATAGAACTGTGCTACATTATAATAAAGTTGAAATAAAATTAATGACATCGTATTGTTACACATATTTGAGAAAGAAAGGTTTAATTATCTTTCTTTCTATTAAGTTTTGTTAGAATAATTAATATTCTTATACAATATTATAAGCAATATTGAAATATATACACAATACATAAGTATTGTTCAATGCATAAATATTTTTAAATTTTGAAATAAACAAGTTTTTTTTTATAAATTTGTTTTAACATAGAATACGAATAAATTGATTTAATGAAAATAATTATATGTATCTTTCGGGACGTATTTTTAGTAATTTACCGAAATATACATTTTGTCACAAATAATAATAACAATACTTTCTAATGTAAGTCATGCTTTATCTTCTTATCAGTGAATTAGTAAGGCGAAAAAGTATAATACTCTAAATCCCAAATTATAAAATAGGTTAATTATAATTATGTAACATCTATTTTATGTATATACATATATACACATATATATATATATATATATATATATATATATATAATGCTATACGATTGCCTAAGATACTTGATATAATTTAGAAAAAAAGTTAGTCAATCTAATCGCAATAAGATCTGCCAAGTAAATTGCTATTAAATTTTATGGAAATATAAATCCTTGATACAACAATTTATAACATAATGAATAAAAGAAGAAACATTTTAATGTTACTTTATATTTTTAATTATTACTTTTTCAATAAATCGACTCTATAATTTCATAATTTTACAATAATTTTTAAACTTACCAACTTCTCTTGACTTCTCGTCTCATCTTGTTTTTCCATTCTATTTTAGTTATAAAATAGTAATTATCAAGAAGTAACCTTGTTAACTTCAAATCTGTATAATTCAAAAAGTACTTAATGAAAAAATGTTTTATTATAGTGTTTTGGAAAGCTCTCGAGATAAGCTATAAGAATATGCAATAAAAAATAGGAGGCAAAATGCATTCTAACTGAAGATATTAGGAGGATCCGATACTTTTCGATGACCCTGTATGTATATACACACATATTTAGCGTACGTCTAATATCAGAAAGTCAAAAATTCATCGAATCTATTAATGATGGACAATAAAAATATATCTAAATAACATATTTTATAAAAAAAAGGTAAATTATAATGCATAAAACTATACTACTTATAACAAAATTGAAATAGATTTAATGATATTGCATTGTTACACATATTTGAGAAAGAAAGATTTAATTATCTGTTTTTTAAACAGACAACTTTAAAAAATACGGGCTTTCTGGTTTTTATTTTTAGAATATTATAAATTTATTGCATGCATACTGTTATGTGGGTTGATGTAATCCGATTCAACTACACCGTGATTTTATATATGTTTTGTATTGTCTTTATTATTACTTAATTCACGAACTATAAGTCCGTGTATACTGTGCTTTTAGTGTTTCCATATAACTCTAATCGTTAGCTACTTTTAGCTTAGTACGCTAAAATCAGAACAGAACCGAGAAGAACTGTGTCGAACTGACAATCGTTCTCTTTCTTCCAGGATCCACTATCTCTTCTCTTGCTTATTCTAATAACGCCTCATCGGCCTGCCTGATCGTGGTTTAAAAACTATTGGTTTGTCTTCGGCTATTTGGTATATAATTACAATATAACTACAATATAATATATGTAATATTAAAAATGTTACATCTATGAGTGGGAAATTACAACTAACATATACGTTACATGTAACATGCTTAAGTATATAACATTTATATACTGTGTTTGCTGGGTATCTGTCGATACAATTTGATAATCGGTGCAGGCACTATTATTACAACTGCCGACACAGAGAATTTCTTCTTGCAGTCTGTCGTAGATCAGCCAGACGAAAGGTTTACAACCTTTTCTATTTGCCATCCACAGAGGCATTCTCCACCGCTACGGATCAAGGTCACTGCGCCTAGAACCACATCATTTCTTGTAGCTCTTATGTGAGAACGGTGCGAAACATTGTTGATGTACACCTCGGGACCATTAATCATCCACGGATGACATGATCGGCATTTAGTTTGCAATTCGAGCATTTCGGACATCACCAATTTTTCGACGTTTATTGATTTTAATAGATTACGGACTGGCACATTTTTCTCCACCTCGAAAAAAAAACGAAAAATTTTGGGAATATGTAAATTCTTTTAATCTCGATGCTCTACTATTTCTTAACAGCTCGCGCAAATTGTTCATTTCTTTGTTGGTCGACATTCGTTGGATCAAATAGAAAAGATCATTGCTGCTAATGTTCTCAATGATCTTCCATCCACCTGAGCCTAACACAGCAGGTAGGAACGTAAATAACGAAATGTTGGCATTATTATAGGGTATGTCCATCACATACATACATGCTCAGTTTTTCATGGTAGTCTAAAAAAAACGTTAAACCTATACTGAAAAAAATATTTGTATAAAAAAACAAGGTTATACTGGCCTTTTTTCGACCCAGCATAATCATGCGATACTACTAGCCATATGGAATATTGAATATGTTTTTGTTATATAAATATATTATTATATATATTAACAAATTACTTTTAGATATAAACCCGAAAGCAATACTTATTAAAAATAAACGTAAACGATATTCTCTCTACATAACGTTCTGTTTAGGATTTAATTGAAAGAATAGATTATAAAAATCTTGTTATGTATGTTAAATGAAATAAAAATATGGCGTGCAATTACAGCTTATAATTTGATTGTTTCTAATAGTCGATACATTTGATGCTTTAGCTTGATGAGCCGATGAATTACGGAATATGAAGACTTCGTAGACTGAAAATAACTGGTTCATTGGAATCATAAAATATATACACACGAACGCAAACTGTCTCTTATACAGATACATAGAAAAGGAAGACATCAAAAGAAATCATTTATTATTGTCTAATATTCAAAATTTATTTATAATTATATAATAAAAAAAAATACACATATATGTACATGTATATATATTTATATACATATATGTATGTATATATATATATATATATATATATATATATATATATATACATAGCGTATGGCAAATATAAAGAAACTAAAAAATTCATTAATTCTGTTAATGGTGTTACATCCTGGTAAAAAAAATTTTTATGTATATAATTATTTTATGTATATAATTATACATATAAAATATGTCCATAAATAATTAGTTATAATTATATGTAATTATATCTCTATATGCATCACTGTAACATTTTAATTATGCATGTTTTAATTTAATTTAATATTTATGTACTCATTTTTTTAACAATTACATTAATGTTTGAACTTTAATCAGTTTGATTTTTTATATTAAAATTAAATTAATTAGCATAATTACACTTTCAAAATATTTCGTGCGTCACCTTTTGTAAATTACATATAATATTCAAAACTAAAATTTATATACGAGATTATATATAAAACATTACAGAAAAAAATATTTATGTTATTTGTATAATTATATATAGGAAAGTCAATCAGCAATATATGAAATTATATACAAAGTAATAAAATGATATATATATATATATATATATATAAATAATTATATATATAATTATATATATATATATATATATACGTTTTTTATATACTTTTTATATAATTATACATTATGACAAATAATTACATACAAAAAAATTATTATCAGGATACACAATAAGTATAAATATAAACAAAATACAATATTTATACATATGTATAAATATATTAATATACTTATTAAAATTCGCAAATGCTAATTAGCAGCTTTGATCTTAATATTATTTAGCAATTGCCGTCTTGCTCGCTTATTGTTAATTAACCTTGCTATATTGCTTATAATTTTTACAATGATAATTGAGACACATGTGAGATTATTGTATCATTTTTATGTATCTTCTATTACTTGAGATATTCCTCGTAAACTAAAGATAATCTATCAAAACAATAACATATTCACAAAAATACAAACAAATTCACTCACGGATACTTAAACAGAACAAAACATATAATTTAATTTTAATGCCAAAAATTGAAAATTTATTTATAATTATATAATATTACATCTTACTTTGCGTAATACAATTATAAGAATATATAGTAATAGATAGACATACATATATGTATATATGTATACAGGTACATATATAGCGTACATCTAATGTAAAAAAATAAAAATTCATCGATTCTGTTAATGTTGGACAATTAAAAAGGATCTAAATAATATTTTACAAAAAAATTATAATGCACAGAACGCTATACAATTTTATAACATGATTAAAATGCAGTTAATGACATCGCATTGATACACATATTTGAAAAAGAAACATTTATTTATATTTCTTTTTATTAAAATGAATAGAATCATTAATTAATTTGGCTATAAGAGCACAGCCTATGTTCTTTCTATTAAGTTCTGATAGGATAATTAACATTCTTACAATTTTATAAGCAATATTAAAATATGGACACAATGATACATATAAGTATTGTTAAATTTCGAAATAAACAATTTTTTTGTTTATAAATTGTTTTAGCATAAAATACGAATAAATTGATTTAATGAAATTTATGACAGAAACAATATACATAGATGCATATACGTACATACAAACATTCATACACAATAAGTGCTTAAATTATGATGTATAAATATTTATATATACTTACATAAAAATATACTTATATAAAAATGTCTTTATATGTATGTGCATATGTGTGTATATATGTATACATATATGTATGTGTACCTTTGTGTACATAAATAATACGTTATAATTTTTATGTAATTATATCCTTATGTGCATTACTAGTCTTAATTGTGCATTTTTTTATTTAATTCAATATTTTTTCTACTCAATTTTTTAACAATTACATTAATGTTTGAACTTTTATCAGTTTGATTTCTCATATTAAAATCAAATTGATTAGCATAATTACACTTTTAATATATTTCATGCGTCACTTTTTGTAAACTACATATAATATTTAAAACTAATATTTACATACAAAATTATATATAGAACATTACGTAAATAAATATTTATGTTATATGTATAATTATGTATAGGAAAGTCAATCAGCAATATATGAAATTATATACAAAGTAATAAAATGATATATATATATATATATATAAAATAATTATATATACAATTATATATATATACGTAATTTTATATACTTTTTATATAATTATACATTATGACAAATAATTACATACAAAAAAATTATTATCAGAATACACAATAAGTATAAATATAAACAAAATATTTATACATATATATAAATATATTAATATACATATATATATGGATATGTATGTACATATATGTATCCTTATATAATTTTAGTGCTTTTTTAAATATACATATTGTTACTAAATAATATCAATGCTTACTAATGTAAGTTATACTTCATCGCCTTATAATGAGTAAGTTAAAAAAACAAAACCATTTTGCTCGGCACTATTACAAGTGCCGACATAGAGGATTTCTTCTTGTAGTGTGTCATAGATCAGCCAGAGAAAAAATTCATTGCAATTTACGCTGACTACTTCGGTGTTTGCAGAGGAGTCTTCTTCCCTGTGCATCAAGATCATCGAGACCACATCGCTCCCATTTTTTGACATATCTACAATTTCAAATTTGGGTTTATCGATAGAATTTCAAGAAGACTCGTCGATCCGCCGCTTTTTGCTTGACGAGCAGCCTGATGTACTTGGCATATCCGCCGATACAGGTTTAGTAACAGGCTCGGTATTATTACAACTGCCAACATAGAGGACGTCTAAATTTGTGTTAGCGATCATCCAGATGACTGGATTATTGCAATTTATGTCGACAATATTGGAATTCGAAGGAGGGTCTTCTCCTTTGCTGCTAATCAATGTCGTCGCATGCACGACCACTTCTTCACTTGTAGCCTTAATGTGAGAACGATGCACGGCATTGCGGATTTGCACACGGGGATTATTCCCAAATATAGTATCTAGTTCGATCATTTCGGACGTTAATAATGGTACATTTAATGTTTCGAGAAGCTCACGGATTGTCAGATCTTTCTCCAACTCGAAAGGCAAAGCATGCATAGAATTTGTTGTTGTAGTACTGTCTATCGCACCTGGTGCGTTACATGTTAACACATTGCGCAGTTCTCTGACTCCCTGCACGGTCGACAATCTTTGAGTGAAATTTGAAAGGTCAGCATGGCTGATGTTTTGAGTGATCCTCCAACCTGAAAATAAGTTTGTTAAATTAACAAATATTTAGTTTAAATGGATCATTTATTTGAAACAAATAAATATTTATTTGTTTTAAAAAGGATTTTCTTATATCAAATAAGTATTTTTTATATCAAATAAATATTTAATTGTTTCAAATAAATGATATATTTAGATGTATTAAATTAAATATTTGTTAATTTAACAAACCTGTTTTTGTATACCACTTTTCGGTTGACGAAGCAGGTGCGAAGATAAATAGCGACAAATTTGATTTTATGTCCAATAATTCGGTCACGTGAATGTCCAATGGTGGATAAAAATCTAAGAACAATATTAAAAATGTAGATAACTGTATAAATATAGTCCTGATATAGAAATCCCAAAATACATTTGTTCTTTACAATTAGAACATTATACATTTTTAAAAATTCATATTACATTAATTTCGCTAAAGGAAACCTTTCTTTCTCGTAAGCACCATAAACTTTTTATTAATCTTTTATTTTGGCGGAGTTTACACAATTATTTCTATGTTATTTTACACAAAAACTGTAAATTTTTACTCTTGTCAATGATAGAATACATTATATGTAATGAGAAAAATGCCTTAGTAATATTTATCTGTCTGTTATTTTATAATAGCAATAATATTACATTCCGAAATAAATGTTTTTTACATAAACACATTTTGATAAAGCGTTCAACAATAAAAAATGGAGTAATTGTCAAAGCGGTAAAAATTAGAATTACATTTTTAACAATTTTAAACAGAGAGAGAGAGAGAGAGAGAGAGAGAGAGAGAAACATTTGATTACAATTATATTTATTCTTTTTTTCATATTTAATGTTTCAATTCAATAATTATTTACATTTTCATTAATATAATGATATAATATAAAGATATTAATTGAGTTTTTTTGACAAATTCCAACTGTTACATGTTTCTTACAGCAGCTGTTAAGCATCAAACATCTTTATCATATTACGTCAGAGACGACAAAATTTTACAAAGTATAATATTAATATTTTAACTTTTATTATAAACCCGGACAGAAGTTTATTGAAAATTAAATTTAGAGGTAGTGTTTCTTTTAAAAAACATAATATATTTTATTTAGAGATAATAAAAAAGATTACATTATAAAAAATTTTACACTATGTATGCCAAATAAAATGAAAATGTATGATAATTATTTTAATTGTTAGAAACTTACAATTTAAAGTATAAAAATATTTTTATACGTCTTTTATAGTTTATATTTCTTTATAACTACGTTTACATAAGCGATCTAAAACTAATATTATCTACAAGTTATCTAGATGAACCATCATATAATTGTTATCTTTTATCTATATATATTTTAAACAAAATTATTTTCACACATCTTATCTAAGTTAATATTTTATCTCATTTTTATTTAGCTAATTTTATAAAATCATCTAAGCACAATATAGATTATATATGTTAAATAAAATAAAGATACATGTGATACTTACAGCTAATAAGTTGTTTTGTCTGTGTGGCGGCAAAATTGAATTTGTTACTGATAGAGGTCATCAAAATAATATCTTGTTCGTCATCAGGTAATGTTATGCGCTCATTAATTAATCCTTCTACCGGTCTGTTTAATAATTCATTAACGTGGTTTATTTTTGCCTCACAACTTATGTACAGTTTTGAGTTGATCATTGGATTTTTAAAGAAATAAAATATTGTCTCACCGAGTTTAGATGGACATTTTTTTTTATTAAGGTCCATCCAACATCTAACGTCATAATTGCAATTCTCGGAATATGGTTTCCATCTTAGCTGAAACCGAATATATAGAATTAATGTTTGTAACATATTCACTTTTTCTACATAATAGACAACAATTATTAATAACTTGCTTCATTCAAGTTTTATTTTTTGTTTGCAATCATTGTATTTATATGTTAGTATATATATTTTTACAGTATATATTTTAGTATATATTTAACATGAAAAAAACCAAAATTATAGGTTTTTTGGATAAGAAAAATTTCTAAAATTGAAGAAGCTATTGTTACAAAAATTGGTCACAGACAAATTTAAATTGTGACAAGGCGTTGAATTTTAATTTCGCTAAAACATTTTCTGTCAATGCAATAAAACTTTTAATAATCATTCAGATTGACGGTGTTTACATAATATATTTTATATGGCGGAATATATCATACAATGCAACAATGCGTCAAGAATATTTACCCTTCTGTCTGTTCTATAAGAATAATAGTTAATAAAATCTGTTTTGCTGATGATATCCTCGTATTCTGGTCCTGAACAAAGAATCATTTTTAGGCGCTCCGAAATTTCACCTTTAATCAGGAAAAATGTCAGAAAAAGTGCATCATGTAGGCAAGCCGGACTGAACACGAAACTTTTATTCTGATTGGCATTCATAATCTTATGCAAACACTTCATCGCAAAAGCTAAACGTCCTTTCTTTATTGTTTTTTCTAGTGAATAGAATAGATACAGAATAAATAATAAACTTAAGAAAAAAAATTAATATTAAGTAAAGCTATAGTAATTTAATTATAATAATTTGCAATAAAAAATATAAATGAATATCTTAAATTAACAATTTAAAATATTTATTTATATTATTTATTGTAATTTACTATAATTAAATATTTTTAATTAAACATATGTTAAAATTAAAAGCGTAATGTACTGATACATTTTTGATAATTATTTTAAACGCGTAAAATAAAATTTTATTATAACTCACGCTTAAGTTTAAAATCACAAAACAACAAAATCAATAATGTATATGTGAAGACAACCGGGACTATAAAAAATTAGTAAAATAACTAATACACTGTTATCAATATTTAACAACAGTGCTACGTTTGAACGTCGGTCAATACATGACAAATGAAAAGAACCAGCCATTATATTTAAAGATACTAATTATGCAAAACTTGAGATTGACGAATTTTATTGTTCAAACAACTTTAAGTAATATTTACAGGCACGCAATAAAAGTTTTATTCTGCAATAATTATATCTAAAATTCTAATGTTCTTATTGCGTTTATATATTTAAAACGTTGTTCTATTATTTTAATAATAATTGATAAAATTTTAGAAAGAAATTACGTTAATCTATCCAAGACCTGTCATTAGCTATTAAATTACATAGAAATGAATTCATTGGGCAACAATACATAATATAAAAATAAAAGCATAAACATTTTTATATTACTTCATATTTTAAATTATTATTTTTTTGATAAATAAACACAATAATTACTAAATTTTATACAATACTATTTAAACTTACCAACTTCTTTTGATCTCTCATCACTCATCTCATTTTTCTCTCGGTTCATCCTGTTTTAGTTATAAAATAGCAATTGTCAAGAACAAAAGAATGTGCTACAAAGTTAGCAAATTCTAATTAACAGTCTTGATAGCAATATAATTTAGCAATTGCAGTCTCGCTCGCGTATTGTTAATTAGCGTTGATATAAAATATAAGTTGCGCGACAATAATTCAGGCGAATGTGAGATTATTTTAATGTATTTTCTCTCTCGCTCGTGCTTCTCTCTTTTGTATAGTTTCGAATCAGGAAGTTTTCTCGCTCGGTTCTTCGTAGACTGAAGATAACTGTTCTAGCAGAATCATAATATAAACTTACAAAAACAAACACTCATGTACAGATACACATAAAATAGACATTGAAACATATCATTTATGATTAATGTTTAATATTCAAAATTTATATACAATTATATATAAGTGAATTCCAAGTATCCGTTTCTCTAGCTGATTTATGACAGCAACGAGACATCCTCTGCATCGGCGTTTGCAATAAATCTATTTTATAGTAGGCTTAAATCAAGATGATTATCACAGATTAAGATACGATTCGGATATGAAACGGTTATTAGGAATATAGATCTTTTAATTATTCAAAAATGCTGTAACTACATTGTTAAAAAAAATAACCGAAATGAGATTAGTCGTTTCTCATAGTTTTTTAAGTTTTTATATAAATTAAGTTTTTTAAATTATTTTATCATTTCACGATTTTGAGAAATTTGTATAAAATTGTATAAAATTTTATAATTTTACAGTCAATTTATTGAATATAAAATAATCTAAAATATAAGTTGCAATGAATAAATATTTATATATGCTGTTGTCAAGTTTTATATTTTGATGTAAGTATTATTTTAGCGTTTTAAATATATCTCAATAAATTAAATTTTAAAGTATTACTTCCTCACTTTTCATCGCAGAAAATAAATTTGAATAAACGTAAAAATTAGATAAAATATGTAGATTATAATTTCTTTTTGTTAAATATTCAATATTAAACAAACATTTAATGTAGTCATTGAATAATCATTATAAAATATATTTAGGTTTTTTTCACACATTTTTGCATTAATAAAAATGCGTCAAAATTTATATATTTATATTATATAGAAATATGTAGCTCTGGATTTAAAAAGAAAAATTTTAGACAATGCAAATGTACAAAAGCGTTAAGTCACATCTAATTTAAGTTTTCGCGCACAAATTACATTCGGCAACAATATACGCATGCGCCACATAATATAAATATATATAAAGACGGCGGCTACATAATATCGAGAACCAAACAGACAAAGCAAGCGTTTGCCACAATTTTGCTATTTTACAACCTAAAATGGAGCAGAAAGATAAAAAGAATGAAAAGACAATTGGTAAGTTGAAAGATCGTTTACAAAATTATGCAATTTTGATTTCGATTTTACAAACAGTTAAGAAAAATGTCCAATGATATTAGCCTTTGTGCAATATTATTCTTTTAACATACTTTTCTTAAATAATTTTATAAATTTCAACGTAATTTAGAGAACATAGCATAACAAGCCTCATAATTTATTAGATTCAAATTGAGCCATGTACATTATTTCGAAGACTGATGGCATTTATATTTTATGGTACATTTTTGCGTTTTAGGTATAGAAGAAGTAAATTTAATTTTAATATATGACTTTCACTGCGTAGACGACAAAATTATATTTGAATAACTGTCAGACCTTTTTAGATAAATAAAATTATTACAGATTATATTTTTTTTTATTGTTAAGTATCACATATTATTATTAAATATAATCAATATTAAAATCACACGAGCTCGAATTTTGCATTTATTCTACTTGTAGAAAATGTGAGCAAAATATTTTTCTTAGAGTTCGTTATGTATACATGTTAATAAACATAAGTAATAATAAGCTTGGAAAACTTGACTTCGACGTAACTAGCAAATTATATTTAATTATTTCACGACGTTTCTGTATATAAGTAATAATATATTTGCGAGTCTCTTTCTCTATTTTTTTTTCGATTATTTTTATATTGTTGATTTTAATGTTTCTCGAGTTTAAAATTAAATTTGTGATATCATAAATATGTATTTATCTATGTATACATTTGCAAATTACTTTCAATACGTTACATTTTTTACTTATAACACCGTTTTAATTTCAAATATTGTGATACATTATCTAATAATTAATTTATTAATCGTATTTTATCCTGACCTTCTATTTTCAATTATATACATTTTTCGTCAATTTTACTTTTTTTTCTTTCATATTATTTTTTGTATCCTCTATCAGAAGAAATATTCACGGAGGCGCTTTTCAAGTTCTCGATCAAATGTCTACATAAATATGAGTTTTACAATTCGGAAGACAGTTTTGCCTTCAGTCCATATAACTTATATAAAGGACTATTTTTGGCTTATCTTACGTCCAGTGGTGTTATCGAAAAGGACTTAAAAGAAATCCTTTTTTTAACGGAAGTGTCGGAAAAATGTGACTTGATAGATACTGTTAATTTTGATAAAAGCTTTGAAACGGAGATGACCGCAGAGGTAAATAATTTTGAAGCATTTTAGCATAAATTGATAGAAACAATATTGGAACAAAATTTAAAATTTTCATGAGATTTTGTATAAATTACAAATAAATTTATTTTAAAAAAATTAAGAACTTTACCACTCTAAATAATTTATTAAGCAATAAAAGTAATAAATAAAATATATTTATGCAAAGTAGGTTCGAAACTTTGATATTATACATTTTAAATCTTACAACAATAAATGAAATTCAGAAAAAGTTTCTTATCGAGATATCTAATTTAGAATTATTTATATAAATTAATAATTTAAATTAAATAAGTAGACGCGATTTTACAATAGAATAAAAAACGTAACATAAAGATTCAGCCTACTTGAATAGAAATGTAAATAAAGCGATTTAGATACACCACAAATATATTTTATTTATAAATGATGTGGAATCTCACAAATGTTTGATGTCTTTTTATTTTAGGAAAATGCATCTGCATCTGCGGCTGAATGCGATTACGAGAGCAAAAGTATGTGTTTTATTGAAAAAAGTAAGCTTTCCGAAGATCCTTCACAGATAAACAAAATTTTTAACGGTGGATTCGTAAACTTGGACGACGATACTAACGCGAATATAAATCGAATCAATAAAGAAATACAATGTCAGACAGAGAACTTTCATAGTCCGCAGAAATTAGGCGCGTTCAATAGAAATATGGATATTGTTTTGATGACCGTACTCCGTTTAAGCAAGCAAAAATTTCTTTCAATCGGCTATCAATCTGATGCATCAAGTGCATGGACTGATCCTGATAAACGGATGTTTAAATGCAGTGAGTATTTTTTCATTACTCATGTTTATATTTATAATAAATCTATTTATAGTTAGATTTTTATAATTAATTAAGTAAAAAAATTCTGTCAACATATTATTTCAAGCACACCATTTTATCTCTTTATCTCTTCTGGCAATAAACTGGTTTCCAAAGCTATATTAAATATTAAATATAACATTAAATATATAATATTAAATATTAAATATATAAATATTAAATATTAATTATATAATATATAAATCTAAATTATATAATATATAAATTAATATATAATATATATAATATATAAATTATATAATATATAAATTTAATATCAAATATTAAATATAATATTTAATATATAATATTAAATATTAAATATAATATTTAATCTCAGAAATAAATATTTTTATCGACTCTCAATATAAAGAATATAAGTATGCTGTCTTCTAAGCCGGGCAATAGAGCCAAGGAAACGAAACGAAAAATTAATTAAACGGAACTGTATATCAATTTAAGATCCCAAAGTTCCACATATAAATTAATTTCGAAACTTACATATGGAGAAATAAGCGGGAAAAATATAGGTCCGAAAAAATATAGGTTCCCGCTTCAGCGACTTTTCGGACCTATATTTTTCTCGCTTATTTCTCCATATGTAAGTTTCGAAATTAATTTATATGTGGAACTTTGGGATTTCAAATTGAGATACAGTTCCGTTTAATTAATTTTTCGTTTGGTTTCCTTGGCTCTATTGCCCGGCTTAGAAGACAGCATACTTATATTCATAATATTTAATATATAATATTAATTATTAAATATAGTATTAAATATATAAGTATTAAGGAGATGCTATATCTGTTTTATTGATAAATATTATTTTCATTTAACTATTTTTTGGTTATGTATGGAACGAAAAATTCTTTACTAAAATTAAAGTATCCATAATAACAAATCTTGACTAAATATGTACATAAAAAACCAAGAAAATTAAATAATTACAGTTTTCTTTCTCCTCTACATTCCCATACAGCACCGTTAGATTGCAAAAACATTACAACAATCTTTCACCGCAATATTGCAATATTGCAAATTCACTGCAAAATGTTGCTACATCATTGCTGTTGAATTGCAGCAATGTTAAAATATCCGCTTTTTAGAAGATGATAAAATTATTGATTATCGTTAACATCTTTTATTGTACAATATTGCAAAAAATTATTTTATTACAGTATTATACCCAGCAAATACCAGGTTACAGTTATATAATTGTTAGTTGTAATTTTCCACTCAACAATATAATTGTTATAATACATGTATTATATTTTTGAGTGGAAAATTACAACTAACAATTATATAGCTGTAACTTGATGTTTGCTGGGTATATATATGTATATATATTACAATATATAAATTATAGAATTTGGATTAAATGCATTATTTCCGAAATATTAATGTCATGTTGCTACAAGTGTGCTGGAATTTTGTGCACCTATATCTCTGCGATGCCTTTATAATGTTGCATTGCAACTTGCAACATTGCAACGTTGCTGCAATATAATTGCAATAATCTGTGCTGTATAAATTTTCAATAATTTTTCTTTTCCAGGTTTGCATACGAAATTAAACATGTTTGTAGTCGAGTTTCCCTATAAGAATGGAAATACATCGCTGTTCGTGTTGGCACCCTGTTTCTTCGACGCAGACGACAAGTGGAAAGTGATCCGTAACCACGTTGGCATTTCCAATATGATCAATGTATTGTCGACCAAAGAAGGAATGCTCGAATTGCGCAAGGTGTTAGATCATCAGACTTCATTAGGTAAGGTTAAAAATTTTTCATATTGGCCGGTCTTCGAATTGGAGAAAAATTTCAATATACGCCAGCTGCTGCGAGCGATAGACTGCCAACGATTATTGAGGTCCGACGCCGTCAATCTGGACAATTCCTTCGCAAAAGACGGACACAGGGTGCATTTCGGCAACGTCGTGCACCGTACTCATGTCAAGGTCACAAAAGAGGCCACCGTCGCGGGCGCGATGACTTTGATCACCGGACAAAGCTCCTTTCCGAACTTGAGTGTAGTAGTCGACGTGCAATCCAAATATCCGTTTGTCTGGCTGATTTATGACGAAGAGTATCGAAACATCCCCTTTATCGGCGCTTGCAAAGAATTCGACTAAGCTGTTTTTTTTTCTTTTAGATGAGACGAACGAATATATATTAAATTCGTAGGTATACGAATCGGACATACAATACTATGAAACGAATGCTATAATAACAGATTTGTAGTTACTACAAAATGCTGCAATTGTTGAAGCTATAATTTATTTCGAGTCAATCTTTTGTCGATTTGAGTTAAAGGGATTCTAAACGCCGTCCTGTTTTATTGATAAAACATTGGTTTCTTTTTATTGGTTAATTAAAATAATAAATGCTTTTCTATAATTAAAGCACATATATAGAAAACAAAGTGCGAACCTACTGCGTGATATTATATCCAAAATGTTTTGTTTAATTAAAAATTTAAAATTTTATTTTATTATTTACATATTGTAAAATAAAATATAATACAATATGAAATTGGTCGGTTCGCGTATTATTTCTATATGTACTGTAGTCGTGAAGAAGCATTTATTATTTTATTCAACAAATAAAAAGAAAAGGGTGCACAGAAATGATGATTTATCGATAAAATAGAAAAGAATTTAGAATCAAATTTTGTTAAGATTTCGGTGACATAAATCAATCTTTGGTAGCATAAAAATGTACATTCGCTTGATATTAAATTAAATAATTGTTATAATGGCATAAAAATTTACATTTGTTTGATTTTAAATTAAGTTACATTTATGAATCTTCGGAAGATTGAGAGAAGAAGAAAACATCGTATCGCTTAAAGTATTTCGAAAATATAATTTGTTTGAGTATAGGCATTAATTTATTCTCACATTTTTTATTTTATTCTTGAATATTATTGTTTTACAATTGTTTCGTTTTATTACTGTCGTTATTACTGTCGTTTTTTTTACTGATCAAAAGAACATAATATATTAGAAAAAGTTGATGTGATTATCTGATAATATGTAAATGTTAAATTTCAGTAAATTAGAAAATATATGTGGATATATGTATTTACACATACATATGTATGGTATATGTTTATGCATATAAATATATATATATACATATATATGCATTGAATATTTTTATATACGTACATATTGTATTTTTAAAATATGTATGTACATATATGTATATTGTATTAATATGTTATATACATATATTTATTTAAATGCATTTAACATATGTATGTATAAATATTCAATATTTTTGTCAAAATTGTCATGAAATTATTTATATCGGGAACGATAGGGGAATTGTTAGGAAAACACCATTTCTTGTATATACCATATCATGATGTACGAAATAACGTTTATTTATATAATTATAAATAAAAAAACATATTTGGCTTTAAAAGCAAATGATATGCTTTGATGTATAAAATAAATTTTATGCCGTTATTACATTATTTAAAAATATGCTATACGTCAATATAAATATATTCAAGAGTAATATAACCCGAAATTAGTCCGACTTTGCGGACTTAGCTAATTTTCACAAACGCAGTTATCTACAAAAAACGACGTGGTATTAAGAAAATTTGAAAACATTATTTAAAAATATGCCATTATAACATTATTTAAAAATGTACTATACGCAGACAAAAATATATATTTGTGAGTAGTATAACCTGAGATTAATCCGACTTAATAGACTAACGATAAGCTAACTTTCACAAAAATATATTTACCAAAAACAAAGTAGTATTAACAGATTTGACGACATTATGCATAGATATGCTATACGCCGACACAAATATATTCGTGAGTAGTATAACTCGATATTAATCCGACTTAACAGATTAAGACAGATGTCTATACTAAACTAGATTACCAACTATTTGAATAGTATGACTTGCGTTGTATGAAGTTTCCGATTGTATGAGAGAAAATTGCGGCGATTCTGTGTGTCAAACTTGACATTTATGTGAGTTTTACATATAGTGTCTGTGTGTATCAGCGTGGCCAAGAAATGTGCTATTGTTTTATTTCTTCTGACAGCAGTTTTTATGACAGCACTATTTATGACAATTTTATCGATCATGCTGACATATTCAAGACTGCCGCTATTTTCTCTCATACAACCGGAAACTTCATGCGACGCACGTCCGAAATTCATGTTAGCAATCTAGTTTATTATAGACGTCTGTAAATTAAATTAATTTTTACAAAAGTAGTTATCTACTAAAAACAATGTAGTATTAAAAAAATTTGACAATGTTATTTTAAAATATCAATACACCGACAAAAATATATATTTGTGAGTGGTATAACCTGAGATTAATCCGACTTAATGGACTAACAATAAGCTAATTTTCACAAAAATATATTTACCACAAACAAAGTAGTATTAACAGATTTGACGACATTATGTAAAAATATGCTATACGCCGACACAAATATACTTGTGAGTAGTATAACTCGATATTAATCCGACTTAATAGATTAAAACAGATGTCTATACTAAACTAGATTACCAACATGTCACTATTTGAATAGTATGACTTGCGTTGTATGAAGTTTCCGGTTGTATGAGAGAAAATGGCGACGATTTTGTGTGTCAAACTTGACATTTATGTAAGTTTTACATATAGTGTCTGTGTGTATCAGCGTGGCTATGAAATGTGCTATTGTTTTATTTCTATTGACAGCAGTTTTTATGACAGCACTATTTATGACAACAATTTTATCGATCATGTTGATATTTATGTGAGTTTTACATATAGTGACTATGTGTATCAGCGTGGCTATGAAATGTGCTATTGTTTTATTTCTTCTGACAACAGTTTATATGACAGCACCATTTATGACAATTTCATCGATCATGCTGACATATTCAATAATAATTTGTATAAAATAATAATTATAACACGAGAAAAACATTAGCGCTGTATATTTTAATTATCTATTTGTGAACCCGGAAATTAAAATTGTTTTATAATATAAAAAATTTTTATTCTTACTAGTGGATATTTTCTCAACTTCCTGCGCTCCATTTTAGGCTACATATATTGTGGCTGTATATATGATTGATTTGTATTTTTTCATGTATATTTTAAGTTGACTGAAAACTGAATAGAAAACTAAAAACTACTATGACGTTACAATAAAGGAAAACGCAAGAATAATTAGAATTAATAAAAAAAAATAAATCTATTTTTCATTTAAATTGCAAATTGCAACGAGGAAAAGAGCTCGGTCATTGAGAAATTTTATTTACTTCGTTTCCTACTTTACGCCATTCTGTTTAATTAGCTAATTTTTTTTCTATATTTCTATCAAAGTAATGTTGTGTTATCGCAAGCGGAAAAATTACACTGCTTTAAAAACAACGTCATTTATCGAAAAAATGAGTAAATAATAATTATATTGATTGCGTAATGCTTCTTGATTATTGGTTCTCCACTCATCCGGGATTTGTATAAATAACAGTCAAAGATGGCATCGGTTAGTACAGTTAATAAGCTCTAAAACCTCACAACTGAAAATGGCTCTGAAATTGATGCTCGTGGTGTGCATGTTGGCCATCGCTGGGTTAATGATGATGTCTGTGGTCGAGGCTGAATGCCGTTAAACAGGATGTCACGCTCACTCAGCTAGCGACTGGTGTAACGTTTTAGGACCAGGATATCGTGTAAAGAAATGGGAACGTTGCAATGGCCTCCTAAGGAAAAATGGAATATTGCTGTAAATAAAACGGCAATGGTAATTCAATTAAAGGTAAAGAATATTGTTAATGCACGCAGAAAATTTTCTTTTAAAATTTACCCTGAAAATCATGGTAATCGCGGATAATATACGGGAGGTCCAGCAGACTCATGAAAAAAATTCCCTCATTTTTTCGAATTTTCTTAAATCAGAAATTAATTTTTTTCTTGATTTTTTAATATTATTTTTTCCAAATATATAATTGCATATATCTGTATGTGATAAATCAATTAAATGTTAAATTATGAAATCCTTGAAATATTTTTGTCAACAATGAAAAGATTCGGTAGGTTAAACAAAAATTTAAATTAATTATACAATCTAATTGTGTACAATAATCAAAACAAACATGTAACTATAATTTAAATAATCACTTTTTTTATTTATATTATATAAATTTTTTTAGTTTTGTCTCTATCAAACACATTAAAACAAAATAATACGACGATGATAAATATAAAAGACGATGATGAAGATATAAATTAACAAACACGCTGTAGATGATTTTTAACAAGACAAGAAATTAGAGTCCTTGAAATCAAGAAAAAGTTTAAATTTATTTAATAAAAAATTTCAAATTATTGAGACAAATGTAGAATAATGTGAAAATATACAGATAAACAGTAAAATTTCCTGACTCTCCCTGACAATTCCAGATTTATAAAATTCTCTGACAATGCCCGGTTTTCCAGATTTCCCTGACCGCTAGACACCTTGATATGATATTGGAAAAATTTTATGAGTTTTTATAATTAATATTTATTATAATATATGATATTAATATGTACATAGCAAATTTTACTATGTACATAATAAAATTAATTGAATATATTTTATACATTATTGTAGTAGATATTAATACTTAATAATAATATTCTAAATAATAATAATTATATTCTAAATATTAAAACTTTTATTGTGGTAAATATTAATCAGAGAAACTCTTATAAAATTCTTCCAGTCCCATATTGTCTCATAATTATCATGATTCTCAGGGTAAATTCTAAGAGAATTCTTTCTGTGTGGTATTTGACAAAGTTGTAATTATTTGTTAACAATACATTAATTTTAATTAATTATTTATATTTTTTTTATAGACAATGACTTCGTCATAGGCCTAAAATGTACACCCAAAAGTGTCCACCAATAAACGATTATTAAATACAGAACAAAACTTGGTTTTATTTTCTTTTAAACAATTCCAACATAAAAAATCATCGAACTCTAAATGAAGACTGTCTTTTTTCGAATACTTTACTAATTACTTTTTGTTAGATTACTATTCTAAAAATTTCAATTATTGTATTTTTCATCTAATTGTAAATAATGCCAAATTGAGCAAAATATATAGAAAATATAGTAGTAGAGTTTATTCTTCAAATAAACAATATTAATATTTTTTGTGAGAAATATTGAAATTGTTCGTCATTTATAATTGTATAAAATTTTATAATTTTGCAGTCAATTTATTGAATATAAAATAATCTAAAATATAAGTTCCAATGAATAAAAATTTATATATGCTGTTGTCAAGTTTTATATTTTGATGTAGGTATTATTTTAGCGTTTTAAATATATCTCAATAAATTAAATTTTAAAGTATTACTTCCTCACTTTTCATCGCAGAAAATAAATTTGAATAAACGTAAAAATTAGATAAAATATGTAGATTATAATTTCTTTTTGTTAAATATTTAATATTAAACAAACGTTCAATGTAGTCATTGAATAATTATTTTAAGATATATTTAGGTTTTTTTCACACATTTTTGCATTAATGAAAATGCGTCAAAATTTATATATTTATATTATATAGATATATGTAGCTCTAAATTAAAATAAAAAAATTTTAGACGAAGCAAATGTCCAAAGCATTAAGTCACATCTAATTTAAATTTTCGCGCACAAATTACATTCGGCAACAATATACGCATGCGTCACATAATATAAATATATATAAAAACGGCTACATAATATCGAGAACCAAACAGACAAAGCAAGCGTTTGCCACGATTTTGCTATTTTACAACCTAAAATGGAGCAGAAAGATGAAAAGAAGACAATTGGTGAGTCGAAAGATCGTTTACAAAATTGTGCAATTTTGATTCCGATTTTACAAACAGTTAAGAAAAATATCCAATGATATTAGTCTTTGTGCAATATTATTCTTTTAACATACTTTTCTTAGGTAATTTTATAAATTTCAACGTAATTTAGAGCACATTGCATAACAAGCCTCATAATTCATTAGATTCAAATTGAGCCGTGTACATTATTTCGAAAACTGATGGCATTCATATTTTATGGTACATTTTTGCGTATTAGGTATAGAAGAAATAAATGTAATTTTAATATACGACTTTTACTGCGTAGACGACAAAATTATATTTGAATAATTGTCAGACCTTTTTAAATAAATAAAATTATTACAGAATATATTTTTTTTACTGTTACGTATCACATATTACTATTAAATATAATCAATATTAAAATCACACAAGCTCGAATTTTGCATTTATTCTACTTGTAGAAAATGTGAGCAAAATATTTTTCTTAAAGTTTGTTATGTATTAACAAAGATTAAAACGTATACATGTTAGTAAACATAAGTAATAATATATTTGCGAGTCTCTTTCTCTATTTTTTTTCGATTATTTTTATATTGTTGATTATAATGTTTCTCGAGTTTAAAATTAAATTTATAATATCATAAATATGTCTTTATCTATGTATACATTTGCGAATTACTTTTAATACGTTACATTTCTTACTTATAACGCCGCTTTAATTTTAAATATTGTGATATATTATCTAATAATTAATTTATTAATCGTATTTTATCCTGACTTTCTATTTTCAATATTATATATCTTTCGTCAATTTTACTTTTTTTCTTTCATATTATTTTTTGTATCCTATATCAGAAGAAATATTCACGGAGGCGCTTTTTAAGTTCTCGATCAAATGTCTACATAAATATGAGTTTTACAATTCGAAAGACAATTTTGCCTTCAGTCCATATAACTTATATAAAGGACTATTATTGGCTTATCTTACGTCCAGTGGTGTTATCGAAGAAAACTTAAAAGAAATCCTTTTTTTAACGGAAGTGTCGGAAAAATGTGACTTGATAGATACTGTTAATTTTGATAAAAGCTTTGAAACGGAGATGACCGCAGAGGTAAATAATTTTGAAGCATTTTAGCATAAATTGATTAAAACAATATTGGAACAAAATTTAAACTTTTCATGACATTTTGTATTAATCACAAATAAATTTATTTATAAAAAAATGGAGAACTTCACAACTCTAAATAATTTATTAAGCAATAAAAGTAATAAAAAAAATATGTTTATGCAAAGTAGGTTCGAAACTTTGATACATTTTAAATCTTACAAAGATAAATGAAATTCAGAAAAAGTTTCTTATCGAGATATCTATTTAGAATTATTTATATAAATTAATAATTTAAATTAAATAAGTAGACGCGGTTTTAGAATAAAAAAAGTAACATAAAGATTCAGTGTACTTGAATAGAAATGTAAATAAAGCGATTTAGATACACGACAAATATATTTTATTTATAAATAATTTGGTATCTCACAAATGTTTGATGTCTTTTTATTTTAGGAAAATGCATCTGCATTTGCGGCTGAATGCAATTACGAGAGCAAAAGTATGTGTTTTATTGAACAAAGTAATCTTTCCGAAGACCCTTCAAAAATAAACAAAATATTTAACGGTGGATTCGTAAACTTGGACGACGATACTAACGCGAATATAAATCGAATCAATGATGAAATACAATGTCAGACAAAGAACTTTCATAATCCGCAGAAATTAGGCGCGCTCAATAGAGATATGGATATTGCTTTGATGACCGTACTCCGTTTAAGCAAGCAAAAATTTCTTTCTATCGGCTATCAATCTGATGCATCAAGTGCATCGACTAAACCTGATAAACGGATGTTTAAATGTAGTGAGTATTTTTTCATTACTCATGTTTATATTCATAATAAATCTATTTATAGTTAGATTTTTATAATTAATTAAGTAAAAAAATTCTGTCAACATATTATTTCAAGCACACCATTTTATTTCTATATCTGTTCTCGCAATAAACTAGTTTCCAAAGCTATATTGAATATTAAATATAACATTAAATATATAATATTAAATATTAAATATATAAATATTAAATATTAATTATATAATATATAAAATATCAAATATTAAATATAATATAAGAGTTTTAACAAGACTCTGAAATATAAATATAAATTTAACGTATAAGACGGGCAACAAGAGCCAAATCGCGGATGACAATGCGTTATCCTAACGAAACTAAATAATTTTTCCGTTAGAATTAAATACCGGTGCACAAGGCACCAAATTTTACTTGGACACGGCCAAGATTTTAAATATGAAATAATCTCATATTTGAGATTTAATTTCAATACCCCTTTGAACCACCCTACGGAAAATAAATAAATGAATGCAAGAGAAAAATATAGATCCGAAATCCCGATTCAGCGATTTTCGGATCTATATTTTTCTCTTGCATTCATTTATTTATTTTCCGTAGGTAGGTTAAAAGGGGTATTGAAATTAAATCTCAAATATGAGATTATTTCATATTTAAAATCTTGGCCGTGTCCAAGTAAAATTTGGTGCCTTGTGCACCGGTATTTAATTCTAACGGGAAAATTATTTAGTTTCGTTTGGATAACGCATTGTCATCCGCGATTTGGCTCTTGTTGCCCGTCTTATACGTTAAATATTAAATATAATATTTAATATATAATATTATATAATAAATATAATATTTAATATAAAATATTAATTATTAAATATAGTATTTAATATATATATATATAAAGAAGATGCTATATCTGTTTTATCGATAAATATTATTTTTATTTAACTATTTTTTGGTTATATACGGAACGAAAAATTTTTTACTAAAATTAAAGTATCCATAATAACAAATCTTGACTAAATATGTACATAAAAAACCAAGAAAATTAAATAATTACAGTTTTCTTTCTCCTCTACATTTCCAATAATTTTTCTTTTCCAGGTTTCCATAAGAAATTACAAATGCTTGTAAGCGAGTTTCCCTACAAGAATGGAAATACATCGCTGTTTGTGTTAGCACCCTGTATCTTCGACACAGACGACAAGTGGAAAGTGACCCCTAACCACGTTGCCCTTTCCAATATGATCGATGTATTGTCGACCAAAAAAGGAATGCTCAAATTGCGCAAAATATTGGATCATCAGACTTCATTAGGTAAAGTTAACAATTTTTCATATTGGCCGGTCTTCAGATTGGAGAAAAATTTCAATATACGCCAGCTGCTGCAAACGATAGACTGTCAACGATTATTGACGTCCGACGCCGTCGATCTGGACAGTTCCTTCGCAAAAGATGGACACAAAGTGCACTTTGGCAACGTCGTGCACCATATTCACGTCAAGGTCACAAAAAAATCCACCGTCGCGGGCGCGATGACTGTGATCACCGGACTAAGCTCCGTTCGGAACTTGAAAGAAGTAGTCAACGTGCAATCCAAATATCCGTTTGTCTGGTTGATATATGACAAACAGCATCGAAACATTCTTTTTATCGGCATTTGCAATGAATTCAAATTTAAAAATTTGAATTCAAATTTAGAAATTTAGAATCAAATTCTGTTAAAATTTCGGTGACATAAATCAATCTTTAGTAGCATAAAAATGTACATTCGCTTGATATTAAATTAAGTTATTGTTATAATGGCATAAAAATTTACATTCGTTTGATATTAAATTAAGTTACATTTATGAATTTTCGAAAAATTGAGACAAAAAGAAAACATCGTATCGCTTAAAGTATTTCGGAAATATGATTTGTTTGAGTATAGTCATTAATTTATTCTTACATTTTTTATTTTATTCTTGAATATTATTGTTTTACAATTACTTCGTTTTATTACGGTCGTTATTACTGTCGTTTTTTTTACTCATCAAAAGGACATATTATATTAGAAAAAGTCGATGTGATTATCTGATAATATGTAAATGTTAAATTTCAGTAAATCAGAAATTATATGTGCATATATGTATTAACACATGCATATGTATGGTATATGTGTTATGCATATAAATATATATATATATATATATATATATATGCATTGAATATTTTTATTATATATACGTACATATTGTATTTTTAAAATATGTATGTACATATATGTATATTGTATTAATATGTTATATACATATATTTATTTAAATGCATTTATGTATGTATATATATTTAATATTTCTGTCATAAAATTGTCATAAAATTATTTATATCGAGAACGATAAAGAAATTGTTAAAAAAACACCATTTGTTGTCAAAATTTAATATTATATATTATTTACATAGTACAGCTTATACAATTAGTAGAAATATTATTTTTATAATGTGATAAATTATAACATATTATTTTTATATTGTAATAAGATATAAATACAATTGAATTGTCTTTTTCTACTTTATATATGTATAACCATATGCTTAACACTATGTTATTTCTAATTTTGCTGTAATATTGATATGGCATCATACTTTATTTTAAAATAATGAATCAAATGAACATCTTTTGTTTTTATGGTTACAATTATAACAGAATAGATAAATGTTTGATTCTTTTTTACTTGATATATGCTACATGCGTATATAGGTGTCTATCTATTTTTTTATATTTTCATAATTATATCATGATGTACAAAATAACGTTTATTTATACAATTATAAATAAAAAAAAATATTAAGTTTTAAAAGCACACACACACAAATGATATGTTTTGATATAAAAAATTAATTTTATGCCGTTATGACATTATTTAAAAATATGCTATACGCCAATAAAAATTAATTCAAGAGTAGTATAATCCGAAATTAGTTCGATTTTGTGGATTAGCTAATTTTCACAAACGCAGTTATCTACAAAAAACGATGTGGTATTAAGAAAATTTAAAGACATTATTCAAAAATATGCCATTATGACATTATTTAAAAATGTACTATACGCAGACAAAAATATATATTTGTGAGTAATATAACCTGAGATTAATCCGACTTAATGGACTAACAATAAGCTAATTTTCACAAAAAAATATTTATCAACAACAAAGTAGTATTAACAGATTTGACAACATTATGTAAAAATATGCTATACGCCGACACAAATGTATCCGTGAGTAGTATAACTCGATATTAATCCGACTTAATAGATTAAGACAGATGTCTATACTAAACTAGATTATCAATATGTCACTATTTGAATAGTATGACTTGCGTTGTATGAAGTTTCCGGTTGTATGAGAGAAAATGGGGGCGATTTTGTGTGTCAAACATTTGACATTTATGTAAGTTTTACATACATATAGTGTCTGTGTGTATCAGCGTGGCCATGAAATGTGCTATTGTTTTATTTCTTCTGACAGCAGTTTATATGACAGCACTATTTATGACAACTATTTCATCGATCATGCTGATATATTCAAGACTGCCGCCATTTTCTCTCATACAACCGGAAACTTCATGCGATGCACGTCCGAAATCGATGTTAGCAATCTAGTTTATTATAGACGTTTGTGGATTAAGTTAATTTTCACGAAGGTAGTTATCTATTAAAAACGATGTACAATAGTATTAAGAAACTTTGACGATGTTATTTTAAAATATCAATACGCCGACAAAAATATATATTTGTGAGTAGTATAACCGAAGATTAATCCGATTTAATGGACTAACAATAAGCTAATTTTCACAAAAATATATTTACCACAAACAAAGTAGTATTAACAGATTTGACAACATTATGTAAAAATATGCTATACGCCGACACAAATGTATTCGTGAGTAGTATAACTTGAGATTCGTCCGACGTAATGTGAACTAAGTTAATTTTTACGAAAATGGTTCTTTATTAAGAACAATGTAGTAATGGTATATTTTAATGACATTATTTAAAAATATACTCTATGCCGATATGACATTATTTAAAAATATATTATACGCCGACAAAAATATATTTGTTAGTAGTATAAACTAAGATTATTCCAACTTAATGAACTAATCTAATTTGCAAGAAAGTAGTTACTTACAATAAATAATGTAATATTGAAAGATATGAGGACATTATGTAAAAATATGCTATACGCCGATAAAAATATATTCCTGAGTATTAAAACTCGAAATTAGTCCGATTCAATACTTTATCCTAATTTTACGAAAGTAATTATCTACCAAAAAACGATGTAGTATTTAGAGATTTAACGACATTATTTTAAAATATGCAATAGGCAGACAATAATATATTTATGAGTAGTACAGCCCGAGATTTGTCCGATTTAATATCTTAGTTAATTTTCACGAAAAGTTATCCTATAAGAACAATTTAGTTTTGAGAAATTTTAATGACATTTATTAATTAAACCGAGGTTAACGTAACATCACACTATGGTGTTATTTAAAATCGAAAGTTAAAAGTTAAAAGAGAAACACGTCCCATCGTTATGATGTTGAAAGTTAAAAGTTAAAAAAGAAACACGTCCCATCGTTATGATGTTGAAAGTTAAAAGTTAAAAGAGGAACACGTCCTATCGTTATGATGTTTCTTCTGAAATCAAGAACAATTTAGTTTTGAGAAATTTTAATGACATTTAAAAATATATTTTATGCCTATATGACGTTATTTAAAAATATGCAATACGTCGACAAAAATATATTCGTGAGTAGTATAACCTGAAACTAATCCGAGTTAGTGGGTTAAGTTTATTTTCAGGTAAATAGTTATCTATCAAGAACAATGTAGTATTGAAAAATTTTGATGCATGATAAGATTTGATAGAGCAGTTTTCTTCTATAATGAGGGATGTAGTTAGAGAATGGTGTCAGATTTGAAAATTATACAAAAAACACTCAGACAAAAAAATTCACTACCAATGCAAACATTTCATGTAATAGCAGCGTTGATTATCATTAAGTGAGTAAGATTATAATTGTTAAATAATATAACAATCAAAACTGCTTAACTTTCCGATTTTCCTATTTTATGAACAAATTGAAAATTATAAAATTTGTCATTAGACGGGATGGGGGAAGATTTCGAAAAAATTTTAAATTTTGTAAAATTGAAGTACACAGGCATAAAGTGCATTAAAATCCGAGGTACTTCTGTTTCAAACATTTTTTTATTTTGTTTATGTGATATTCTCTTGAAAAAAAAATTTAATTTTTTTATAAGGGTGAATCACCCTTTAAACCTTCGATTGGGCACGTATAAAAAAATACGTGTACCTTGAATTTGTGTACTTTATAACATAGTTTAAGAAAAATCAAAGCGGCGTCGGACACTTGTGATGGTTTCCTTGTTAGTAACTTTATATTAAATATAAATATATGTACTGCGATCTTCTTTTGCAGTTTGTTGTAAACAATAAAAATAAAAATTACGCGTTTTCGTAGTATAAAATTTTTTTGTAGTTTAGTAACTTATTTAATTAATTTATTGAAATTTCGACCTAACTGGCCAGTACAATTTAATTAGAAACACTACGTTTCGACACTTAGGTACAAGTTCTTTTTAAGTGTAACTGCACAAAAAAAATATACAATGATTAAGATATGAAACAATAATTTACAAAGTTGTTAACGAAGAAATTTGAAATAATATAAAAATAATGTAATGTACCTTTCAAGATGTTAATTCGACAACAGTAAAATTACTAATGTTAAACAGGAGACAAGTAAATCAATTTAAGTCAAACGTTAAAAACACAATAATATTAAAGTTCGATAATACAACGAAATAAATAAATAAATAAATAGACAATTATATACTGTAGACCAACTTATCATAAATTGGATTTAGATTTCTGTGTTCTTTTGATAAAATATATAACTATACACTAAAAATATTTACTATGTACATAGTAAAATTAATTAAACATATTTTATATCATATTGTAGTAGATATTATTATTTAATAATAATATTCTAAATAATAATAATTATATTCTAAGTATTAATATTTTTATTGTGGTAAATATTAATCAAAGAAACTTTTATAAAATTCTTCCAATAATATAAAAAATCGCGAAATTTGCTATATAATATAGTTACTATTGCATTAAAATATATTAAATTACCCAATAATAATTTGTTGAAAATAATATTTATAACACAAGAAAAACATTAGCGCTGTATATGTTAATTATCTATTTGTGAAGCCGGAAATTAAAATTGTTTCATAATATAAAAAATTTTTATTCTTACTAGTGCATATTTTCTCAACTTATAAAATTCTTCCAGTTCCATAAAAAATCGCGAGATTTGCTATATAATATAGTTACTATTGCATCAAAATATATTAAATTACCCAATAATAATTTGTTGAAAATAATAATTATAACACGAGAAAAACATTAGCGCTGTATATTTTAATTATCTGTTTGTGAAGCCGGAATTTAAAATTGTTTCATAATATAAAAAATATTTATTCTTACTAGTGGATATTTTCTCAACTTCCTGCGCTCCATTTTAGGCTACATATATTGTGGCTGTATATATGATTAATTTGTATTTTTTCATGTATATTTTAAGTTGACTGGAAACTAAATAGAAAACTAAAAACTACTTAGACGTTACAATAAAGGAAAACGAAAGAATAATTAGAATTAATAAAAAAAATGAATCTATGTTTCATTTAAATTGCAAATTACAACGAGGAAAAGAGCTTGGTCATTGGAGAATTTTATTTACTTCGTTTTATACTTTACGCCATTCAGTTTAATTAACTAATTTTTTTTCTATATTTCTCTCGAAGTAATCTTGTGTTATCGCAAGCGGAAAAATTACACTGCTTTAAAAACAACGTCATTTATCGAGAAAATGAGTAAATAATAATTATATTAATTGCGTTATGCTTCTCGATTATTGGTTCTCCACTCATCCGAAATTTGTATAAATAACAGTCAAAGATGGCATCGGTTAGTACAGTTAATAAGCTCTGAAACCTTACAACTGAAAATGGCTCTGAAATTGATGCTCGTGGTGTGCATGTTGGCCATCGCTGAGTTAATGATGATGTCTGTGGTCGAGGCTGAATGCCGTTGGACAGGATGTTACGCTCACTCAGCTGGCGACTGGTGTAACGTTTTAGGACCAGGATATCGTGTAAAGAAATGGGAACGTTGCAATGGCCTTTTAGGAAAAATGGAATATTGCTGTAAATAAAACGGCCGTTTTATTCAATTAAAGGTAAAGAATATTGTTAATGCACGCAGAAAATTTTCTTTTAAAATTTACCCTTAAACATCATGGTAATCGCGGATAATATACGGGAGGTCCAGCAGACTCATGAAAAAAATTCCTTAATTTTTTCGAATTTTCTAAGGTCAGAAATTAATTTTTTCCCTAACTTTTTAATATTATTTTTTCCAAATATATAATTGCATATATCTGTATGTGATAAATCAATTAAATGTTAAATTATGAAATCCTTGAAATATTTTTGTCAACAATAAAAAGGTTCGGTAGTTAAAACAAAAATTTAAATTAATTATACAATCTAATTGTGTACAATAATCAAAACAAACATGTAACCATTATTATTTAAATAATCACTTTTTTTATTTATATTATATAAAATTTTTTAGTTTTGTCTCTATCAAACACATTGAAATAAAATAATACGACGATGATAAATATAAAAGACGATGATGAAAATATAAATTAACAAACACGCTGTAGATGATTTTTAACAAGACAGAAAATTAGAGTGCTTAGAGTCAAAAAATAGTTTATATTTATTTAATAAAAAATTTTAAATTATTGAAACAAATGTAGAATTTTAAAAAAATTCATATAAATAGTAAAATTTCCTGATTTTCTCTGACAATTTCAGATTTATAAAATTTCCTTACAATGACCGATTTTCCAGATTTCCCTGACCGCTAGACACCTTGATATGATATTGGAAAAATTTTATGAGTTTCTTTAATTAATATTTATTATAATATATGATATTAATATGTACATAGCAAATTTTACTATGTACATAGTAAAATTAATTGAACATAATTTATACATTATTGTAGTCAATATTAATATTTAATAATAATATTCTAAATAATAATAATTATATTCTAAATATTAATATTTTTATTATGGTAAATATTAATCAGAGACACTCTTATAAAATTCTTCCAATGCCATATTGTCTTATAATTATCATGATTCTCAGGGTAAATTCTAAGAGAGTATTCTCTGTGTGGTGATTGATAAAATTGTAATTATTTGTTAACAATACATTAATTATAATTAATTATATATATTTTTCTTATAGGCAATGACTCCGTCATAGGCCAAACATTTACACTCAAAAGTGTCCACCAATATACGATTAATAAATACAGAACAAAACTTGGTTTAATTTTCTTTTAGACATTTCCAACATAAAAAAAGCATCGAACTTTAAATGAAGACTGTTTTTTTTCGAATATTTTACTAATTACTTTTTGTTAGATTACTATTTTATAAATTTTAATTATTGTATTATTCATCTAATTGTAAATAGTGCCAAATTGAGCAAAATATATAGAAAATATAATTGTAGGGTTTATTCTTCAAATAAACAATATTAATATTTTTTGTGAGAAACATTGAAATTGTTTGTCATTTGTAATTGTATAAAATTTTATAATTTTGCAGTCAATTTATTGAATATAAAATAATCTAAAATATAAGTTGCAATAAATAAATATTTATATATGCTGTTGTCAAGTTTTATATTTTGATGTAAGTATTATTTTAGCGTTTTAAATATATCTCAATAAATTAAATTTTAAAGTATTACTTCCTCATTTTTCATAGCAGAAAATAAATTTGAATAAACGTAAAAATTAGATAAAATATGTAAATTATAATTTCTTTTTGTTAATTATTCAATTTTAAACAAACGTTCAATGTAGTCATTGAATAATTATTGTAAGATATATTTAGATTTTTTTCACACATTTTTGCATTAATGAAAATGCTTCAAAATTTATATATTTATATTATATAGATATATGTAGCTCTGGATTAAAAAGAAAAATTTTAGACGATGCAAATGTCCAAAGCGTTAAGTCACATTTAATTAAGTTTTCGCGCTCAAATTACATTCGGCAACAATATACGCATGCGCCACATAATATAAATATATATAAAAACGGCTACATAATATCGAGAACCAAACAGACACAGCAAGCGTTTGCCACGATTTTGCTATTTTACAACCTAAAATGGAGCAGAAAGATGAAAAGAAGACAATTGGTGAGTCGAAAGATCGTTTACAAAATTATGCAATTTTGATTCCGATTTTACAAACAGTTAAGAAGAATATCCAATGATATAAGCCTTTGTGCAATATTATTCTTTTAACATACTTTTCTTATGTAATCTTATAAATTTCAACGTAATTTAAAGCACATTGCATAGCAAGCCTCATAATTCATTAGATTCAAATTGAGCCGTGTACATTATTTCGAAGACTGATGGCATTCATATTTTATGGTACATTTTTGCGTATTAGGTATAGAAGAAATAAATGTAATTTTAATATACGACTTTCACTGCGTAGACGATAAAATTATATTTGAATAACTGTCAGATCATTTTAAATAAATAAAATTATTACAGAATATATTTTTTTTATTGTTAAGTATCACATATTACTATTAAATAAAATCAATATTAAAATTACACCAGCTCGAATTTTGCATTTATTCTACTTGTAGAAAATGTGAGCAAAATATTTTTCTTAGAGTTCGTTATGTATTAACAAAGATTAAAACGTATACATGTTAGTAAACATAAGTAATAATATATTTGCGAGTCTCTTTCTCTATTTTTTTTTCGATTATTTTTATATTGTTGATTATAATGTTTCTCGAGTTTAAAATTAAATTTGAGATATCATAAATATGTATTTACCTATGTATACATTTGCAAATTACTTTTAATACGTTACATTCCTTACTTATAACGCCGTTTTAATTTCAAATATTGTGATACATTATCTAATAATTAATTTATTAATCGCGTATTTTATCCTGATTTTCTATTTTCAATATTATATATTTTTCGTCAATTTTACTTTTTTTCTTTCATATTATTTTTTGTATTCTCTATCAGAAGAAATATTCACGGAGGCGCTTTTCAAGTTCTCGATCAAATGTCTACGTAAATATGAGTTATTCAATTTGAAAGACAATTTTGCCTTTAGTCCATATAACTTATATAAAGGACTATTATTGGCTTATCTTACGTCCAGTGGTGTTATCGAAGAAAACTTAAAAGAAATCCTTTTTTTAACGGAAGTGTCGGAAAAATGTGACTTGATAGATACTGTTAATTTTGATAAAAGCTTTGTAACGGAGATGACCGCAGAGGTAAATAATTTTGAAGCATTTTAGCATAAATTGATAGAAACAATATTGGAACAAGATTCAAAATTTTCATGACATTTTGTATAAATCACAAATAAATTTATTTATCAAAAAATGAAGAACTTCACAACTCTAAATAATTTATTAAGCAATAAAAGTAATAAATAAAATATATTTATGCAAAGTAGGTTCGAAACTTTGATACATTTTAAATCTTACAACAATAAATGAAATTCAGAAAAAGTTTCTTATCGATATATCTAATTTAAAATTATTTATATAAATTAATAATTTAAATTAAATAAGTAGACGCGATTTTAGAATAAAAAACGTAACATAAAGATTCAGCCTACTTGAATAAAAATGTAAATAAAGCGATTTAGATTTACGACAAATATATTTTATTTATAAATGATTTGGGATCTCACAAATGTTTGATGTCTTATTTTAGGAAAATGCATCTGCATCTGCGGCTGCATGCGATTACGAGAGCAAAAGTATGTGTTTTATTGAAAAAAGTAAGCTTTCCGAAAACCCTTCACAGATAAACGAAATTTTTAACGGTGGATTCGTAAACTTGGACGACGATACTAACGCGAATATAAATCGAATCAATGAAGAAATACAATGTCAGACAGAGAACTTTCATAATCCGCAGAAATTAAGCGCGCTCAATGGAAATATGGATATTGCTTTGATGACCGTACTCCGTTTCAGCAATCAAAAATTTCTTTCAATCGGCTATCAATCTGATGCATCAAGTGCATCGACTGATCCTGACAAACGGATGTTTAAATGCAGTGAGTATTATTTCGTTATTCATGTTTATATTCATAATAAATCTATTTATAGTTAGATTTTTATAATTAATTAAGTAAAAAAATTCTGTCAACATATTATTTCAAGCACACCATTTTATCTCTTTATCTCTGCTGGCAATAAACTGGTTTCCAAAGCTATATTGAATATTAAATATAACATTAAATTCATAATATTAAATATTAAATATATAAATATTAAATATTAATTATATAATATATATAATATCAAATATTAAATATAATATTTAATAAATAATATTAATTATAAAATATAGTAAGTATTAAATATATAAGTATTAGGAGATGCTATATCTGTTTTATCGATAAATATTATTTTCAGTTAACTATTTTTTGATTATATACGGAACGAAAGTTTCTTTACTAGAATTAAAGTAACCATAATAACAAATCTTGACTATATATGTACATAAAAACCAAGAAAATTAAATAATTACAGTTTTCTTTGTTCTCTACATTTCTAATGATTTTTCTTTTCCAGGTTTCCATAAGAAATTACACATGCTGATAGGCGAGTTTCCCTACAAGGATGGAAATACATCGCTGTTCGTGTTGGCACCCTGTTCCTTCGACACAGACAACAAGTGGAAAGTGATCCCTAACCACGTTGCCATTTCCGATATGATCAATTTATTGTCGACCAAAGAAGGAATGCTCGAATTGCGCAAGGTGTTGGATCATCAGACTTCATTAGGTAGGGTTAACAATTTTTCATATTGGCCGGTCTTCAAATTGGAGAAAAATTTCAATGCACGCCGGCTGATGCGAGCGATAGACTGCCAACAATTATTGACGTCCGACGCCGTCGATCTGGACAGTTCCTTCGCAAAAGACGGACACAAGGTGCACTTCGGCAACGTCGTGCACCGTACTCATGTCAAGGTCACAAAAGAGGCCACCGTCGCGGGCGCGATGACTGTGATCACCGGACAAAGCTCCCTTCCGAACTCGAGTGTAGTAGTCGACGTGCAATCCAAATATCCGTTCGTCTGGCTGATTTATGACAAACAGCATCGAAACATTCTCTTTATCGGCGTTTGCAATGAATTCGACTAGGCTGTTTTTTTTTCTTTTAGCTGAGACGAACGAATATATATTAAATTTGTAGGTATACGAATCGGACATACAATACTATGAAACGAATACTAATAACAGATTTGAAGTTACTACAAAATGCTGCAAGTGTTGAAGCTATAATTTCTTTTGAGTCAATTTTTTGTCGATTTGAGTTAAAGGGATTCTAAACGCCGTTTTATTGATAAAACATTGGTTTCTTTTTATTGGTTAATTAGAATAATAAATGCTTTTCTATAATTAAAGCACTTATATAGAAAACAAAGTGCGAACCTACTGCGTGATTTTATATTCAAATTGTTTTATTTAATTAAAAATTTTAAGTTTTATTTTATTATTAACATAATGTAAAATAAAATATAATACAATATAAAATTGGTCGGTTTGCGTATTATTTCTATATGTACTGTAGTCGTGAAGAAACATTTATTATTTTATTTAACAAATAAAAAGAAAAGGGTGCACAGAAATAATGATTTATTGATAAAATAAAAAAGAATTTAGAATCAAATTCTGTTAAGATTTCGGTGACATAAATCAATTTTTCGTAGCATAAAAATGTACATTCGCTTGATATTAAATTAAGTTATTGTTATAATGGCATAAAAATTTACATTCGTTTGATTTTGAATTTAGTTACATTTATGAATCTTCGGAAGATTGAGAGAAGAAGAAAACATCGTATCGCTTAAAGTATTTCGGAAATATAATTTGTTTGAGTATAGTCATTAATTTATTCTTACATTTTTTATTTTATTCTTGAATATTATCGTTTTACAATTGTTTCGTTTTACTACTGTCGTTATTACTGTCTTTTTTTCACTGACCAACAGGACATATTATAATTGAAAAAATCGATGTGATTATCTGATAATATGTAAATGTTAAATTTCAGTAAATCAGAAAATATATGTGCATATATGTATTTACACATACATATGTATGGTATGTGTTATGCATATAGATATATATATATATATATATATGCATTGAATATTCTTATATACGTACATATTGTATTTTTAAAATATGTATGTACATATATGTTTATTGTATTAATATGTTATATACATATATATTTATTTAAATGCATTTATGTATGTATATATTCAATATTCTCTTGTCATAAAATTGTCATGAAATTATTTATATCGGGAACGATAGGGGAATTGTTAGGAAAACACCATTTGTTGTCAAAATTTAACATTATATATTATTTACATAGTACAGATTATAAAATTAATAAAAATATTATTTTTATATTGTGATAAGATATAAAATATTATTTCCATATTGTAATAAGATATAAAAACAAATGAATTGTCTTTTTCTACTTTAAATATGTATAACCATATGCTTAACATTATTTTATTTTTAGTTTTGCTGTAATATTGGTATGGCATCATACTTTATTTTAAAATAATATATCAAATGAACATCTTTTGTTTTCATGGTCCAATTATAACAGAATAGATAAATGTTTGATTCCTTTTTACTTGATATATGCTACATGCGTATATAGGTATCTATCTATTTTTTTATATTTTCATAATTATTTTTTGATGTACGAAATAACGTTTATTTATATAATTATAAATAAATAAAAATTTTTGGCTTTAAAAGCAAATAATATGTTTTGATGTATAAAATAAATTTTATGCCGTTAAGACATTATTTAAAAATATGCTATACGCCAATAAAAATATATTCAAAAGTAATATAACCCGAAATTAGTCCGACTTTGTGGATTAGCTAATTTTCACAAACGCAATTATCTACAAAAAACAATGTGGTATTAAGAAAATTTGAAGACATTATTTACAAATATGCCATTATAACATTATTTAAAAATATACTATACGCAGACAAAAATATATATTTGTGAGTAGTATAACCTGAGATTAATCCGACTTAATGGACTAACACAATAAGCTAATTTTCACAAAAATATATTTACCAAAAGCAAAGTAGTATTAACAGATTTGACGACATTATGTAAAAATATGCTATACGCCGACACAAATACATTCGTGAGTAGTATAACTCGATATTAATCCAACTTAATAGATTAAGACAGATGTCTATACTAAACTAGATTACCAACATTTCACTATTTGAATAGTATGACTTGCGTTGTATGAAGTTTCCGGTTGTATAAAAAAAAATGGCGGCGATTTTGTGTGTCAAACTTGACATTTATGTAAGTTTTACATATAGTGACTGTGTGTATCAGCGTGGCTATGAAATAGAATATTGTTTTATTTCTTCTGACAGAAGTTTTTATGACAGCACTATTTATGACAACAAATTCATCGATCATGCTGACATATTCAAGACTGCCGCTATTTTCTCTCATACAAACGGAATCTTCATGCGATGCACGTCCGAAATCCATGTTAGCAATCTAGTTTATTATAGACTTTTGTGGATTAAGTTAATTTTCACGAAGGTAGTTATCTACTAAAAACGATGTAGTATTAAGAAAATTTGACGATGTTATTTTAAAATAGCAATACGCCGACAAAAATATATATTGGTTAGTAGTATAACCTGAGATTAATCCGATTTAATGGACTAACAATAAACTAATTTTCACAAAAATATATTTACCACAAACAAAGTAGTATTAACAGATTTGACAACATTATGTAAAAATATGCTATACGCCGACACAAATGTATTCGTGAGTAGTATAACTTGAGATTCGTCCGACGTAATGTGAATTAAGTTAATTTTTACGAAAATGGTTCTTTCTTTAGAACAATGTAATAATGGTATATTTTAATGACATTATTTAAAAATATACTCTATGCCGATATGACATTATTTAAAAATATATTATACGCCGACAAAAATATATTTGTTAGTAGTATAAACTAAGATTATTCCGATTTAATGGACTAAGCTAATTTGCAAGAAAGTAGTTACCTACAATAAATAATGTAATATTGAAAGATATGAGGACATTATGTAAAAATATACTATACGCCGATAAAAATATATTCCTGAGTATTAAAACCCGAAATTAGTCCGATTCATTACTTTATCCTAATTTCACGAAAGTAATTATCTACCAAAAAACGATGTAGTATTTAGAGATTTAACGACATTATTTTAAAATATGCAATAGGCAGACAATAATATATTTATGAGTAGTACAGCCCGAGATTTGTCCGACTTAATATCTTAGTTAATTTTCACGAAAAGTTATCCTATAAGAACAATTTAGTTCTGAGAAATTTTAATGACATTCAAAAATATATTTTATGCTTATATGACGTTATTTAAAAATATGCAATACGTCGACAAAAATATATTCGTGAGTAGTATAACCTGAAATTAGTCCGAGTTAGTGGGTTAAGTTAATTTTCAGGTAAATAGTTATCTATCAAGAACAATGTGGTATTGAAAAATTTTGATGCAGGATAAGATTTGATAAAACAGTTACCTTCTATAATGAGGGATGTAGTTAGAAAATGGTGTAAGATTTGAAAATTATACAAAAGACACTCAGACAAAATAATTCACTACCAGTTCAAACATTTCATGTATAAGCAGCGTTGATTAACATTAAGTGAGTAAAATTATAATTGTTAAATAATATAACAATCAAAACTGCTTAACTTTCCGATTTTCCTATTTTATGAACAAATTGGAAATTATAGAATTTGTCATTGGACGGGATGGGGGAAGATTTCGAAAAAATTTTAAATTTTATAAATTTGAAGTACACTGGCATAAAGTGCATAAAATACCGTTACTTCTGTTTCAAACATTTTATTTATTTTGTTTAAATAATATTTCCTTGCAAAAAAAAAAATTCATTTTTTCATAAGGGTGAACCACCTTCTAAACCTTCGATTGGGCACGTATAAAAAAATACGTGTACCTTAAATTTGTGTACTTTATAACATATTTCAAGAAAAATCAAAACGGCGTCGGACACTTGTGATGGTTTCCTTGTTAGTAACTTTATATTAAATATAAATATATGTACTGCTGTCTTCCTTTGCAGTTTGTTGTAAACAATAGAAATAAGAATTACGCGTTTTCGTAGTAAAAATTTTTTTCTAGTTTAGTAACTTATTTAATTAATTTATTGAAATTTCGACCTAACTGGCCAGTACAATTTAATTAGAAACACTACATTTCAACACTTAAGTACGGATCCTTTTCAAATGTAACTGCACAAAAAAAATATACAACGATTAAGATATGAAACAATAATTTACAAAGATGTTAACGAAAAAATTTAAAATAATATAAAAATAATGTAATGTACCTTTTAAGATGTTTAATCGACAGCAGTAAAATTACTAATGTTAAACTGAAGACAAGTAAATCAATTTAAGTCAAACGTTAAAAACACAATAATATCAAAGTTCGACAATACAACAAAATAAATAAATAAATAAATAAACAATTATATACTGTAGACCAACTTATCATAAATCGGATTTAGATTTTCTGTGTCCTTTTGCAAATTAATGTTATTCTTATATTTTTTAATAAAAAACATTTCCGCTAATTCTCTCTTCCTTCTATGTTTTTCGCAATGCAAAATACTAGGTTTCATCCACCTAAAATATATAACTATACACTAAAAATATTTACTATGTACATAATAAAATTAATTAAACATATTTTATATCTTATTGTAGTAGATATTATTATTTAATTATAATATTCTAAATAATAATAATTATATTCTAAATATTAATATTTTTATTGTGATAAATATTAATCAAAGAAACTTTTATAAAATTCTTCCAGTACTATAAAGAATCGCGAGATTTGCTATATAATATAGTTACTATTGCATCAAAATATATTAAATTACCCAATAATAATTTGTTGAAAATAATATTTAGAACACAAGAAAAACATTAGCGCTGTATATTTTAATTATCTGTTTGTGAAGCCGGAAATTAAAATTGTTTCATAATATAAAAAATTTTTATTCTTACTAGTGCATATTTTCTCAACTTATAAAATTGTTCCAGTACTATAAAGAATCGCGAGATTTGCTATATAATATAGTTACTATTGCATCAAAATATATTAAATTACCCAATAATAATTTGTTGAAAATAATATTTATAACACAAAAAAAAAACATTAGCGCTGTATATGTTAATTATCTGTTTGTGAAGCCGGAATTTAAAATTGTTCTATAATATAAAAAATATTTATTCTTACTAGTGGATATTTTCTCAACTTCCTGCGCTCTATTTTAGGCTACATATATTGTGGCTATATATATGATTAATTTGTATTTTCTCATGTATATTTTAAGTTGACTGGAAACTAAATAGAAAACTAAAAACTACTATGACGTTACAATAAAGGAAAACGAAAGAATAATTAGAATTAATAAAAAAAAATGAATCTATGTCTCATTTAAATTGCAAATTGCAACGAGGAAAAGAGCTTGGTCATTGGAGAATTTTATTTATTTTGTTTTTTACTTTACGCCATTCAGTTTAATTAGCTAATTTTTTTTCTATATTTCTTTCGAAGTAATCTTGTGTTATCGCAAGCGGAAAAATTACACTGCTTTATAAACAACGTCATTTATCAAGAAAATGAGTAAATAATAATTATATTAATTGCGTTATGCTTCTCGATTATTGGTTCACTACTCATCCGAGATTTGTATAAATAACAGTCAAAGATGGCATCGGTTAGTACAGTTAATAAGCTTTGAAACCTTACAACTGAAAATGGCTCTGAAATTGATGCTCGTGGTGTGCATGTTGGCCATCGCTGGGTTAATGATGATGTCTGTGGTCGAGGCTGAATGCCGTTGGACAGGATGTCACGCTCACTCAGCTGGCGACTGGTGTAACGTTTTAGGACCAGGATATCGTGTAAAGAAATGGGAACGTTGCAATGGCCTTCTAGGAAAGACGGAATATTGCTGTAAATAAAACGGCCGTTTTATTCAATTAAAGGTAAAGAATATTGTTAATGCACGCAGAAAATTTTCTTTTAAAATTTACCCTGAAAATCATGGTAATCGCGGAAAATATACGGGAGGTCCAGCAGACTCATAAAAAAAATTCCTTAATTTTTTCGAATTTTCTAAGATCAAAAATTAATTTTTTCCCTAACTTTTTAATATTATTTTTTCCAAATATATAATTGCATATATCTGTATTGGATAAATCAATTCAATGTTAAATTATGAAATCCTTGAAATATTTTTGTCAACAATAAAAAGGTTCGGTAGTTAAAACAAAAATTTAAATTAATTATACAATCTAATTGTGTACAATAATCAAAACAAACATGTAACCATAAATTATTTAAATAATCACTTTTTTAATTTATATTATATAAAATTTTTTAGTTTTGTCTCTATCAAACACATTGAAATAAAATAATACGACGATGATAAATATAAAAGACGATGATGAAAATATAAATTAACAAACACGCTGTAGATGATTTTTAACAAGACAGAAAATTAGAGTGCTTAGTGTCAAAAAAAAGTTTATATTTATTTAATAAAAAATTTTAAATTATTGAGACCAATGTAGAATTTTGAAAAAATTCATATAAATAGTAAAATTTCCTGACTTTCTCTGACAATTTCAGATTTATAAAATTTCCTGACAATGACCGATTTTCCAGATTTCCCTGACCGCTAAACACCTTGATATGATATTGGAAAAATTTTATGAGTTTTTTTAATTAATATTTATTATAATATATGATATTAATATGTACATAGCAAATTTTACTATGTACATAGTAAAATTAATTGAACATATTTTATACATTATTGTAGTCGATATTAATATTTAATAATAATATGTCAAATAATAATAATTATATTCTAAATATTAATATTTTTATTATGGTAAATATTAATCAGAGAAACTCTTATAAAATTCTTCCAGTGGCATATTGTCTTATAATTATCATGATTCTCAGGGTAAATTCTAAGAGAGTTCTCTCTGTGTGGTGATTGATAAAATTGTAATTATTTGTTAACAATACATTAATTATAATTAATTATATATATTTTTTTTATAGGCAATGACTCCGTCATAGGCCAAACATTTACACCCAAAAGTGTCCACCAATATACGATTAATATATACAGAACAAAACTTGGTTTTATTTTCTTTTAGACATTTCCAACATAAAAAAAGCATCGAACTTTAAATGAAGACTGTTTTTTTCGAATATTTTACTAATTACTTTTTGTTAGATTGATAGATTTTATAAATTTTAATTACTGTATTTTTCATTTAATTGTAAATAGTGCCAAATTGAGCAAAATATATAGAAAATATAATTGTAGGGTTTATTCTTCAAATAAACAATATTAATATTTTTTGTGAGAAACATTGAAATTGTTTGTCATTTATAATTGTATAAAATTTTATAATTTTGCAGTCAATTTATTGAATATAAAATAATCTAAAATATAAGTTGCAATGAATAAATATTTATATATGCTGTTGTCAAGTTTTATATTTTAATGTAAGTATTATTTTAGCGTTTTAAATATATCTCAATAAATTAAATTTTAAAGTATTACTTCCTCACTTTTCATCGCAGAAAATAAATTTGAATAAACGTAAAAATTAAATAAAATATGTAGATTATAATTTCTTTTTGTTAATTATTCAATATTAAACAAACGTTCAATGTAGTCATTGAATAAATATTGTAAGATATTTTTAGGTTTTTTTCACACATTTTTGCATTAATGAAAATGCTTCAAAATTTATATATTTATATTATATAAATATATGTAGCTCTGGATTAAAAAAAGAAATTTTAGACGATTCAAATGTCCAAAGCGTTAAGTCACATTTAATTTAAGTTTTCGCGCACAAATTACATTCGGCAACAATATACGCATGCGCCACATAATATAAATATATATTAAAACGGCTACATAATATCGAGAACCAAACAGACACAGCAAGCGTTTGCCACGATTTTGCTATTTTACAACCTAAAATGGAGCAGAAAGATGAAAAGAAGACAATTGGTGAGTCGAAAGATCGTTTACAAAATTATGCAATTTTGATTCCGATTTTACAAACAGTTAGAAAGAATATCCAATGATATAAGCCTTTGTGCAATATTATTCTTTTAACATACTTTTCTTATGTAATCTTATAAATTTCAACGTAATTTAAAGCACATTGCATAGCAAGCCTCATAATTCATTAGATTCAAATTGAGCCGTGTACATTATTTCAAAAACTGATGGCATTCATATTTTATGGTACATTTTTGCGTATTAGGTATAGAAGAAATAAATGTAATTTTAATATACGAATTTCACTGCGTAGACGACAAAATTATATTTGAATAACTGTCAGATCATTTTAAATAAATAAAATTATTAGAGAATATATTTTTTTTATTGTTAAGTATCACATATTACTATTAAATAAAATCAATATTAAAATTACACGAGCTCGAATTTTGCATTTATTCTACTTGTAGAAAATGTGAGCAAAATATTTTTCTTAGAGTTCGTTATGTATTAACAAAGATTAAAACGTATACATGTTAGTAAACATAAGTAATAATATATTTGCGAGTCTCTTTCTCTATTTTTCTTTCGATTATTTATATATTGTTGATTATAATGTTTCTCGAGTTTAAAATTAAATTTGAGATATCATAAATATGTATTTATCTATGTATACATTTGCAAATTACTTTTAATACGTTACATTTCTTACTTATAACGCCGTTTTAATTTCAAATATTCTAATACGTTACCTAATAATTAATTTATTAATCGTATTTTATCCTGACTTTCTATTTTCAATATTATATATCTTCCGTCAATTTTACTTTTTTTCTTTCATATTATTTTTTATATCCTCTATCAGAAGAAATATTCACGGAGGCGCTTTTCAAGTTCTCGATCAACAGTCTACAAAAATATGAGTTTTTCAATTCGAAAGACAATTTTGCCTTTAGTCCATATAACTTATATAAAGGACTATTATTGGCTTATCTTACGTCCAGTGGTGTTATCGAAGAAAGCTTAAAAGAAATCCTTTTTTTAACGGAAGTCTCGGAAAAATGTGACTTGATAGATACTGTTAATTTTGATAAAAGCTTTGAAACGGAGATGACCGCAGTGGTAAATAATTTTGAAGCATTTTAGCATAAATTGATTAAAACAATATTGGAACAAAATTTAAAATTTTCATGACATTTTGTATTAATCACAATTAAATTTATTTATCAAAAAATGAAGAATTTCACAACTCTAAATAATTTATTAAGCAATAAAAGTAATAAAAAAAATATGTTTATGCAATGTAGGTTCGAAACTTTGATACATTTTAAATCTTACAACGATAAATGAAATTCAGAAAAAGTTTCTTATCGAGATATCTAATTTAGAATTATTTATATAAATTAATAATTTCAATTAAATAAGTAGACGCGGTTTTAGAATAAAAAACGTAACATAAAGATTCAGTGTACTTGAATAGAAATGTAAATAAAGCGATTTAGATACACGACAAATATATTTTATTTATAAATGATTTGGTATCGCACAAATGTTTGATGTCTTTTTATTTTAGAAAAATGTATCTGCATTTGCGGCTGAATGCGATTACGAGAGCAAAAGTATGTGTTTTATTGAAAAAAGTAAGCTTTCCGAAAACCCTTCACAGATAAACAAAATTTTTAATGGTGGATTCGTGAACTTGGACGACGATACTAACGCGAATATAAATCGAATCAATGAAGAAATACAATGTCAGACAGAGAACTTTCATAGTCCGCAGGAATTAAGCGCGCTCAATGGAAATATGGATATTGCTTTGATGACCGTACTCCGTTTTAGCAATCAAAAACTTCTTTCAATCGGCTATCAAACTGATGCATCAAGTGCATCGACTGATTCTGATAAAGGGATGTTTAAATGCAGTGAGTATTTTTTCATTACTCATGTTTATATTCATAATAAATCTATTTATAGTTAGATTTTTATAATTAATTAAGTAAAAAAATTCTGTCAACATATTATTTCAAGCACACCATTTTATTTCTATATCTGTTCTCGCAATAAACTAGTTTCCAAAGCTATATTGACAATTATAAATATAACATTAAATATATAATATTAAATATTAAGTATATAAATATTAAATATTAATTATATAATATATATAATATCAAATATTAAATATAATATTTAATATATAATATTAAATATTAAATATAATATTTAATATATAATATTAATTATTAAATTTAGTATTTAATATATACGTATTAAGGAGATGCTATATCTGTTTTATCGATAAATATTATTTTTATTTAACTATTTTTTGATTATATACGGAACGAAAAATTCTTTACTAGAATTAAAGTATCCATAACCTATGTAAAATCCTATGAAAAATTAAACATTGCAAACTCATGTAGAATCCTATGAAAAATTAACCATTGCAAACCCATGTAGAATTGTATTAAAAATTATCCATTGCAAACTTATGTAGAATCCTACATTGCAAACCCATGTACAATAGAATTGTATGAAAAATTATCGATTATAAACCCATGTACAATCGTAACAAAAGTAATGAAATAAAAAAAAAATTGCGCCAAATGAAAGTAGAAACTTGTACCAGTGGAAAATTAAAGTTGCAGACATATATAGAGTCGTATAATGAATCAGTAAAAATTTAAATTTGCAAATGTAGAATCGTACCATAAAAAAACTTATCTTTTAAAAAAAAAGATAAACAAGATGCCAAGTCCATGCGCCATGTGAAAAAGAAATAAAAAAATTTTAGTTAAAAAAACTGGGCGCGCTGCTAAGTTTCAAAATTACAATGCATCTTAAAGTAACATTAATTAATTTAAACACAAAACATATTTTAACTGTAATGAGTTTAAAAGTAACAATTTAATTTTAATATTGTTAGAATATTATTTAGCAGCGCTCCCAGTTTTTTTAACTAAAATTTTTTTATTTCTTTTTCACATGGCGCATGGACTTGGCATCTTGTTTATCTTTTTTTTTAAAAGATAAGTTTTTTTATGGTACGATTCTACATTTGCAAATTTAAATTTTTACTGATTCATTATACGACTCTATATATGTCTGCAACTTTAATTTTCCACTGGTACAAGTTTCTACTTTCACTTGGCGCAATTTTTTTTTTATTTCATTACTTTTGTTACGATTGTACATGAATTTATAATCGATAATTTTTCATACAATTCTATTGTACATGGGTTTGCAATGTAGGATTCTACATAAGTTTGCAATGGATCATTTTAATACAATTCTACATGAGTTTGCAATGGTTAATTTTGCCTAGGATTCTACATGGGTTTGCAATGATTAATTTTTCATAGGATTCTACATGGGTTTGCAATAGGATAGGATTCTACATGGGTTTGCAATGGATAATTTTTGTTAATGGCGTGCCCTTAACTGGTCGCCTTTTTGTACCTTTTTTTAAAGGTGAGTTTTTAGAGATTATATCATTCATTTTTTAATATTTTTATGACCGGAATAGAACAATTATTAAGCATGTTTATCTAAACTTCTTTGCTTAAAATGATGCGTACAATCATATCCTAGAATCCTGATCATTCCTCCTAAAGCACTCTATTTATATAAATTTACCCATATGTGTGTGTGTGTGTGTATGTGTGTGTGTGTACTAATGTCGAGCATTTTTTATACATTTTCTATTAAATTTAGATAAAAGTTGCAGGATTTCGAAAAAGAAAAAGTTGACACAGACTTTTTCCTAAACGGCGATTTTCAAGGTTATTTAAAGGTCACTTATATTTTCAAAATAGAATTACCTTAATTTTTCTCATATAAATCGATTTAACTCGCAATATTTACTATAAAAAGTTGTAAAGGTATAATTTTTACATAATCTTACATAAACTTCGAAATATTACAAATATTTTATTTTATGAAATATTTCAGTTTATGTAAAATTATGTTAACTATCTTTTAAATTATTCACTTTTAGCCATCTTACCCTTACAACCTTTTATAGTGAATATTGCAACAAATTGGTTTATATATATAATATATATATACCATCAGTTATTATTAATTGATGTTTACATTTATTTTTAGACTTACTAGAGCTCAAATGCTCCACATTTTTTGCAAAAACTGTTTATTCTACATATTTCAAATATGCTTTTAAATGATGATTGGATATTTCCTTTTTTTAATTATTTTTATTATTATTTTTCAATCTCAATCAACTTTTATAACTTTATGCCAGCACTGATACAAATGCATGTGTCTTTATTTTTTTTATTATTTTCATTATTATTTTTCAATCTCAATCAACTTCTATAACCTTATGCCAGCAGGATACAAATACATGTATGTCTTTATTATTGTATCAACTCTTGTCTTTTCCATGTAACCATGTCTTCATAGTTTGAATTATCCCTTCATCTTCTCAATCTTTCGCAGAAATTTAATTAATTAAATACACTTCACACGAAATAAAGTTTGCTGGAAGATATACAGCAAACGATAACTGTAAAAACATGATTACGTGGAAAGAACAAGAGTTGGTACAGTAAAGGCAAGTAAGTAAGTACATGTAATGTATCGTATTGGCATAACGCTATATCCGCGGAGCAGATAATGTGGCTGTAGAGGTAGTCTGCAGTGCAGCTAATGTGGACGTAGATGTTGATTGAGATAATTGTCTAATATAAAATAGAATTTAAAAATTTAGTTTAAAAAGCTGTTGCATATATAAATAAAGTTTATTTTTTCTAAATTTGGAATATGTTTAATTAATTAATTTTTTAAGTCTATGTTTAATAAATTTTTTAAGTCTGTATTCAATAATTTTATTCATTTGATAAATACATGTATGTCTTTATTTTGATATGTTTAATATAATTAGAAATTCATTATTAATTAGATATGTAAACTATAAATTCATATATAATATTTGAAAATATATGTGAATATTTAAATTTTTATCTTCTCCTTCCTCTCCTTCAATCTCTTTAATATCAATATGTGTATGTGTGTACACGCGCGCACATTTGTACGTATTTATTTAATTATTGGATAGTTGAGAGTACTTAATTGATAAAACATTATGACAATAATAATCCTTGTTTTTTTTTCTTATTATTTACTCAGATTTTTTTGTCTATCTTATAAGATAAACACTTTAGAGATTGAATATTTCAAGTAAACTAATTGTAAGTAAATTTCACATTAATGCATATAGATGTTTAATCATGAATGTACTAAATAAGTACACAAGACGAACAGTGAGTGAGAATGAGAGTGTTGTTTGAGAGAGAGAGAGAGAGAGAGAGAGAGAGAGAGAGAGAGAGTTAGCCAACATAACCCCGCACGCTGCCGATATGGCGGAGCGCCACTATCGCCATCTGTTGTAAAACGTGCGAGATGGACAAAATTACCACTACATGCATCTTGCATGTGTTGTGTACGTGTGATATATGTGTGCGCATGTGTTGTATACGTGTGAATACGTGTAACACGATACTACTATGTATGCGTGGTCGATGATGTGAATACGTGTAACACGATACTACTATGTATGCGTGGTCGATGATGATAATGATGATAATGATGACGGGGACGTTTCTTAATAGAAATTTTTCATATTTCGACTTTGCATTTATATATCTCTGCTTACAAATCACGTAGAGCAGTAATAAAGACACTTTTATTATATAATTCGAACTCAATCTATCGATTAAGTCTAGTATAAACTCGATTGCTTCAGCCATTATTGAGGATTCGAAATATTATAAAGACTCAAATGTCCGACTCGCGTTAAGATACACGGTGTCTCCGCTACGCCCTTAACTGGTCGCGAGACACTACCGTGTCTCTTGATAACAAATCTTGACTAAATATGTACATAAAAAACCAAGAAAATTAAATAATTACTGTTGTCTTTCTCCTCTACATTTTCAATAATTTTTCTTTTCCAGGTTTCCATAAGAAATTACAAATACTTGTAAGCGAGTTTCCCTACAAGAATGGAAATACATCGCTGTTTGTGTTGGCACCCTGTTTCTTCGACACAGACAACAAATGGAAAGTGATGTTTAACCACGTTGCCATTTCTAATATGATCAATTTATTGTGGACCAAAAGAGGAATGCTCGAATTGCGCAAGATCTTGGATCATCAGGCTTCATTATTAAGAGTTACAAATTTTTCATATTGGCCGGTCTTCGAATTGGAGAAAGATTTTAATATACTCCTGTTGCTGCGATCAATAGGCTGCCAACAATTATTGACATCCGACGCCGTCAATCTGGACAGTTCTTTCGCAAAAGACGGACACAAAGTGCATTTCGGTAACGTCGTGCACCATACTCACGTCAAGGTTACAAAAGAGGCCACCGTCGCGGGCGCGATGACTTTGATCACCGGAGTAAGCTCCCTTCCAAACTCGAGTGTAATAGTCGACGTGCAATCCAAATATCCGTTTGTCTGGCTGATTTATGACAAACAGCATCGAAACATCCTCTTTATCGGCGTTTGCAATGAATTCGAATAAGCTGTTTTTTTTTCTATTAGATGAGACGAACGAATATATATTAAATTTGTAGGTATACGAATCGGACATACAATACTATGAAACGAATACTAATAACAAATTTGTAGTTTCTACAAAATGCTGCAATTGTTGAAGCTATAATTTCTTTCGAGTCAATCTTTTGTCGATTTGAGTTAAAGGGATTCTAAACGCCGTCCTGTTTTATTGATAAAACATTGGTTTCTTTTTATTGGTTAATTAAAATAATAAATGCTTTTCTATAATTAAAGCACATATATAGGAAACAAAGTGCGAACCTACTGCGTGATATTATAGCCAAAATGTTTTGTTTAATTAAAAATTTGAAGTTTTATTTTTTTATTTACATATTGTAAAATAAAATATAATACAATATGAAATTGGTCGGTTTGCGTATTATTTCTATATGTACTGTAGTCGTGAAGAAGCATTTATTATTTTATTTAACAAATAAAAAGAAAAGGGTGCACAGAAATAATGATTTATTGATAAAATAAAATAGAATTTAGAATCAAATTCTTTTAAGATTTCGGTGACATAAATCAATCTTTCGTAGCATAAAAATGTACATTCGCTTGATATTAAATTAAGTTATTGTTATAATGGCATAAAAATTTACATTCGTTTGATTTTAAATTAAGTTACATTTATGAATCTTCGGAAGATTAAGAGAAGAAGAAAACATCGTATTGCTTAAAGTATTTTGGAAATATAATTTGTTTGAGTATAGTCATTAATTTATTCTTACATTTTTTATTTTATTCTTGAATATTATTGTTTTACAATTGTTTCGTTTTACTACTGTCGTTATTACTGTCGTTTTTTTCACTGACCAAAAGGACATATTATATTAGAAAAAGTCGATGTGATTATCTGATAATATGTAAATGTTAAATTACAGTAAATCAGAAAATATATGTGCATATATGTATTTACACATACATATGTATGGTATGTGTTATGCATATAGATATATATATATATATATGCATTGAATATTTTTATATACGTACATATTGTATTTTTAAAATATGTATGTACATATATGTTTATTGTATTAATATGTTATATACATATATTTATTTAAATGCATTTATGTATGTATATATATTCAATATTCTCTTGTCATAAAATTGTCATGAAATTATTTATATCGGGAACGATAGGGGAAATGTTAGGAAAACACCATTTGTTGTCAAAATTTAACATTATATATTATTTACATAGTACAGCTTATAAAATTAGTAAAAATATTATTTTTATATTGTGATAAGATATAAAATATTATTTCTATATTGTAATAAGATATAAAAACAAATGAATTGTCTTTTTCTACTTTAAATATGTATAACCATATGCTTAACATTATTTTATTTTTAATTTTGCTGTAATATTGATATGACATCATACTTTATTTTAAAATAATATATCAAATGAACATCTTTTGTTTTCATGGTCCAATTATAACAGAATAAATAAATGTTTGATTCTTTTTTACTTGATATATGCTACATGCGTATATAGGTATCTATCTATTTTTTTATATTTTCATAATTATATTTTGATGTACGAAATAACGTTTATTTATATAATTATAAATAAATAAAAATTTTTGGCTTTAAAAGCAAATGATATGCTTTGATGTATAAAATAAATTTTATGCCGTTATGACATTATTTAAAAATATGCTATACGCCAATAAAAATGTATTCAAGAGTAATATAACCCGAAATTAGTCCGACTTTGTGAACTGCTAATTTTCACAAACGCAATTATCTACAAAAAACGATGTGGTATTAAGAAAATTTGAAGACATTATTTACAAATATGCCATTATAACATTATTTAAAAATATACTATACGCAGACAAAAATATATATTTGTGAGTAGTATAACCTGAGATTAATCCGACTTAATGGACTAACACAATAAGCTAATTTTCACAAAAATATATTTACCAAAAGCAAAGTAGTATTAACAGATTTGACGACATTATGTAAAAATATGCTATACGCCGACACAAATACATTCGTGAGTAGTATAACTCGATATTAATCCAACTTAATAGATTAAGACAGATGTCTATACTAAACTAGATTACCAACATGTCACTATTTGAATAGTATGACTTGCGTTGTATGACGTTTCCGGTTGTATAAGAGGAAATGGCGGCGATTTTGTGTGTCAAACTTGACATTTATGTAAGTTTTACATATAGTGTCTGTGTGTATCAGCGTGGCTATGAAATGTGCTATTGTTTTATTTCTATTGACAGCAGTTTTTATGACAGCACTATTTATGACAACAATTTTATCGATCATGTTGATATTTATGTGAGTTTTACATATAGTGACTATGTGTATCAGCGTGGCTATGAAATGTGCTATTGTTTTATTTCTTCTGACAGAAGTTTTTATGACAGCACTATTTATGACAACAAATTCATCGATCATGCTGACATATTCAAGACTGCCGCCATTTTCTCTCATACAACTGGAAACTTCATACGACGCACGTCCGAAATCCATGTTAGCAATCTAGTTTATTATAAACTTTTGTGGATTAAGTTAATTTTCACGAAGGTAGTTATCTACTAAAAACGATGTAGTATTAAGAAAATTTGACGATGTTATTTTAAAATATCAATACGCCGACAAAAATATATATTTGTGAGTAGTATAATCTGAGATTAATCCGATTTAATGGACTAACAATAAACTAATTTTCACAAAAATATATTTACCACAAACAAAGTAGTATTAACAGATTTGACAACATTATGTAAAAATATGCTGTACGCCGACACAAATGTATTCGTGAGTAGTATAACTTGAGATTCGTCCGACGTAATGTGAATTAAGTTAATTTTTACGAAAATGGGTCTTTATTAAGAACAATGTAATAATGGTATATTTTAATGACATTATTTAAAAATATACTCTACGCCGATATGACATTATTTAAAAATATATTATACGCCGACAAAAATATATTTGTTAGTAGTATAAACTAAGATTATTCCGACTTAATGGACTAAGCTAATTTGCAAGAAAGTAGTTACCTACAATAAATAATGTAATATTGAAAGATATGAGGACATTATGTAAAAATATACTATACGCCGATAAAAATATATTCCTGAGTATTAAAACCCGAAATTAGTCCGATTCATTACTTTATTCTAATTTCACAAAAGTAATTATCTACCAAAAAACGATGTATTTAGAGATTTAACGACATTATTTTAAAATATGCAATAGGCAGACAATAATATATTTATGAGTAGTACAGCCCGAGATTTGTCCGACTTAATATCTTAGTTAATTTTCACGAAAAGTTATCCTATAAGAACAATTTAGTTTTGAGAAATTTTAATGACATTTAAAAATATATTTTATGCCTATATGACATTATTTAAAAATATGCAATACGTCGACAAAAGTATATTCGTGAGTAGTATAACCTGAAATTAGTCCGAGTTAGTGGGTTAAGTTAATTTTCAGGTAAATAGTTATCTATCAAGAACAATGTAGTATTGAGAAATTTTGATGCAGGATAAGATTTGATAAAACAGTTACCTTCTATAATGAGGGATGTAGTTAGAAAATGGTGTAAGATTTGAAAATTATACAAAAGACACTCAGACAAAATAATTCACTACCAGTGCAAACATTTCATGTATAAGCAGCGTTGATTAACATTAAGTGAGTAAGATTATAATTGTTAAATAGTATAACAATCAAAATTGCTTAACTTTTTAATTTTCCTATTTTATGAACAAATTGGAAATTATAGAATTTGTCATTGGACGGTATGGGGAAAGATTTCGAAAAAATTTTAAATTTTTTAAATTTGAAGTACACAGGCATAAAGTGCATAAAATACCGAGTTACTTTTGTTTCAAACATTTTATTTATTTTGTTTAAATAATATTTCCTTGCAAAAGAAAAAATTCATTTTTGCATAAGAGTAAACCACCTTCTAAACCTTCGATTGGGCACGTACAAAAAAATACGTGTACCTTAAATTTGTGTACTTTATAACATATTTCAAAAAAAATCAAAACGGCGTCGGACACTTGTGATGGTTTCATTGTTAGTAACTTTATATTAAATATAAATATATGTACTGCTGTCTTCCTTTGCAGTTTGTTGTAAACAATAGAAATAAGAATTACGCGTTTTCGTAGTAAAAATTTTTTTCTAGTTTAGTAACTTATTTAATTAATTTATTGAAATTTCGATCTAACTGGCCATTACAATTTAATTAGAAACACTACATTTCAACACTTAAGTATGGATCCTTTTCAAATGTAACTGCACAAAAAAAATATACAATGATTAAGATATGAAATAATTTACAAAGATGTTAACGAAAAAATTTTAAATAATATAAAAATAATGTAATGTACCTTTTAAGATGTTTATTCGACAGCAGTAAAATTACTAATGTTAAACTGAAGACAAGTAAATCAATTTAAGTCAAACGTTAAGAACACAATAATATCAAAGTTCGTCAATACAACGAAATAAATAAATTAAAAAATAAACAATTATATACTGTGGACCAACTTATCATAAATCAGATTTAGATTTTCTGTGTTTTTTTGCAAATTAATGTTATTCTTATATTTTTTAATAAAAACATTTTCGCTAATTCTCTCTTCCTTTTATGTTTTTCGCAATGCAAAATACTAGGTTTCATCCACCTAAAATATATAACTATACACTAGAAATATTTACTATGTACATAGTAAAATTAATTAAACATATTTTATACCTTATTGTAGTAGATATTATTATTTAATAATAAAATTCTAAATAATAATAATTATATTCTAAATATTAATATGTTTATTGTGGTAAATATTAATCACAAAGAAACTTTTATAAAATTCTTCCAGAATCATAAAGAATCGCGAGATTTGCTATATAATATAGTTACTATTGCATTAAAATATATTAAATTACCCAATAATAATTTGTTGAAAATAATATTTATAACACAAAAAAAACATTAGCGCTGTATATGTTAATTATCTATTTGTGAAGCCGGAAATTAAAATTATTTCATAATATAAAAAATTTTTATTCTTACTAGTGCATATTTTCTCAACTTATAAAATTGTTCCAGTACTATAAAGAATCGCGAGATTTGCTATATAATATAGTTACTATTGCATCAAAATATATTAAATTACCCAATAATAATTTGTTGAAAATAATAATTATAACACGAGAAAAACATTAGCGCTGTATATTTTAATTATCTGTTTGTGAAGCCGGAAGTTAAAATTGTTTTATAATATAAAAAATATTTATTCTTACTAGTGTATATTTTCTCAACTTTTTGCGCTCTATTTTTGGCTACATATATTGTGGCTATATATATGATTAATTTGTATTTTTTCATGTATATTTTAAGTTGACTGGAAACTGAATAGAAAACTAAAAACTACTATGACGTTACAATAAAGGAAAACGGAAGAATAATTAGAATTAATAAAAAAAAATGAATCTATGTTTCATTTAAATTGCAAATTGCAACGAGGAAAAGAGCTCGGTCATTGGGGAATTTTATTTACTTCGTTTCCTACTTTACGCCATTCAGTTTAATTAGCTAATTTTTTTCTATACTTCTCTCGAAGTAATTTTGTGTTATTGCAAGCGGAAAAATTACACTGCTTTAAAAACAACGTCATTTATCGAGAAAATGAGTAAATAATAATTATATTAATTGCGTTATGCTTCTCGATTATTGGTTCTCCACTCATCCGAGATTTGTATAAATAACAGTCAAAGATGGCATCGGTTAGTACAGTTAATAAGCTTTGAAACCTCACAACTGAAAATGGCTCTGAAATTGATGCTCGTGGTGTGCATGTTGGCCATCGCTGGGTTAATGATGATGTCTGTGGTCGAGGCTGAATGCCGTTGGACAGGATGTCACGCTCACTCAGCTGGCGACTGGTGTAACGTTTTAGGACCAGGATATCGTGTAAAGAAATGGGAACGTTGCAATGGCCTTCTAGGAAAGACGGAATATTGCTGTAAATAAAACGGCCGTTTTATTCAATTAAAGGTAAAGAATATTGTTAATGCACGCAGAAAATTTTCTCTTAAAATTTACCTCGAAAATCATGGTAATCGCGGATAATATACAGGATGTCCAGCAAACTCATGAAAAAAATTCTCTGACTTTTTCGGATTTTCTAAGATCAGAAATTAATTTTTTCCCTAACTTTTTAGTATTATTTTTTCTAAATATTCAATTGCATATATCTGTATGATAATTCAATTAAATGTTAAATTATGAAATCTTTGAAATATTTTTGTCAACAATAAAAAGGTTCGAAAGTTAAAACAAAAATTTAAATCAATTATACAATCTAATTGTGTACAATAATCAAAACAAACATGTAACCATAAATTATTTAAATAATTAACTTTTTTATTTATATTATATAAAATTTTTTAGTTTTGTCTCTATCAAACACATTGAAATAAAATAATACGACGATGATATATATAAATTAACAAACACCCTATAGATGATTTTTAACAAGACAGAAAATTAGAGTGCTTGGAGTCAAGAAAAAGTTTATATTTATTTAATAAAAAATTTTAAATTATTGAGACAAATGTAGAATAATGTGAAAAAATCCAGATAAATAGTAAAATTTCCTGACTTTTTCTGACAATTCCAGATTTATAAAATTCTCTGACAATGCTCGGTTTTCCAGATTTTTCTGACCGCTAGACGCCTTGATATGATATTGGAAAAATTTTATGAGTTTCTTTAATTAATATTTATTATAATATATGATATTAATATGTACATAGCAAATTTTACTATGTACATAATAAAATTAATTAAACATATTTTATACATTATTGTAATCGATATTAATATTTAATAATAATATTCTAAATAATAATAATTATATTCTAAATATTAATATTTTTATTGTGGTAAATATTAATTAGAGAAACTCTTATAAAATTTTTCCAGTGCCATATTGTCTCATAATTATCATGATTCTCAGGGTAAATTTTAAGAGAGTTCTTTCTGTGTGGTATTTGACAAAGTTGTAATTATTTGTTAACAATACATTAATGTTAATTAATTATATATATTTTTTTTTATAGGCAATGACTCCGTCATAGACCAAAAATGTACACCCAAAAGTGTTCACCAATAAACGATTATTAAATACAGAACAAAACTTGATTTTATTTTCTTTTAGACATTTCCAACATAAAAAAAGCATCGAACTTTAAATGAAGACTGTTTCTTTTCGAATACTTCACTAATTACTTTTTCTTAGATTACTATTTTGAAAATTTCGATTATTGTAGTTTTCATCTAATTGTAAATAGTGCCAAATTGAGCAAAATATATAGAAAATATAGAGTTTTAGGGTTTATTTTTTAAATAAACAATATAAATATTTTTTGTGAGAAATATCAAAATTGTTTGCCATTTATAGATTCTTCGTTCGAAATAAAAATATTTATAAAAGAGGCATATTTATTTTGTTCTAATTCATATTTCGTTTTGTGTAAAATTAATAATCAAAAAGTGTTTGAATCGATATTCAAAAATCAGTAATTTTTTCTAATTACCAGCACGCAGCGCGCGCTACGCTATTGATAATTAGTCATTACTTAAATAATATTAAAAATTAAATATAAAATGATTATATATATATATATATATATATATATATATAATCATAATAAAAAAAATCAATCCGTATGTTCTATTCACACGCGCGGACAAGGGTAATGCTACGGTGGCAATGGAAAGATCTCATTATATTAACAAAATGGAAAACGTTTTAAAAGATGTCAACACTTACACTATTGTTAAAAAAAATCCGTGCAAAAAAATAGAGAACGATTTGAATGATTTGTTGAAGAGATGGCTTAAGGAAGATTATATTTCAAAAAACGAATATTATAAATTACGTTGTAGTGATTCTCTCCTTCCAAAAGCGTATGGATTACCGAAAATCCATAAGGAAAACTATCCAGTTAGAATCATAGTTTCATCGGTTGATACAGCTCTATACTCGCTGGCTTCGTTTTTACAAAACACCTTACGAACTAGTCTACCCAAAGCGAAAAGTCATATTAATAATAGTTTTGATTTGTACAGCATATTGTCTGGTAAAAAGATTGATGAGAATGATAGGATGTTTTCCTTGGATGTGGTGTCTTTGTTTACGAACGTTCCTCTGGATCTTGCGATTGACGGTATTAACGATAGATGGGATCACATTGGAATAAATACTAAAATACCGAAAAACGAATTTTTGGGGGGTATAAAATTCATATTGACTTCTACATATTTTACATTTGATGACATAATTTATAAACAGACGTTTGGGACCCCTATGGGGTCACCGTTATCACCAATTATTGCAGACCTGGTTATGCAAGATCTTGAGGATACAGTTCTCAAAGCGTTGAATTTGGAATGTTTGTTTTATTTTCGTTATGTGGATGACATAATAGTGGCCACCTCTATGACTAATATGACTCAGATTGTGAATAATTTTAACAACTATCATGAAAGACTTAAATTCACGGTCGAACAAGAGGTTAACCATAGCTTGAATTTCTTAGATTTATCACTTAAAATTATTAATAACAAAATATATATAGACTGGTATCAAAAAGAAACCTTCTCAGGAAGAACGTTATCATTTTATTCAAACCACCCACTATGCCACAAAATAGGAATAATATATAACCTTGTAGACAGATGTCTATTGCTATCACATCCACTATTTTTTAATAAAAATTTGGAGTTAATTATTAATATACTCAGAAGCAATGGTTACCCTCTTGATCTGATTTTTAACAAAATTAATCATCGGATAGAACACATCATATCTAAGGGGAGCATTATAGAGAGACAGGCCAACATAGAAAGAACAAAAAGTATAAGAAATGACTCGGTCAATAAAAAATTCTTTGTCATTCCGTATATAGATGGGATCTCAGAAATGATTGTTTCCTCGGTAAAAAATAAAAATTGTATGGTAGGGTATAGATGTCTCAACAAACTGGATAATATTATTAAAGCGCAGAAAGATAAAACTAAACATCCATGCAATTCGAATGTGGTTTATAAGATCAGTTGCAATAATTGTAATGCATCTTATGTAGGCCAAACAAAGAGGCAATTGCAGACGCGAATAAAAGAACATAAAAATAATATTAGGTTGGACTCAACGAAACATTCAGTAATTTCTGAACACATAATAAATGAACATCATACTTTTAATTGGGACAATGTTAAGATCATGGACAACGAAAATAATTATTATAAAAGACTCATTTCTGAGATGCTACATATCAAGGAACAAAAAAATGGACTAAATTTAAACAAAGATACTGAGTTACTTAGCGAGTCGTATTTTGATATTTTGGATATATTAGCGAACAAGAAATAATAATAGGACAAATAGGACATTAACGAGTAAAACATAGATATTAGATCATATATAAACACGCACGCTCTCCGATCAAGTAGAGTTTAAAATGAGCTGTCTTTCTGTATTGTTGGTTTGTTATGTGTCATCCTTAATAACTGTTAATAAGTAGCAAAATTATCAAGAAGAACGATGATAGGTAAGCATACTACCAATTGTAGGGGATACATATTATAATTTGGACATGCGTTGATCGGTAATTTTTTATAAATCGCAGCGCCTACGGAACGGGTTAATTTCTCGCATATTATGTATTATTATTTTTAAATTTATCATAATTAAAATAAATCATCATTAATTGCTTATTTATATATATATATATATATATATATATATATATATTAATATAATAAGCAATTAATGATGATTTATTTTAATTATGATAAATTTAAAAATAATAATAAATTTTTAGTTTTTTAATTTTAGACAAAATTTGGATGTATATAAAACTACTCGTCAATTTGCAACTCCAACGGCAAGAAGATTCTTCAAAGACGATCTTTACAGTACACATTTTTAATTAAAAAAATGTGTACTTGCAAGAATGTAATAATAGGTGCCTCAAAGTTTCCGAATAATTCGCTGAAAAGTTTTTCTAAAAAAAAATTCTTCAAAATCAATCAAATTTTTGAAAGCTTCGAAACTGGTTCCCCTTAAGTTTGTTATCACAGTTATGAAGATTTTTAAATAAACTCCTAGAATGAGCTCGTTCAATGGGTTTGATTTGTATCTGTCAATCCAGTCTGAGAAACAGATTTGTCGACTTCATTAAAAACGTCGATGTAGAGAATATCTGCATTCATTTCCTCGTAAATTAGTCAAAGAAATGAGTAAGTGATATCCATACATGTAATTACAATATCGTTTGAACAAGTTTTTCCTGTCCGTTGATCACGGTTACCGCAGCCGCCTGACGTCCTCTTGCGTGACCTTGACACGAGCACGGACGAATTATGGATTTTAAATGGATAAATTATGTATCTAACGGACGAATTTTTGGTCTCATATAGACTAATTATGGATCTAATGGACAAATTTTGGATCTTTTATGAATAAATTTTAAATCTTTAATGAACATATTTTAGTTCTTTATTATACATGTATATCGCTGAAAATGACATTTAAAATTCATAAAGAAGAAATCTCCGCGATTTCTTAATAGATATTCATGAATCGTGACTGTTCGTAAATGTGGAGAGAAATAGCGCGAATAGATTTTACTGAAAATAATATTTAAATTATTCTTGAGATTTTCATTACTTTTATAAATGTTTATGTGCAGTGTTATGCAAGATGTAAATATTGTTTTTTAGTGAAATTCTATGAAAGTATGTTGCTTTAAGTATGTGTATAATGTTAAAGTTTAGCATTAATTTGAATAAAATATGTTGAATGATTAGTATCACTATTTTTAGATTAGTACTTGTTAGTCTTGTTTTTTTTATATTTCTGTCGTTTTCTGAAAGAAAATACTTTTACTTATATACAAAAAGCTTATATTTTCTATAAAGAATACTTCTATAACATCTCTCTTTTGCGAGGCTTTCACAGTCAAAATATACATACTATTTTGTTATTATATATATTATATATAAACATTTTAAAATAAAGCAATAATTATACATTTATATCATTATAGAAAATTCATCTAAATATTATATATTATGTTGTCATTTACTTAGTGCAATTTTTTAATTTCACTACTTTTTGATGCTAATATTTTAAGCTTTTCTCTCGTATGATTAATATAATTATTTAAAACAATTTTTTGATTTCATTACTTTTCGATGTTAATATTTTTATATTTTTCTAGTATTATTAATAAAAATAAATTATATTTTATAAATATAATTTTTGGGAAAATATTTTTGATGATGATTAATTTTTGCAAAGATTATTTTTGCTATAAACATAATTTTCGAGAAGATAATATTTTTGATTACAACTTTTTGTAGAGAACTATTTTTGCTGGCGAAAGATATAACTTTTCTTTTTACATCTGTGATGTCTTTTTTAGTGGTTTTAATTTGTCGAATGCATGAAAAATATTACTTAGCGAGACGCTACCGCGTCTCCTGATTTATGAAACTTTTTTAATATCTCGAATACTTTTTGAGAAAAGCAAGAAGCCGTTTTACATGTAAAGAATGCCTTAAAATCGTTCTTCGGCCGATTAAAAATTTCTAAATTCATCTACACATTTGTACTTCTTGTGTGTAAAATTCCTCGAATTCAGAATTTTCAGATTCGTAAAGTTTCCTAGTTATTTGACGTGACTGTATATTCTACACGCACAACGAACGTGAACGTAAACAAAACATAATAAGTCAAACGAAGGATACATATATTGAACGAAAATATGCAAAAAATTCGGTGGCTTATTGCGTGTTTTTATTACATTCAGTGATTCTATTTAGCAGTCGCGCCGCGAATCTCGACCGAGAAGGCAACATCGCGAGATGCTCCGTGTATTATCGCATAATCTTTCGTAATATAATCGCGATGTAAGTAGTTATCAAACGCGTTATCATTTCTTACGATTAGCTATTCAAATCGCACAATTAATTAATTTTCGCGCTTATTGCAATAAAGTATCGCAATCGTCTGATGAGTGGTATGTGAATGTGCGCGATTATAATTAATCATAAATTTCTTCGTAAGTGTTGTGCGAATGTTTGTGCCAAAAAAGTGAAGGAGTAATAAAGGATAAACGGTGAATAAAACAAGTCTACGAAGACAGGCGACAACAAAGCAGCTACTACAGTGAGTAATTTTTAATATACTTGTTTGGTTATTTACGCAGTGGTGATTTATTTTACAACTTAATAATGTAATACACAAATATTCTACATCTTATTGAAATATTTTTTATATTTAATAAAATATATTCTTTTATTTAATAGGTATTAATTATATATTATATGTATATTATAATATTTACATATTTTGTTTGAAACTTATAATTCTTTAAATTATTCATCATTCATAGAAATTATTATGAATTGAAATTTTATCTATTATATTTTTTTATACAAGTTTATATATAAATCAATTTTATCGGAAATCTTTAAAATAATTTCTTTCAATATTTGAATAATTGTTTAAAAAAATAGATTAAAATTTTGTCATACGCATAATTATTATATTTTGAAATACTCTAATTATATAAAAACTTTAAATGTCTTTTATTCATATTTTACAAAACAATTGTTATGATAACTTGTCGAGTTAGATTATTTTTTATTTTAAGAGATATGTTTATTTTAAGGTTTTGAATATATATAATAATATTATCGAAAATTTGCGTAGATAGAAAATAAAAACCCAATATGTGTGTATGTGTGTGAAGAATTTTCAATGAAATACAATTTAAATTAATTTGTATTTCTATATAAAATTTTTGCAAGACCGTGAACATTATATTGGGTAAAATAAAAATATGGAATGTTTTCAGCTAATTCTTTGTTCGACAATGCGACTGTCTACAATTCGAATATCAGCTTTAGCAGCTGCTGAATATTTAAATTTTTTAAATCTGCCACGAATAATTGTCATCAAAGTACTTTGATAAAAATATTATTTTGCATACTATTAATTGCAATATTATCTGAATTAAATTAGAGTCAAAAACAAAGCGTTGTTACACATATTTGAGAAAAAAAGATGGGTTTATTTTCTCTATTAAACATTAATAGAACAGTACTAATTCTTACAATTCTATTAGCAATATATAAACATGTACACAATAATATATATTTTAAATTTCGGACATGTACAATTTCTTCGTATCTAAATGATTCGACTATAGAATATATGTATAAAATAATTCAATAAAACTTATGACAAAAATATTATAAGCAAATACATACATCCAAAAGTGCATAAATATATATATATAATATATGTATACGTAGGTAAACAATATATAAATATGTATTTATAAATACATGCATGTATATATATATATATATATATATATATATATATATACATATATGTATGTATGTATGTATGTATGTATGTATGTATGTATGTGTTTATCTTTTGACTAGTTTATCGAATTTTATATATATATGTTATAGATATAACCAAATAATGTCAATGCCTTCTAATGTAACTTGTGTTTTGTCTCTATCAGTATATTAGAAAAGTAAAAAGTTATAAAACTATGAAATCCAGCTTATAAATCTAATTAATCAGATAGTACGCTATATATTTTTTTAACAACTGTAGAAAATACAAGTTTTAATTTTTTTTAGTTTTTAAAGTTTGCAAAATTATTCGGGCGCACAGTAAATTTTTTTTAGGTTTAAAAATTTATAAAATTAAGACAAGTGCACAATAAGTTAAGATAAAAAAATAATTATTTTGTTAGTCCCCAAAATTTTAAATAAAAGCTGTTTACAGTTGTACATTGCGCACAAAATACAATGCATTTCGATTTAAATCACCAAAAAGTTAAATCGCATAAGTGGAAAGAAAGCTTCGACAATTACATATTATTTTGCAATACGTAACTACATCTTTGTTATATGATGTTATTTCAAATCAAAAATTCCATTTGTATGTTCCATTGACATTTTGGAACAGCACTCGCAAATTTATTAAAAGCGCCAATATAGAGAACTTCTCTACGTTTCTTATCATAAATCAGCCAAACGAAGGGATGATTACAATTTTCGTTTTCTATTTCGGTGCTCGGAGAGGATTCACGTCCGGTGTGGATCAAGGTTATCGCACTTGCTGAGATATCCTTCTGCGTGACCTTGACTTGAGAACGATGCATGACATTGCCGATGCGCACACTGAGTTGATCTCCCTCAACGGTGGAAGGATCCAAATCGATCGCGTCCGGCTCCAACAATTGTTTAGCACCTAATGCTAGCAGCAACTCACGGATTGTCAGATTTTTCTCCACTTCGAAGGACGGCAACAATATAAAAGGTGTTTCGACCTTTTCTAATAATGTTTCACTTCTATCTAGCACTTTGTGCAATTCGCTGAATCCCTCGCTGGTTAACAATTGCTCGATCAAAGCGCAAATGTTAGTTCTGGAATCCTTATATTTGCTGATTCTACATTGACCAGATATTAATGAAGCAGGTCTGAACACAAACAGTGATATCTGACGGCTTTGATAATAGTGTTCGTTCACGTGTATCCCCAAATACTTATGGAAGTCTAAAAAAGTATTATAAATATTAGTAAACTACAGAATGTAGTCAAGATACATAAAACCAGAAATGCATTTATCTTTTCCGTATATAATATGCGTTTTTTTTTAAATCCATAATATTTTATATGAATGAAAAATCTTTAACACGCAAACAAATTTTAATAAAACATTGAACAATATAAATAATTATTACAGCGGTGAAGACGTGAATTAACATTTTAATAATTAAAAAAAAATATTTTTCAATTTTATTTTTCTAAAGAAAGATTAACTCTTCTGTCATATTTAACTCTTCAATATATATATATATTTTTTTTTCTTTTTTTTACTTCTACTGTAGGTACGGGGACCAACTGACCAAAAATTTGTTTTGTTTCAAATAAACTAAACAAATTATATTATAAAAATTTGTATTATATACGTTGGGAAAAATGGAAATATAGCATGCTCACAACTAATTCTTCGATCGTCAGTGCGACTTGCTATAGTCTCAATATCCGCTTCAACAGCCGCTAAATATTGAAATTTTTGAAATCTGCCATGGATAGCTGTCATCAAAGTAAATTCGGTATCTGGTCTAACTACGGCTAAACTCGAGGAATCACTCATGTAATCGTGTACTGCATTCTTTAAAATTTTATCATTTATGTTATTTATTAAATGCTCAGAATTTGTGGACGAATCTAATATTGTGGCTGCTGTGTGCATAAAACGAGATAATGTATCTTGCAATTGTATATTAGGTTTAATGAAACATTTAACATCGTAACTGTAACATTCGGGATTATCCATAGATACATTCTGAAATAGAAAATAACGAATTAATATTTATAAAATATTTATTTCTTTCTAGACAATAGATCTGTCATTTATAAATTACTTCTTCCTATTTTTTTATTTTTTTTAAATTATATTTACGGGTGGCCATATTCGCCAATTTTATTTTAATCAATGAAGCAAAATATGAAAATAATAGAGATTTTTTAATAACAAAAATTTCCGAGTTTGTAATATCAATATTTCATTAAAGAATTCCTTACTGTAAAATTTAAAATGTAACAAAAAGTTGAATTATAATTTTGCAAAAAATATATTTCTTTTTTATTAATTATTTATTTATTAATCTTTTTAATTGGCGGAGTTTTTTTACACATTTATTTTTACATGTTATTTTATACACAAACTGCAAATTTTGACAATTTTCCATTATAGAATACAGTATCTAATGCAAAAGTGCGTCAGGAATATTTACCTTCGAATATTTGATATGACCGCGGTAATTGATCAAATCTTGTTTGCTGATCTCCGTTAAGAGAAGAATATTTTTTAGGCGCTCCTCAATATCACCTTTAACCATTAAATATGTTATTAAAAGTCCTTTATATATGCAAGGTGGGCTAAAGGCAATATTTTCCTTCGGATTGATCTTCATTATATCATTCAAACATTTAAACGCAAACTGGAAACGCATCTCCTTCAATATATTTTCTAGCGTACAGAACAGATAAATAAATAAAAAAAATTGAAATCAGAAGAAAGAAATATTAAGAATAGTTAGTAATTGAATTGAAATAAATTGAAGTTAAAATTTATAAACACATCTTATAAACTCTTTCAATTAAAAATATATATAATTAAATATATGTCAAAATCAAAAGTAGAATGTATCGAAATTTATTCGACAATTATTTTAAACACGTTTAGTAAAATTTTATTTCAACTCATATTTAATATTAAATCTAAATAATAGAATAAATAATATATATATATACATATTATAGCAATCAAAACAATACGGATAATAAATGATGTACTGTTATCAACGTTTAATAACATGACTACGTTTGAATATCGTTTGATTATATATTACATAAACGAATTTCATATTTATTATGACTATGTTTAACCCTGGTTTAATATCCCCAACGAATTTAAGAGACGATATTTACTTTTAATTTAAAATTTAATTTAAAATTTATTTAAAAATATCTGTACAAAATTAAATTATTACGATAAAAATAAAAAATGTAATATTGATGTTAAAACAATAAGAAAGTGAAATTTTACAATATTTATATCTAATTATAACGTTCTCTTAAATATATTTTCTACCGTGAAAGCAGACAATTACGTATATATACGATTAACTAAATTTTAACGATATACGATTAACTAAATTATAGTTATTTTCTGCATATTTATGCAGATTTAAAAAAAATTACGTTAGTTAATCTTTCTCCAACACTTGTCAATTTGTAGCCATTAAATTATATAAAAATATAAATTCTTTAGACAAACGGTAATATATATATATATATATATACACATAATAGTAAGTAAAAGAAAAAGAAATATTAATAATAAGATATATATTTTAGATTATTATTGTTTCGATAAATTAACTCTATAATTGCATAATTTTTATACAACATAATTAATGAACTTACTAATTCGTGTTGCTTCTTTCGAAGTCATCTTGTTCTCCATCCTATTTTAGTTACAAAATATCAAAGGCAGAGAGAAAAGTGTGTCATACGAAGTTCGTAAATGTTTAATTTTACAACTTTGATGAAAATATTATTTTGTGATTGCAGTCTCGCAGCTTTGCTGTAAAATTATTTTATTTTATCGGTATATTTTCTTGTCAAATATTCTTTTCTATAATTTTAAATCTGAAACTGTCTCTCGCTTGATCCTTCGTAGACTGAAGGTAACTGCTCGAGCAAATCATAATATATACTATATACAACAACACAAGCACACTCTCAAACACATATAATAATACCAAAACGTGTCATTTTTAACGTCAAAAATTTTAAATTTAGATAAAAATTTTTATGATTATGATTATTTATAATTAATAATTATTTACAATTAAATTTTTTTTATCATTATATAATTACATAAGTAGTCGTTTATAATTATGTAAATATTACTTTACATTTTGTAATAAAATTATAAAAATATTATGTAATAGATAAATGCACAGAACGCACACACACACCCATATACATACATACATATATATATATATATATATATATATATTATATATATATATGATACGTAAAGTAAGTAAACCTAAAATAAAAATATAGCATGCCCACAGCTAATTCTTTAATTATCAATAAGGGTCCAATAACTTGGAGTATCAGCTTCAGCAAGTATTGAATATTCATATTAATAGCTGTCATCAAAACAAATTCGGTATCTTGTCTGACGGATAAGCTCGAGCGATTATGAATATAATCATCCACTGCTTGCTTTAATACTTTATTATTAATATAACTTATTAAATGCTCAGAATTTCTGGGCACATAAATTTGAGACTGATGTGTGCATAAAATTATATAATGTATTTTGTAAACTTATATTAGGTTTAAGAAAACATTTAACGTCTTCTTCATAATGGTAGGGATAAGCCGTATATGTTCATTATGAAATTCAAAATATCCAATTAATGTTTATTTTTTAATTAATTATTTCAATTAGACAAAATTGCAATTAATTTTTTCATATAATCAAAATTTTTAATTAATTATTTTGATTAATAAAAAATTCTATTACTTTTTCAATTAATTATTTTAATTAATCAATATTTATTTGATTATTTTATTTAATAAATATTTAATTCATTATTATAATTTCAATTAATTTTTGTCATAGAATTGACAAAAATTAAACTTTTGAATTAAACTTGTGTGTATATCTATAAAACGCTATACGATTTGTTAAATTATAGTTGAAGCAGATTTAAAACAAAATCAGTTACTTAATCTAATTCCAAGACTTGTCAAATCATAGCCTATTAAATTATATCGCAGTTTAAAAATTTTTTAGGCGAACGCAACAATATTTAAAATAATTAGTAAAGGAAAAACATTTTGATAACAAGATATATTTTAGATTATTATTTTTTTGATAAATTAAATTAATAATTACATAATTTTTAACAATAGTTATTGAACTTACCAAACATTTTTGCCGATTCGTCATTCATAACGTTTTCTATCCTGTATTAGTTATGAAGTAGCAAAAGTAAGGACAAAAGTGTACTATGAAATTCTCAAATTTTATTTAACAGCTTTTATCGTAATATTTAGCAATTGGAGTCTAACTCGCGTATTGTTAATTAGAGTTACTGTAGGATGTAATATTTGAAGTGGTAATTGAGGGAAATATAAGATTTTTTGTCTCCTCTTGCTATACTTTTTCTCGCTCGCCTAAGATGTTGTAATATAATTTTTAAATCTTAATCCGTTGTCTCGGTGAATGCTTTATAAACTAAAGATGTTTATTCTAGTAGAATCATAATATATACACTCAAATACAAACACACTCATATACCGATACACATAAAGAAAACGTGAAAACATATCATTTGATATTAATGTCAATAATTCAAAATTTATTTATAATTATATAAATATACATTATCTCAGAATTATTAAAATACAAAAAAATATGTAGACACGTAGACACACATATATAGCGTAATAAGTCAAAATTTGATCAATTCTGTTAATGTTGGACAATAGAAAAGAATATATAAATAAAATAATTAAAAAAAAAATTAATTAATTGTAATTACATTGAGCTGTAACAACATTACAACAAAATAAAAATAGAGTCAAAGACATTGCATATTTGAAAAAGATATATATATATGTATATATCTTTTCTATGAAATTTTAGCACAATTAACATTCTTAGAATATTGTAATATTTAATGATGTACATAATAATATATAATGTAAATTTCGAATATATGAACAATTGTTTCGTTTCTAAATAATCTACCATAGAATACGAATAAAATAATGTAATAAAATATCTGATCAAAATAATATATATATGTATATATATATATATATATATAGGTACATGTATGCATATGTATTATTTCGATTATTTGTTTCTATATATATATATATATATATATATATATACATGTACAAGTATAGTACATATAAATATATAAGAATATTTTATGTCCCTATCAGTAAATTCGAAGTGCACAAAATTATAAAACAGTAAAATTATAAGATAAATTAATGAAAATTAACATATCTATACACTATATATATATGTACATATGTATAAATATTTTTAAAACAACTTTAAAAAAGACGAGCATTTTTTTAGTTTTAGAAATTTATCAATTTAATGCAATTACACATTAAATTCAAATGACCAAAGAATTATTTCATTGGCCTCCCAATTTTTAGCAGAAGTTGATCATAGAATATATTACGTACGAAATATAATGCATGTCAATTCAAATAATCAAAATGTTGAATCTTATATGACATCTTCCATAATTACACATCATTATGCAATAATTACTGATCTGTTACATCAATCGTTTTATAGTGTAAAACTGATTTGTGTAATTCTAAACTTAATTCTTATCAGGAAAACCGAACTCGTTTTTACATCATAAATCACATGAACTATTTTGCCTTCAACTAAGGATCGGGTTTGCAATTTAATAATATTAATTAATATTAATACTAACAAAAATATATTATTACTATAATTAATAATTAATTAAATATTAATAAATATTATTGTTAATTAATAATTTAATATTAATAAATATTATTAATTAATAATCAATAATATGATTTAAAAAATTAATAAACATTCTTGAAGATTCTATTTTTTTTTCAAATCCTGAATTTCCAAAATGTTTTCAAGAAGTCTCGACAAGCCTCGGCTTTTTCATTGACGGACTGTCTGATGGACCTGCGTCATCCTTCGGTACAATTTTAGAATTGGTCCTGTCACTGTTACAAGAACCGACAGAAAGGATTTCTTCTTGAAGCGCGTCATAGATCAACCAGACAAACTGACTATTGCGATTTACGTTAACCACTTCCGGGTGCGGACCTGATTCTTTTCCGGTGAGGATCATAGTTATCGCGCCTACGATCATCATCCCATTTGTGACCTTGACACGAGAACGGTGCACAATATTGCCGAAGCATAAGGAGAGGCTGTCCCGTCTGTTTCCGCAAAAATCTAAATAAAAATTGGTGGTTTCCATCAATTCTTCGATATCTAACGCTTTCAGCAGATCTTTTATTGTCAAATTTCTCTCCATATCGAAAGGCGAAAAAACCGAGACGTCTGTAACATTTTCAACGTGTGATTTTCTACTATATTTTAGCAGATTGCGCAATTCGTCGATTCCATTGCTCGTCGATAATCGTTTGGTCAATTCGAAAAGGTCGTCGCTGCTAATGTTCTCTTTTATCCTCCACTTATCTGAATATTCTCCATCGAACGAAGCAGGTGAGAACACAAACAGCGACATATCGCCATTCTGGAAGGGTATGTCGCTCACGTGCATGCTCAATTTCTTATGATAGTCTTAAAAAAAAAACAGTATTAAAAATATAAAAAATTACATAAAATTGTTAAGAAAGATGAAACCAGAAAAACATGCATTTTTATAAATTTATAATATTTAATAGTCTTAATGGAAATGTTCACTTTCTGAAATTTTTTTACGTAAAATCTAAATATAATTGGTGAAAATCAAAATTACACTTTTAATTTCGAAAAAAAACATTTAATAATAAATTTATTTATTTTAAAATTTATTTTTTTATATTTAATTTTTCAATTCAAAGTTCACTTTCTCATTAATGTATTAGGATACAAACTGGGTGTCTTTGACAAATACTAACGCGACAAATTTCTTATAGCCACTGCTGCATAAGCATCAAACATCTTATTTTTATTATATATTTTTTACTTTTTATTATATATTTTTATTATATATATTTTAATATATAATTTATCGTATATTTTTCACTTTTTATTATATATATGTTTTAAATATTATACATATATTTTCATTATACATATATATTGTATATATTTCATTATATATTTTAAATTTTTATTGGGTACCCGAAGACATTGAAAATTAATTTTAGGCGGTGTTTCTTTTACAAAACACAATATGCTTTATTTAGGAATAATAAAAAAAATTATATTATGAGAAGGTTTATATTATGTAAGTTTAAAAAATAAAAATATGGCGTACTCACAGTTTATGATTAAACGGTTTCTAATTGGTACGATAGCTTGAGGAACCAATGAATTTTGGAATTCGCAACAGACACAGGTCACCAAAAGAATATCATTAACTTGTTTACACTTGGATAATCCCACGAGATAATAAAAGCATCCCTTTCTTACCGCTCTGCCTATTAATTTATTAATGTAATTTACTTTCAATTCAGAAAATTTATTCGTATTTAAATAATTGATTGGTCCATAAATAAAATGAGATAGTACACTCTCTGCTTCTGAATCATTCATTACATATTTCAACCAACACATGATGTTATGAGTGCAATACAAATGTTCCGGATAAACCACGAATTTTATCTGAAACCAAAAATATCAAATGAAAAATAAAATTTCCATACCATATTCCTAGGCATCAAACACTAATCATTTATAAAAATTGCTTCAAATTATTATTGGTGCAAATATTATTTTCATATGTGCCTATATTCTTTAAATTTATAAAGTTACTTCATTTCAAGGAATCAAAATAAAAAAAGTCAAAATACAAGATTTTTCGATACAAAAGATTTTGACTAAAAGATCTATCATTTAAAACTAATTGCTGAAAAAAATTTTTGATTGTGACAAAGCTTCGAACTTTAATTTCGAAAAAAAATTTATTATTCTCAACGCTATTAACCCTTTATTAATCTTTCAGATTGGCAGAGTTTACATAATTGTTTTTACATATTATTTTATACATAAACAGCAAATTTAGCTTTTTTCCATAATGAAATGTATTATCTAATGCAAAAATGCGATAGGAATGTTTACAGTCGACTCCTTTTTACAAATGCAGTAATTGATCAAATCTGCTTTGCTGATCCCGTTTAAAGAAAGAATAGTTATGAGACGATTCGTTATTTCTCCTGTAATCAATATATTTGTTAGGAAAAGACCCTCATATATGGAAAGTGGACTAAAGACAAAATTTTTATCCGGATTGACTTTCATAACTTCATGGAGACATTTGATCGCGAAATTGAAACGCCCATCCTTTAGTTGAGTTTCTAGGAAAAAAAATAGATAAATAAGTAAAAGGTCAAATTCAGAAGAAAAAAACGTAAAAAATAGCTAAGATAATTTAATTATAATAAATCACAACATTTATATGAAATTATTACATCAATTAACAATACATATAATTAAATACGCAATAAAGTCAACAGCATGTAATATATTAAAAATTAATCGACAATTATTTTCAACGCGCATAGCTAAATTCTATTATAACTCATATTTAATATAAACATATTTAAAATAAACATACAACTGAATCAACAATAACTATATAAGAACACTCGAAGCAATAAAAAAAGGAAAATAACTTATAAAATGTGTTTAACAATATGACTATGGTTTGAACACCGTTCTTTTAATAACAAATTTTACTTACATTTAAAAAGTTTATGCAAAACTTAAAATCTATTAATTTTATTATTAATAAATCTTGAAAGAAATATTTAATGATAAATAATAAAGAAATTACATTCTACAGTGATTATATCTAAAATTCTAATGAACTTTTCTTCTTTTCTGAAAGCTGACTTATTGTTAGTCATATTTTAAACTTCAATTTATTGTGAAATATATATATAACGTTTTACAATTCCCTAAATTATAATCGATGCAGATTTAGAAAAAAATTATGGTTAGTCAACCTAATTGCAAGACTTGTTGTAACAGCAAGCCATAGTTATTAAATTACAAAGAAATACCAATTCTTAAGTTTCTTCAACAATATATAAAATAATAAATAAAAGCAGTAACGTTTTTATATTACTTTATACTTTAGATTCTTAACTTCTCGATAAATCAACTCGATAAATACATGATTTCATAGAATAATATTTAAACTTACCAATTTCTCTTGCTCTCTCTTCACTCATTACGTTTTTCATCCTTTTTTGTTATAAAATAAAAAATCAAAAACAAAAGTGTGTGCCACAAAATTTGCAAATTTTATTTAACAGTTTCAATCGCAATATTATTTAGCAATTGCAGTTTCATTCAAGTATTGCTAATTAGAGTTGCTATATAATTATAGTTGCTATGTAATATTTGCAAAGGTATTTGAGGCAAATGTAAGATTGTTTTTTCTCTTTTAGGTATAAATACTTTCTCTTTCGCCTAAGATTTTGTAATATAATTTTCAAATTTTAATCCGTGCTTTCCCTCGATTTCTCGTAGACTAAAGATAATCTATCAAAACAATAACATATATACAAGAATACAAACAAATTTACTCACGGATATACTTAAACAGAACATCAAAACATATAATTTAATTTTAATGCCAAAAATTGAAAATTTATTTATAATTATATAGTGTCACATCTCACATTACGTAATACAGTTATAAGAATATATAGTAATAGGTAGACATACATATATATATATATATATATATACTATATATATATATATATATGTATATATGTATACATATATAGCGTACATCTAATGTAAAAGAATAAAAATTCATCGATTCTGTTAATGTTGGACAATTAAAAAGGATCTAAATAATATTTTACAAAAAAATTATAATGCACAGAACGCTATACAATTTTATAACATGATTAAAATGGAGTTAATGACATCGCATTGATACACATATTTGAGAAAGAAACATTTATTTATATTTCTTTTTATTAAAATGAATAGAATCATTAATTAATTTGGCTATGAGAGCACAGCCTATATTCTTTCTATTAAGTTCTGATAGGATAATTAAAATGCTTACAATTTTATAAGCAATATTAAAATATGAACACAATGATACATATAAGTATTGTTAAATATCGAAATAAACAATTTTTTCGTTTATAAATTGTTTTAGCATAGAATACGAATAAATTGATTTAATGGAATATATGACAGAAACAATATACATAGATGCATATACGTACATACAAACATTCATACACAAGTGCTTAAATTATGATGTATAAATATTTATATATACTTACATAAAAATATACTTATATAAAAATGTCTTTATATGTATGTATATATGTATATATATATGTATGTGTACCTTAAGGAACGTATTTTAAATAATTTATCAGAACTTATAAAATATACATTATTGTTACCTGATAATATCATATTTTTTATACAACTTTTAAAAATTTGAGCAATCTTCTATTTAGTTTCAGAAATTTATAAATTTCACACATGTGCAAGCATTAAATTCAAATAACCAAAAGATTATATCATTAATCTCCAAATTGTTAGCAGAAATTGTTCATAAAATATGTTGCGCACAAAATATAATGCATGTCAATTTGAATCATCAAAATGTTGAATCATAAGAAGAAATAAAAACTTATCACATAATTACATATCATTATGCAGCAACTACAGATCTGTTATATAATTTGTTTTTCATAGTGCATAATAGATTTACGAAATTCCAAACTTATAATCTTCGTTAAGAATGTCAAACTTGTTTTTACATTTTACCCCATAAACTATTTCGCATTAAACTGCGATGGTCGGATATTCAATATTTAAAAAATTAATAAAAAAACCATTTTTTAAACACCTACTTTTTTGAAAGAATTTGTTTCTCAATCTAGAATTTCCAAAAGGTTTTTAAATCTAGGCGAGCCGTTGCTTTTTCGTTGGCGGAACGCCTGATGGACCTGACTGATATATATCTATCGGTACAATTTGAGAATTTGGGCAGGTACTATTATTAAAGCTGCCGACACAGAGGATTTCTTCTTGCAGTCTGTCATAGATCAGCCAGACGAAAGGTATATTACACCATTTAACGTCTTCTATTTTGCCATCCGGAGAGGCGTCTCCACCGGAATGGATCAAAGTCACTGCGCCTAGAATCACATCATCTCTTGTGGCTCTTATGTGAGAACGGTGCGCAACATTGTTGATGTGCACCTTGGGACAATTAATTTTCAACGGTAGGCATTTTCGGCATTTAGTTTGCAATTCGAGCATTTCGGACGTTATCAATTCTTCGACGCCTAATGATTTTAATAGATCACGGACTGGCACATTTTTCTCCACCTCGAAAGATAAACAAACATTTTGGGAACATGTAAATTCTTTTATGACAAACTTCAATGTTCTACTGTTTCTTAACAGCTCGCGCAAGTTGTTCATTCCTTCGTCGGTCGACATTCGTTGGGTCAAATAGAGAAGATCATTCCTGTTGATGTTCTCAATGATCTTCCATTTACCTGAGCTTAACGCTGCAGGTAGGAACGTAAATAACGAAATGTTGGCATTGTTATAGGGTATGTCCATCACATACATGCTCAGTCCTTCATGGTAGTCTAAAAAAAAACGTTAAGCTTATACTGAAAAAAATATTTGTGTAAAATTACTGGATCATGTTGATCTTTTTCCGACCCAGCATAATCATGCAATACTACTAGTCATATAGAAAATTTAATATGTTTTTTGTTATATAAATATATTATTATATATATTAACAGATTACTTTTGGATATAAATCCGAAAGCAATACTTATTAAAAATAAAAGTAAACGATATTCTCTCTACATAACGTTCTGTTTAAAATTCAATTAAAAATTACATTATGAAAAATTTGTTACATATGTTATATAATAAAATAAATAATGGCGTGCAATTACAGTTTATAACTTCATTGTTTCTAATAGTCGATATATTTGGTGCGTCAGTTTGATGGAACGATAGTTTACGGAATATGCCACTCATAAAGCTCATCAAAATAAAATCGTTTCCAGTAAATGTCATTTCGGCTAATCCCTCAGGATAATAAATGTATCCCTTCGTTTGGTTTACGATTTGTCTTAAAACGGAATTCACTTCGTCCATATTGTCATCAGAATCAAGGAGCAAATCTAAAGAATTGATTTCTGAGCCAAACATATGCAGTACTGCTTTATCATAAAATTTTATATCATGTTTACACCAACATTTAACGTAACAATCGCAAGAAGGGTCAGGAAGATCTTTTTGTTTTTTTATTATTTTACTCCATTGTTCCTGGAATCGAAAATATCAAATAAATTGTTTATAAAATATTCATTTTCTTCTAGATAACAGACATCAATTATTTATAAATTGTTTTATTCAAGCTTTTATTTTTGCAAGCACATATTAAATGTGGTTATATTCTTAATATAAAATTAGACAAGAAAAAAAATCAAAATTATATGGAGATGTTTTGCTGACAAACATTTCTGAATTTTATCAAAAAATCTGTCATTTAAAAAACTGCTTACTGACAAATGTGAGCTTTAACAAAGCATATTGAATTTCAATTTTGCTAAAAAATGTGTTTTTTTGTCATCGCAATTAACCTGTTATTAATATTTCAGAACAGCGGCATTTTTGTTTCATATAACTATTTTTACATGTTATTTCATATACCGACTGTAAATTTTGACTTTTTTCCATTAAAGAATATATCATCAAATGTAAAATTTGATAAGTAGGTATATTTACTTATATTAACCTTTTTTTTGTTATAAGAACAATAATTTGTCAAATCTATTAAGTTGATGTTCTTTAAAGAAAGAATCTCGTTTAGACGCATTGCAATGCTACCTTTGATCAACATGTACATTCGTAAAAGTGCTTCATATATGCAAGACGGACTGAAGACAAAATTTGTATCCGAATTAATTTGCATAATTTCATTTAGACATTTAACGGCAAACTGAAAACGCCCCTCCTTTATTGTATTTTCTAGGAGGAACAGATTATAAATAAATAAGTTATTACATATCAAATTCAAAAGGAAGAAATCTTAAGCACATCTAGTTATTTAATTAAAATATTAAATTACAATAAATATCGATAAAAACATTAACATTACGTACATGTAATTAAACGTATGTTAAAATCAAAGCATAATGTACGGATATTTCTCCTCCAGTTATTCTAAATTCTTCAATTAAAATTTTATTGCAACTCACATTTAATATTAAAATCAAAATACAATTACAGAATAATTTACATATAAAAACAACAAAACATTAATTAAACAATTTAAGAAAATAACTGATGTACATCTAAATATAAAGTACACTGTAATGATTATATCTAAAATTATAATTTTCTTTTTTTCTGTTATAAAAGCCAACAAAATCATACTTTACTTTAAAATTAAATTTTTATATATACATATATATATGTATATGTATATATATATATATATATATATATATATATATCACGCTATACGATTAGCTAATTATAAGTATATCAAAATCGGCGAGTGGCACTTTGGTAGTGTTACTTGTAAGTTATATTTAAATTGACGTAATTTAGAAAAAAATTATGGTAGTCAATCTAATTGCAAGACCTAAATCAATTGCTATTAAACTCCTTAGAAATCTAAATTTTTAAGACAACAATATATCACATAATAAATAAAAGAAATAACATTTTTACTACTTTTATATCATACGTTATTATCTTTTTAATAAATGAGCATATTAATTACATAATTTTATACAATAATCTTTAAACTTACCAATTTCCTTTGCCAATTTGGTATTCATATTGCTTGTATTTTTTAGTTATAAAATAGCAGAAACAGCGTCAAAGGTATGTACTACAAAGTTCGTAAAGTTTATGTAATAGCTATGAATAACGATATATTATTTAGTAATTGCAGTCTCGCTCTTGTTTTGTTAATTAGCGTTGCTATGGAATGTAGCTTCTGTAGCTGTTGTAGGATGGTAATTAAGACGAATGTAAAATTATTTTGTACTTTTTGTATACTTTCTTGCCTAAGACTTTTTTGTAATTTTCAAATCTGAAATTCACTCTCGCTCAATTCTTCGTATACTGAAGATAATAACTGTTCTGCAGAATCATAATATATACACATAGATAAGAAACGTATTCATACACATAAATCTATACGTAAACAAAATACAAAAATATAACATTACATTTTAATATCAAAAATTCAAAATTTATGTGTAATTATATAAATCTTACTTCACTTCTTATGACACAATTGTGAAAATATGGATAAAGTAGTAGATAAATACACATACAATATACAATACCTGCAATATATGAGAAATTACTTTATAATTAAACCAATATATGTATGTATGTAACCAATATACGTATATAATTTTATACAATAATCTTTAAACTTAACAATTTATTTTGTCTTAACGTCACTCATCTCGTTTCCCATCCTGTTTAAATTATAAAATAGCAATAGCAAAGACAAAGTATGTGCTACAAAATTCGCAAATGCTAATTAGCAGCTTTGATCTTAATATTATTTAGCAATTGCCGTCTCGCTCGCTTATTGTTAATTAACCTTGCTATATTGCTTATAATTTTTACAATAATAATTGAGACACATGTGAGATTATTGTATCATTCTTATGTATCTTCTCTTACTTGAGATTCTTTTGTATAGTTTTAAAATCCCTTCTTGTTCTATTCTTCGTAGACTGAAAATAACTGATTCATTAAAATCATAAAATGTATACACACGAACGCAAACACTCTCTTATACAGATACATATAAAAGAAAGACATCAACACCAATCATTTATTATTAATGTTTAATATTCAAAACTTATTTATAATTATATAAATATGTCATCTTACATTTCGTAATATGATTATATAATACATTATAAAAATATAGTGTAATAAGAAAAAACACACATACTGTATATATATATATGTATATATATGTATATATATATATATATATATATATTGAATTAAATGAAAAAATTATGTAATTATATCCTTATGTGCATTACTGTTTTAATTGTGCATTTTTTTATTTAATTCAATATTTTTTTACTCAATTTTTTAACAATTACATTAATGTTTGAACTTTTATCAGTTTGATTTCTCATATTAAAATCAAATTGATTAGCATAATTACACTTTTAATATATTTCATGCGTCACTTTTTGTAAACTACATATAATATTTAAAACTAATATTTACATACAAAATTATATATAGAACATTACGTAAAGAAATATTTATGTTATATGTATAATTATGTATAGGAAAGTCAATCAGCAATATATGAAATTATATACAAAGTAATAAAATGATATATATATATATAAATAATTATATATACAATTATATATATATACGTAATTATATACAGGGTGTTCGGGAACTCCGGTGCCAACCGTTGAGGGGTTGTAGGGTAGGTGAAAAGATGATGATTTTTCCTCAGCAAAAATGTTGAGAAGTCAATAATTTTCGAGTTATAAGCGATTGAAAAAAATGGGTTTTTTGAAAACTAAACGTTTTGGAGTTCAAAGTCTAACATAATTACATTCTTCAGTTAATTTCAGGTAGAGTTTACTATAATACAATTTTAATTTGAGGCTTAGTTATAAAGATACATAATGACAAATATTGGAAAGTTGTAAAAAATGATGACCTTTTTTGACATTTTCGCTGAGGAAAAATCGTTCCCAAATTGACCAAAGAATCCATTTGTGATCGTTGGTCCGTTAGTTACCGAACACCCTGTATACTTTTTATATAATTATACATTATGACAAATAATTACATACAGAAAAGTTATTATCAGGATACACAATAAGTATAAATATAAACAAAATATTTATACATATGTATAAATATATTAATATACTTATATATATGGATATGTATGTACATATATGTATCCTTATATAACTTTAGTGCTTTTTTAAATATACATATTGTTACTAAATAATATCAATGCTTACTAATGTAAGTTATACTTCATCGCCTTATAATGAGTAAGTTAAAAAGACAAAACCATTTTGCTCGGCACTATTACAAGTGCCGACATAGAGGATTTGTTCTTGTAGTGTGTCATAGATCAGCCAGAGAAAAAATTCATTGCAATTTACGCTGACTACTTCGGTGTTTGCAGAGAAGTCTTCTTTCCTGTGCATCAAGATCATCGAGACCACATCGCTCCCATTTTTTGACATATCTACAATTTCAAATTTGGGTTTATCGATAGAATTTCAAGAAGACTCGTCGATCCGCCGCTTTTTGCTTGACGAGCAGCCTGATGTACTTGGCATATCCGCCGATACAGGTTTAGTAACAAGCTCGGTATTATTACAACTGCCAACATAGAGGACGTCTAAATTATTACAACTGCCAACATAGAGGACGTCTAAATTTGTGTTAGCGATCATCCAGATGACTGGATTATTGCAATTTATGTCGACAATATTGGAGTTCGAAGGAGGGTCTTCTCCTTTGCTGCTAATCAATGTTGTCGCATGCACGACCACTTCTTCATTTATAGCCTTAATGTGAGAACGATGCACGGCATTGCGAATTTGCACACGGGGGTTATTCCCAAATATAGTATCCAGTTCGATCATTTCGGACGTTAATAATGGTATATTTAATGTTTCGAGAAGCTCACGGATTGTCAGATCTTTCTCCAACTCAAAAGGCAAAGCATGCATAGAATTTGTATTAGTTATTACCCAACCTTGTACGTTAGATTTTAACACATTGCGCAGTTCTCTGACTCCTTGCATGGTCGACAATCTTTGGGTGAAATTTGAAAGGTCAGCGTGACTGATGTTCTGAGTGATCCTCCAACCTGAAAATAAGTTTGTTAAATTAACAAATATTTAGTTTAAATGGATCATTTATTTGAAACAAATAAATATTTATTTGTTTTAAAAAGGATTTTCTTATATCAAATAAGTATTTTTTATATCAAATATTTAATTGTTTCAAATAAATGATATATTTAGATGTATTAAATTAAATATTTGTTAATTTAACAAACCTGAATTTTTATACCACTTGTCGGTTGACGAAGCAGGTGCGAAGATAAATAGCGACAAATTTGATTTTATGTCAAATAATTCGGTCACGTGAATGTCCAATGGTGGATAAAAATCTAAGAACAATATTAAAAATGTAGATAACTGTATAAATATAGTCCTGATATAGAAATCCCGAAATACATTTGTTCTTTACGATTAGAACATTATACATTTTAAAAAATCCATATTACATTAATTTCGCTAAAGGAAACCTTTCTTTCTCGTAAACATCATAAACTTTTTATTAATCTTTTATTTTAGCAAAGTTTACACAATTATTTCTATGTTATTTTACACAAAAACTGTAAATTTTTACTCTTGTCAATGATAGAATACATTATATGTAATGAGAAAAATGCGTTAGTAATATTTATCTGTCTGTTATTTTATAATAGCAATAATATTACATTCCGAAATAAATGTTTTTTACGTAAACACATTTTGATAAAGCGTTCAACAATAAAAAATAGAGTAATTGTCAAAGCGGTAAAAATTAAAATTACATTTTTAACAATTTTAAAGAGAGAGAGAGAGAAAGAAACATTTGATTACAATTATATTTATTCTTTTTTTCATATTTAATGTTTCAATTCAATAATTATTTACATTTTCATTAATATAATGATATAATATAAAGATATTAATTGAGTTTTTTTGACAAATTCCAACTGTTACATATTTTTTACAGCAATTGTTAAGCATCAAACATCTTTATCATATTACGTCAGAGACGACAAAATTTTACAAAGTATAATATTAATATTTTAACTTTTATTATAAACTCGGACAGAGAGAAGTTTATTGAAAATTAAATGTAGAGGTAGTGTTTCTTTTTAAAAACATAATATACTTTATTTAGAGATAATAAAAAAGGTTACATTATAAAAAATTTTACACTATGTATGCCAAATAAAATGAAAATGTATGATAATTATTTTAATTGTTAGAAACTTACAATTTAAAGTATAAAAATATTTTTATACGTCTTTTATAGTTTATATTTCTTTATAACTACGTTTACATAAGCGATCTAAAACTAATATTATCTACAAGTTATCTAGATGAACCATCATATAATTGTTATCTTTTATCCATATATATTTTAAACAAAATTTTTTTTACACATCTTATCTAAGTTAATATTTTATCTCATTTTTATTTAGCTAATTTTATAAAATCATCTAAGCACAATATAGATTATATATGTTAAATAAAATAAAAATACATGTGTGATACTTACACCTAATACTTTGATTTGCCTTTAAGGCGGCAAAATTGAATTTGTTACTGATAGAGGTCATCAAAATAATATCTTGTTCGTCATCAGGTAATGTTATGCGCTCATTAATTAATCCTTCTACCGGTCTGTTTAATAATTCATTAACAGTGTTTATTTGGTCCTTACAATTCAGTATTGTTTTGAGTTGTTCATTGGATTGTCAAAGAAATAAGATATTGTGTTTTCGAGATTAGGTAGAAATTTTTTTTGGTTAAGGTCCATCCAACATCTAATGTCATAATTGCAATTCTGGGAATAGGGTATCCATTCTTGCTGAAACCGAATATATAGAATTAATGTTTGTAACATATTCACTTTTTCTACATAATAGACAACAATTATTAATAAATCGCTTTATTCAAATTTTATTTTTTGTTTGCAATTATTGTATTTATATGTTAGTATATATATTTTTACAGTATATTTTAGTATATATTTAACATGAAAAAAGCCAAAATTATAAATTTTTCGGATAAGAAAAATTTCTAAAATTGAAGAAGCTATTGTTACAAAAATTGGTCACTGACAACTTTAAATTGTGACAAGGCGTTGAATTTTAATTTCGCTAAAACATTTTCTGTCAATGCAATAATACTTTTAATAATCATTCAGATTGACGGTGTTTACATAATATATTTTATATGGCGGAATATATCATACAATGCAAAAATGCAAGAATATTTACTCTTCTGTTTCGTCTATAAGAATAATAGTTAATAAAATCTGTTTTGCTGATGTTTATTGGTCCTAAACAAAGCATCTCTTTTAGGCGCTCCGAAATTTCACCTTTAATCAGGAAAAATGTCAGAAAAAGTGCATCATATAGGCAAGCCGGACTGAACACAAAACTTTTATTCTGATTGGCACCCATAACTTTATGCAGACACTTCATCGCAAAACGGAAACGTCCCTGCTTTATAGTTTCTTCTAGTGAATAGAATAGTTACAGAATAAATAATAAACTTAAGAAAAAAAATTAATATTAACTATAGCTATAGTAATTTAATTATAATAATTTGCAATAAAAAATATAAATGAATATCTTAAATTAACAATTTAAAATGTTTATTTATATTATTTATTGTAATTTACTATAATTAAATATTTTTAATTAAACATATGTTAAAATTAAAAGCGTAATGTACTGATACATTTTTAATAATTATTTTAAACGCGTAAAATAAAATTTTATTATAACTCACGCTTAACTTTAAAATCACAAAACAACAAAATCAATAATGTATATGTGAAGACACTCGGGACTATAAAAAATTAGTAAAGTAACTAATACACTGTTATCAATGTTTAACAACAGTGCTACGTTTGAACGTCGGTCAACATGACAAATAGAGAACCGGCAATTATATTTTAAAAAATTGTTATTATACAAAACTTAAGTCGAGATCGACGAATTTTATTGTTCAAAAAACTTTAATATTTAACTATAATATTTAAAGACACAAAATATAAAAGTTTTATTCTGCAATAATTATATCTAAAATTCTAATGCTTTTATTGCGTTTATATGTTTATATATTTAAAACGTTGTTCTATTATTTTAATAATAATTGATACAATTTTAGAAAAAAATTACGTTAATCTATCCAAGACCTGTCATTAGCTATTAAATTACATAGAAATGAATTTATTGAGCAACAATACATAATATAAAAATTAAAGCATAAACATTTTTATATTACTTTATATATTAAATTATTATTTTTTTGATAAATAAACACAATAATCACTAAATTTTATACAATTACTATTTAAACTTACCAATTTCTTTTGACCTCTCATCACTCATCTCATTTTCTTTTCGGCCCATCCTGTTTTAGTTATAAAATAGCAATTGTCAAAAACAAAAGAATGTGCTACAAAGTAAGCAAATTTTAATTAACAGTCTTGATAGCAATATAATTTAGCAATTGCAGTCTCGCTCGCGTATTGTTAATTAGCGTTGATACAAAATATAAGTTGCGCGACAATAATTCAGGCGAATGTGAGATTATTTTAATGTAATTTCTCTCTTGCTTGTGATTCTTTTGTATAATGTCAAATCAATAAGTTTTCTCGCTCGGTTCTTCGTAGACTAAAGATAACTGTCCTAGCAGAATTATAATAGAAACTCACGAAAACGAACACTCATGTACGGATACACATAAAGAAGACATTGAAACATATCATTTATTATTATTGTTTAATATTCAAAATTTATATATAATTATATAAATACATGTCATCTTACATTTTGTAATACAATTAAAAAAATATATAGTAATAGATAGACATACATACATGTGCGTGTGTATATATATATATATATATATATATATATATAAATATAAATAATTAAACCTTTCTTATTTAAATATGTGTAACAATACGATGTCAAATTTTATTTCAATTTTATTATAATGTAGCACAGTTTTATGCATTGTAATGTAATTTTTTTATAAAATATATTATTTTGATATATTTTCAACATTAACAGATTCGATAAATTTTTTATTCTTTTATATTAGACGTACGCTACAAATATATATATATATATATATATATATATATTTATTATGTATGTATAAAATATGTGTGATACTTATAACTCGATAATTTCTCTGTGGTATAATAGTATGACTGGCCAACAAATTTTAAAATTTGTGAGAGATAGAAGTCATCAGAATAATATCTTGTTTGTCATCAGATAATCTCACGGGCTCACTAATGAATCCATCTACCGATTTCTTTAATGATCGATTAACGTCATCTATTTTCGTCTGTTTACAAGTTCCGCATATTTCTAAATTGATGATTGGCTCCTTAAATAAATAAGATATTGTCTTAGCTATTTTAGGTTAAAAATTTTTTATATTATATTTATTCCAGCATCTAACGTCATTTGATGCAATTCTCGGAATTGAGCATCTATATTTCCTGAAACCAAAAGTATTAAATTAATGTTTGTAGAGATATTTTTTTTTCTAAGCAACAGACTACAATTATTTATAACTTGCTTTATTTAAGTTTTTATTCTAGGTATGCAAGCATTGTATTTTTATGTTAATATGTATATTCTTAAAATTTGTAAACGTTACTTCATTTCAATTAATCAACATAAAAAGCTCAAATTATAATGATTTTTCGGATTAAAAATATTTCTAAAATTTATTAAAGAATTTATCATTAGAAAAACTTCTTATTGACCAATTAAATTGTGGCGTTGAATTTTAATTTCGCTAAAAAAACTTTTTTTACCAGTATAATCAACGCTTTATTAATTTTTTATGTTGACAAACAGTTTACATAATTATTTTTACATATTATTTTATACACCAACTGCATATTTTGACTTTTTTCTTTAATAGAATATATTCTCTAATGCAAAAATGCGTCAAGAATATTTACCCCTTTGCTTTTTTTGTAAGAACAATAGTTCATAAAATCTGTTTTGCTGAAAATCCCTAAACAAAGAATCAATTTTAAGCGCTCCTCAATTGCACCTTTAATCAGAAAATGTGTCAGAAAAAGTGCATTATATATGCAAGGCGGACTGAAAATCAAATTTCTATTTGGATTGACTTCCATAACTTTATGCAGACATTTCATCGCAAAACGGAAACGTCCCTGCTTTATTGTTTTTTCTAGTGAATAAAATAGTTAAATAAGTAAAACATAAAAATGAGAAAAAAACGAATATCTTTAATAAATCTTTTTAATAAATGAGCATATTAATTACATAATTTTATACAATAATCTTTAAACTTACCAATTTCCCTTGCCGATTTGGTATTCATATTGCTTGTATTTTCTTTAGTTATAAAATAGCAGAAACAGCGTCAAAGGTATGTACTACAAAGTTCGTAAAGTTTATGTAATAGCTATGAATAACAATATATTATTTAGTAATTGCAGTCTCGCTCTCGTCCTGTTAATTAACGTTGCTATGGAATGTAGCTTCTGTAGCTGTTGTAGAATGGTAATTAAGACGAATGTAGAATTATTTTGTACTTTTTGTATACTTTCTTGCCTAAAACTGTTTTGTAATTTTTAAATCTGAAATTCACTCTTGCTCAATTCTCCGTATACTGAAGATAATAACTGTTCTGCAGAATCATAATATATACACACAGATATAAGACGTATTCATACACATAAATCTATATGTAAACTAAATACAAAAATATAATATTACATTCTAATATCAAAAATTCTAAATTTATGTGTAATTTTATAAATCTTACATCACTTTTTATGATACAATTGTGAAAATATGTATAAAGTAGTAGATAAATACACATACAATATA